>NC_083384.1:23831000-24143000 GCF_031755915.1 Ziziphus jujuba
GAACTTCTCAAGTTTGGAAATTCAAGCTTTCACTGTAAACCGTAAAAACTTTGAAGGCCTGAATTTAATGTGATTTTTATTGAGAAGTGGATGATGAGACTTGTAGGAAGTCTATATTAATGATTAGACTCCATGGTATTTTAGCTTTTGTAATTGTTGTTATTGTCACCACTTACATGCTTTACATGTGTTTTTCTTTACTTAACTCTCTAGAGTTACTATCATAGTGAGAGGTGAACTTGTTACTTCTTGGCTTTGATATGAGCTTGTAGCTGATTTATTGATCCATGGTTTCGTCTGTTACTCTTAAATGGTCTAAAGTCAAAACAAACATCAATATTTATTTGTTCAAACTGAGTTGTGGGTGTATAATTTCCATTGTCCAATCGATGCTGGAAAGTCAACTATTTATGCTCTCTTCTCTCATGTTTGTATTAGGCTTTATGATATGAGCTTTTATATTTGATGGTTGTTAGGCTAGTTGTTTGTTAGATTGTTTTCTATTAAGAAATGTTTGTCTGGCTAAATAGCAATGCTAAATATCATCCTTCTTTCTTTTGAACCAAGATGCTCCTTGGTTCAAAACATCATTTTGTACCTTTCATTTAATTTCCTTTAACTCCGCCTGAAAGATTATATTTGCTTATTCATTTTTGGTAAATTGTGGTTATCAGAGTGTATGATGGGTCATCTGATAAATTAGACTAATGCAATTAATAACTTTCTTTGACAATCTTAAGCCTTCTCTTTTTTTTTTTTTTTTTTTTTTTTTTGAGAGTCTAAATTCCACCTGCCGAATGATTCTAACATTACATGGAAACATTTTTGTATCTATATAACAAATGTTTGGGTAATAGATATTTTAAACTTTGAGAGACTAATATAATTTCTCAGAAAGATAAAGAGTATGACTCTAACCTTAGGTGGTGGCTGGTGTTAGTATACCCTATTTGGGTATCCTTTTAGCATTATTGGAGCTTCTCCGAGGGGTGTGAAGCCCATTTTCTTCTGTCTTGCCCTGTGCTTGTATCTTTGTTGTTCTGGGTTTTAACTTTATTTTATTTTATTTTTTTTTCTCTGTTCTCTCTTTTTTTTCCTGCACTTGCTTTAGTAGCTAGCATGAAGAGGACAAGAAGAATACTTTTCTGTAAGGTTTATTTGTTTTCTTCATTGATTTAGAGTTCCCTAGAATCATCATGCTGATTTTCAGAAGTTTGATTTTGAGTTACATTTCTTAGTTTGTCCTTCCTCCCCAAGGGCTTTTGCGATTTGCCAGTAATCAACTTATTTAAGAAATGTAGGAGAGTGTACTAATCACTAAGCATTTCTTTCCTGCGCTCTTGTTCTTTGAGCAAGTCTGACTTAAATATGTGTATTTTTACACGGATAATGTTTTACTCAATCATTGAGGGGCCATTCTTGCACCAGTGGATGTTTGGACAAATCTACTGGTTGGCTTTGACCAACATTGATACATACAACATGTAAAGTAAATTTTGTAGCATGGGCTTGAGTTTTGCAGGTTTAGAAGTTCAAAGGAGGTGAGTCCTTGTTGTATTCTTGTGTATTTTTTGTTAGGAGTTCAGAGAATCACAGACAGCAACCTGAGCTTGTTGCTACATTATATTATGCATTTGGTGTTGGACGAAGCATTTACATTGTATGATTCTATATTTTCACTGTTGACTATAATTTGGAGCCAGAAATTAAAGTTTCATTATTAGTGTCAAGAGTTTGAAGAAAGTTTGGTTTACTGGGTATTGGATTCTGAGCCACCGCTGCCACTTCTATTGACGTTTAATTCTTCTTCTTCTTTTCTATTTTTTTTTTTTTTCTTTTTTCAGGGAGCACTATGGATGAGTTTAGCATTCAGATTAGCAGAAACCTGGTTAATAGGCTAGCTGATGATTCTGAGAAGTCGAAGAAGAAAAAAAGAACTAAAATTAAGGTGCCACGAGAGCCACAACGACCCCAAACTAAGATAACTCAAAAGCAGGCTTTTGATGATTCTGAAACACAAAAGGGGGCAACTGCTACTGGATGGCCACTTCAGTCTCCATTGTTCCTGCCTGCTCCTGCACAGAATGCCAATGCAGAATTAGATGCAATCCGATCATTAATTCAAGACAGTGAGCGGGTACTGGAGAGGTTGCATAAGCAGGAGGAGAACATGGTTCAGGAAGTAACTCAAAGAGCAAAGGATCTCCGTGATAAGGAGTTCAAGCTTCCGTACCAGAAGCCTATGCCCTGTTTGGCTGAGACTGAGGCTTGCTTGGCATGCTACCAGGAGCATGTCAAGGATCCTTTGAAATGTGCTCATCTTGTTCGAAATTTTGCAGATTGTGCTCGAAGAGTTCGGCAGCAAGTGAACTCGGCGTAGTAGGTCACAAACATGAGTGAGACCTGATTTTGAAATTTTTGCAGTACAAAATAAGCCAAATACTAATTCATCTCTTTGGACGACTTGCTGTATTCTCTTACTGCTGTTTGACCTATTTGTTGAATCTGAATTTACTACAGCTCCATACTGTTACTATGCTCGAGGGACAATTCAAATACTAACCATTTTAGAGTTTTTCAAACTGCGTTATGTATCCCCCCAGTCCGAAAAACTTTTTACTTGTTCCACTGATTCAGCCAGGAAGTCCGCATAACTTTGAGTCTATTAGTACTAAATTATTTACGATAGAATTCTATGCACCAAGTTTGTTTTTACCCGCAACGATTTCCTGTGTTATATGTTCAAAATGTTTTCCATGAATGAACGTGTTTCTTTTTCATGCAAGCATGGTTCAATCCGTTAGCCAGAGAACCACTATTTTTGCTAATTTAGAATATTTTTTCTGTTCTTAGAAAGTATTTTTTGCACACTTAAGCTTTCTACTAAAATTTTAATTTATTTCTTACACTAATCTTTTCATGATTATAATACCCAAAATCTGTCTTATAGTCTAGTTTTTCACGTCTGAGGCAAGATGGATTTTATGATAGGATACAATTACTTTTATATTTTTAAGAGTGGGTACGTATATATATTCTGAGTTTCATGGTCGAGGAGAATGATAATACATATGTATGTCTGCAATCTTTTTTTACTTTATTATTATTATTATTATTACTAAAAGCATAAAATTTGAATGGAAAAATTTTATTAGACGAAAAAAATAACACTTTTTTTTTTTTAAACAAGATAAATGTCAATAATGTTTAAATCATTTTACTTTTTTGTTTATTTAATTTTTCTAAAAAAAAATATTTATTTATTGAAGCCTCATCTAAAGTTGACGTTACTTTATTAATTTCATTTAAAAGATAAGATTCAGTATAATTCAATGGTTGTAAAAAAATATCCATAGTTTAAACTATGATGCATTTTACTTTCTTATTTATTTATTTCTAACAAGAAAAATGTCAATTATTGTCTAGATCGTTTTGCATTTGATTGGCACTTCTAGACTTTAGGACATGAAAAACACGCGCAAATCACGTGACAGATGGTAGGGGTACGATTTCCACGCTTCCTCGCGTAAAAAGCAAGGCGAGGACCACTAAATTATCGCCGTGGATTTCATTTCCTCGGTACCATTCCATCCTCCAAATCGCCGATCCCATCTTTCAGATTCCGACCATTCCCATTTTTTCTCTGGCCCCACTCTCAAATCCTAACTCCAAACAAAGTACGGCTCCCTCACATATTTTTTGTACGACCAGGTACTCAACCCAGGTATTCCCTCTTCTCTCTCTCCGAAACCTAAGCACTCATATAAAGATGCTCTGTTTCTTTTAGCTTTCAAGGTCAGGAGAAGTTCAGTTTTCTCTATTTTGGTGCTTAGATTTTTCTCATTTTATATTAATAATTTGATTTTTTTTTTTTTTTTCAATTAAGAACTAGTCAATGATGGTGTTGATTTTTGCAGATAATTTGGCTTTTAAGTTTCACTTATCCTAGAATATCTAACTGACATAAAATTCAACCTATTTAACTTAAAAATGGTATAAGGAATACCAAGCAGCTACTTGTAATTTTGGATGCAGTTATTAAAGATTTTGCATTGTTTTATTAATTAAAGTTGGTAACTTTCAGGAATATCTTGTGAAACATTTCATAGAACTTGGTAAATAAAAATAAATAAATAAATAAATAAAATAATAACCCATTTGTGGATGTAGATGGACATATTATTTACTTAAATGTTTGATGAATTCTCTTTGCAGTTTGATTGATAAATTCTTGGGCAATGGTTGTATTAAAAATTTTGAGCACAGTTTAATCATATGGATGAGATATAATGTGCTGATCCGATATTAGGATTTTCCAAAATCCAAATTGTTATAGCTTACACAAAGAAGGATCTGAGAATAACTGTAATTTAGTTGGCATTGGTGTAGAAGTGTTTGTTTCTTTTTAACCAACGTAACAGGTTCAATTTTAGCTGCATAGCAAAGAGCAAAGATGGGTCCGGTTTGTTTTCACATAATTGTGTAAGTATGCATGAGGACTTGCTTTGACTTTATAAAGACAGTTTGCATGATGAGCATTTGTTGTAAAGTCTTGGTTTGTAAAGTATTGTTGCTGTCTCTCACTTTCGGTGTTTCTCAAGCTTCATATGTTGTTAACTCAGTGGGAATGTTATCCATATGAGAAAAGTTTTCTTATTTTTTATTTTTTATTTTTTAAAGCATCTATGTAGTTCAACCTTGTTCCATATGCCCATTAAATTGCCAACTCTTGCGACCTTCATCCTCTAATGGGCAAATGAAGAAGAGCAAACAACTTAATGAATATGATGGCTGACCAAGTACATGAACTGGTGAATAATATCATAGATTGTTGGCATTGTCGGATATAAAAAGTCAACTGCCTACTTGCAAGTTTGAGTGACAGGAACCCTTTTTTGGATACTTTAGACTGTCGATATTCCTTCTATGACACGAGGGTTTAAAGAATGCTAATTGAATCTTCAAATCAGAAATTCACCTTATCCATGCCAGTGACCCCAGAGACATTTGGATATTTTAATTGCTTCTATTGATCTCCATTTATCTACTGGGCCTCTGGTAACGTCTTGAGACTATTTGTATTTTCTGTTTTTTCCCGTTTCTATTATTATGTTCAATCATTTTGCTTTTGTTTCAAAATCATGTTAGCTTTGATGTGTGTTCTTCTAATATTTATCTACATTTAGACGAGGTAATGAATTTTATTGAACTTTTGAATTGTAGAAGACAATGGTTCGAGGAAGAGATGCCTGTTGGGAACATTGTGTACTTGTTGACGCAAATAGACAGAAGGTTAAGTGTAATTATTGTCAGCGGGAGTTCAGTGGAGGGGTATACAGGATGAAGTTTCACTTAGCTCAAATAAAAAACAAAGATATTGTTCCATGCACTGAAGTCCCAACTAATGTGCGTGACCATATTAAAAGTATTCTAAATACTCCCAAGAAACAGAAAACTCCAAAGAAACCAAAGGTGGATCAAGCAGCCATGGTCAACAATCGAGAAAATAGCTCTTCTGCTAGTGGTGGTTTCCATCCTAATCATGGATCTACTGGTCAAAATGGAAGCACATGTCCGTCGTTGTTATTTCCACATCCTTCACCAAGTGCACAACCAATATTGGATGATGTGCAAAAACAAAAGCAGGATGATGCTGACAAAAAAGTTGCTGCATTTTTCTACCACAACTCTATCCCTTTCAGTGCTGCTAAATCCATGTATTATCAGGATATGGTGGATGCTATAGCAGAATTTGGAGTTGGCTACAAAGCCCCAAGTTATGAAAAACTGAGATCTTCTTTGTTGGAAAAAGTGAAAGGTGAGATACACAATCGCTTTAAGAAATATAGAGATGAGTGGAAAGAAACCGGCTGCACGGTCTTATGTGATAGCTGGTCTGATGGTAGGACCAAATCAATTGTAGTTTTCTCAGTTACATGCACAAAGGGGACGCTTTTTTTGAAGTCAGTGGATGTCTCAGGTCATGAAGATGATGCTACTTACTTGTTTGAGTTGCTTGAGTCTGTTGTCTTGGAAGTTGGTGTGGAAAATGTTGTCCAAATTATAACTGATACTTCTGCCAGTTATGTATGTGCGGGAAGGCTTCTGATGGCCAAGTACAATTCCTTGTTTTGGTCTCCTTGTGCTTCTAATTGTGTAAATAAAATGTTGGAGGATATTGGTAAACAAGATTGGGTTTGCAAAGTCTTGGAGGAGGCAAAGACCATAACAAGGTACATATACAGCCATTCATGGACTTTGAATATGATGAGAAGATTCATAGGTGGAAGGGAATTAATCAGGCCAAGAATTAGTAGATATGTGACTAATTTCCTTTCCTTAAGGTCCATTGTAATTCAGGAGGACAATCTAAAGCACATGTTTTCTCATACAGAGTGGTTATCATCCACATATAGTAGATGCCCTGAGGCTCAAGTGATTAAGTCTCTGTTGTATTTAGAGAAATTTTGGAAGTATGCACATGAAGCTGTGAGTGTAACCGAGCCACTTATTAAAATCCTAAGAATTGTTGATGGAGACATGCCAGCTATGGGATACATATATGAAGGAATAGAAAAGGCCAAGGATACAATAAAGACTCATTATAAAGGTATTAAGGAGGAGTATATGCCAATTTGGGATATAATTGATCAAAGATGGAATGTGCAGCTGTACACATCCTTGCATGCAGCTGCAGCATTCCTTAATCCTTCTATATTTTACAACCCAAACTTTAAGGTCGATTTGAGGTTGAGGAATGGGTTTCAAGAAACTATGCTAAAGATGGCTAGCACAGACAACGATAAAGTTGAAATAACCAAGGAACATCCTTTATACATTAATGCACAAGGTGCTCTTGGGACTGATTTTGCAATCATGGGAAGGACACTGAATGCCCCAGGTCTGTATCACCCGCAATAATATATTAAAAAAAAAAAAAAATTGCTTTGGTTGCTTAAGAAGCTTAATACATAAAAAAGAAATGAACTTGTTTGGCATAAAAAATGTCTTTGCTTTTAGTTTCTCTACCTGTCGTCCATTCTGGAGAGATATTGTTTCCATTCTTTTTCTCTTCAAGTCTTTTTCTGCTATTGTCCTTTTCCTTTTAGTCTTTCTGAATAGAAAGTGTCTGCTTTTTATATTTTGGCGTATGCTTTTAGCGAAACTCAAAATTTTCATCTAATTTGGTGCATGCATTATTAGTTGATTGGTGGGCAGCATATGGTTATGAAATCCCCACACACCAGAGAGCTGCAATACGGATTTTGAGCCAACCTTGTAGTTCCCATTGGTGCCAATGGAATTGGAGCAACTTTGAGAGCATACACACAAAGAAACGTAATAGGTTAGAGCTGGAAAAATTCAATGATTTGGTATTTGTCCATTGCAATCTTTGGTTACAGGCTATATGTCAAAGTAGAGATGGAAAATGCAAACAAATTAAGTTTGATGAAATTGATGTTGGTTCTGAATGGCCCACTGAACTAGAGGCTTCAGCCCCACTTGTAGATGATTCATGGTTGGACAATTTACTCCTAGAATGCAGGACTAGTCCCTAAAAAAAAAAAAAAAAAAAATGATAAATGACAACAATTGTTGTAATTTTGTATACTATTGTAATTAGTATTATATTATTAAAATATAATATATCAGAATTCAGAAGTTGGTTAGCAATATTGCTTAAAAATGATTTTCCAATCATTTTAGCCAATTTTGCTTAAATTCTGTGTGATGGCCTTTTTGCTTATGGTTAGACATTGTTGTATTTTTGGCTAATGATAGCCAAATATTCACCGCCTGCACAATGCAATGAGTGTATTAACAAATATTAGGCTACAATTTGTAGTCATGCGTTCTTTCGTTGGTTAATTTAGAAAATTGAAAAAAGACAAAATGGAGAAATTATTGGCTACAATTGTAATCATGTGTTCTTTCGTTGGTTAACTTATAAATTTAAAATAAAAGATTAAATGGAGATTTGCAACTATTGTCTGGAATTATTAGGATAAGTGGAAAATAAAGTGGCCAATAAAGTGTTTTTTCAAAAGCTAAAAAAGTCTTGTTTTGTTAACATGATTCTTTTTTATTTTTTGTTTTGTTTTTTTGTTTTTTTTAGTTTATTTTTTATCTAATTACGCGTAAACTATTTATCTCAGATGCTAGTTAATAATAGCTATAATTTATTAGATATTTTAAATAATTATAAACTTAAAATGAAAAAACACAATTTGAAATTATATATGTAAAATTTTGAATTCTTTTTTTTAAATTTTACTTAGTTAATTTAAATATCTAATAAATTCTAAATAACACTAATTAATGCTTGACACAAGCAAATTATAACTATTGGACAGAAAAAAAAATTAAAAACAAAAAAAATAAAAATGTTAACAAACGGCATTGTCCAAAAGACACAGCCGATTAATTGTAGGATTATCTTTCTTTTATTTTCTATTTTCATTTACATTGAGCCAGTGATCAAATTTTACCTACTTGAAAAATAGTTACGCGCTATATGTTTGATTTATTTTTCTTTACACTAGTTCAACGAAAATGGGAAAGAAGATTTATATCTCTAACAGTAAAGCTATTGATCTATATCTTGAATTCAAATTCTCCTACTCCAATAATTACAATAATAATAAAAGAAAAAATAATAAAAAGAAAGAAAATTAAGAGGATGTACTCAATTTACAATTTAAAGGTATATTCAATTTAGAGTTTGAAGTATTTTAAAATTTTTTAAAAATTTAAAAATATTCAATTTAAATTTTAAAAAAGTATATATAAGTCAAATAATATTCAATTTGAATTATAATAAATTTCATAAAAGTTTATTAAAATTCAGATATATTTTGTAAAATTTTTTTAAAGTTTAGAGGTATTTGAAAAGTCAATAATTTTAAAATATTTCAAAAAATAAAAGATTTAAATATATTTAAAAAGATTTTAAAAATAAAATTATGAAAAAAATTATCAATATCGAAATTCAACTTTAATCCCAATGATTTTATTGGATTATTATAAATTCTTTATAAACTTTATGAAATTGCATAATAATTTATCAAATTTTTTAAAATCTACAATTTTTTAAAAATTTTAAATTTTCTTTTGGATCTTGAATTGGAAAATTTCAAAATAAAATAATAAATAATAATAATGATACAGGCAAGAAAGTATATAAAGCTACTCATTGCTAAATTGCCTGTTAAATTGCTTTAACAAGATCCCTGCGTGGTTTCCATAAGATTCCTTAAGTTGACATCAGGTTGTCATTTACCCCCCAATAAAAAATAAAAAGGCTTGTCATTTGTTATAAAAATATAAGATAGCACGTGACAAGGTTTTTGCCGTCCACGGGACTTGCAAAGATGCTACATGGCAAAAAACAAATTCTCAAAGTTAAAATAACAAACGGTACAAACAAAGAGAAAGTCTGGTTTCAGTTATTATCTATTAATGAAATTGTTGATAAGTTTATATTTATATAAAATTCATCAAGAGTAACAATTAATGTTATAGATTTTTTTGCTCTTTAATATAATATGTTTCATATTATATCAAATAATAATATATCTCACTTATATTCCTAATATCACTTTCTTTTTTTTTTTTTTTGCTTTGACATTTCTAATATCATTTGCAATAATTAGCAACGACCTTTTAGCATTAGTATATCCCTTAAGAGAAAGGAATGTACATTTATGCTTTGTTTCTTTGCTTGTTTCCCACATTTTAACTTAGCCCTAACAGTTTTTCTTATTTCTTATCTCCCTTTTTTGTTTTGTTTTGTTTCATTTTGCTTCTTCTATTTTTTTTTTTTTTTTTTGTGTTAGACCGTAATGATATGCCAAAACAATAAATCAATCAACATACTTAAACCAATGAACAACAATTTATAGTACTATAAATTCAGTATCTACAAACATGCATACATTGTATTTTATTAAATAAATATATGATTCACTAACTTTTTTTGCGCAATCATTGAATCTTTATGATCATTAATATTGCAAAACAAAAAAACTAGAAATTCAGGAGTGGTGCCTAATGTATACACTCCTTTTTAATATGTTTCTTTTCGATTTTCACCAAACAAACATTTTAAATGCCTCAAACTCTAACCTCATGTCAATACCATATGCGTCATATATACTAACTCACAACTTATTCCACAATTTTATATACTCAAAATAACTAATAATAATGATAGTAATAATAATAAAAAAAAGGAAATAAGCTAACTGGCTTCTAGAGAGGAGTGGTTTTCGGTTTAATGATCCAATTAAAGTATTATAGAGAGTATGTGTCCAAGAATCCTAATGCAAAAGTCAACAAATAAGCTAGTACCATTTCTAACACAAGTAATTCTTATGAGTGAGTTACATGATTATAACTAGTCTATATAAAATATCTAATAGTTTTACACTTAGATTGCATAATCATTATATATAACAACAAACTCATTTACTATAGAATCTCCCAAACGAAATTCTATTTCATTTAAGCATATTGCATGCTGACAGAACATAACAACAAACCAGATTACATAGTAGAGACTCTCTTAATCAATATCCCAAAACCATATATTATTTTAACTAAGCACTTTGCATTCCATATGCTCTATTTAAGTAGTAAAGAACTTTGCATTCCATATGCTCTATTTAAGTAGTAAAGATTCACCTTACTCTATGTGCAATCCCCCAATATATGATACTATGTCATTTAAGTATATTGTGTACTAATATAATGCAATAACATATTCAAACTAGGTATAACAAAGACATATTATAGTACTTGTGGATCGACATATACATATATAAAGCTAAAAGTCTCATAACAAGCCTGCAAGCACATGGAGCAAATTTTTTTAACAAACTCTTAATATACATAAATAATGATCCATATTTATCCATGTATTGTTACAGGGTAATACTCAATCATATATAGCATAAAACATGGACATACTGTATATTACAAAACTCCTAGTAAGCCACAACATTCTTAACTATTCCACAATCCCATACGGATAGAGATGCTAAATTCTTAAGTTATTTTTGAAAAACTTTGTAGGCTAAGTTATGAACTAAACTATTATTTTCAATTACTTATCATCCACAAACTAAAGTAGTAAAAAGGACATTGTCTGCATTATTAAGGTCTTTAATTAGTAGAAATTTAAGAACATGGGAGGAATGTTTGCCACATGTTGAATTTGCTTATAATAGATCTTTGCATTCAGGTACTAAATATACACCATTTGAGATTGTTTATAGTTCTAATCCTTTGACTCCATTAGATTTAACACCTTTACTTTTAAGTGAACGTGCTAATCTCAATGGAAAGTAAAAGCCTGATTTTGTGAAGCAGATTCATGAAAAGACAAAGGCAAAGATTGAGAGGAGGACCAAGTAATATGCAAGGAATGCTAACCAAGGCCGGATTAGAGTTGTCTTTGAACCTGGAGATTGGGTATGGTTTTATTTAAGAAATGAGAGGTTTCTGAACAAAAAAAGTCAAAGTTTATGCCGCGTGGGGATGGACTTTTTCAAGTTTTGGAAATAATTAATGAAAACATTTACAAGCTTGACCTATTGGGTGAGTATAACGTGAGTGCTACATTTGATGTTACTGATTTACCTCCATTTGCTACAGGTGATGACTTTGATTTGAAGGCAAATCCTTTTCAAGAGGAGGGAAATGATGAGAATTCACCCATACCCGTACAACCGACAACCCGCTAGGGTGTAGATCCTATATAAATAAAGACCGGGCCAATCACTAGGGATCAAGCCAAGAGATTTAATGAAAACCTGGCTAACTTTGTACAAAGATTTATCAAGTCTCAAAAGGGCTTGTCAATACCCGAAGATTCAAAGCCTGCTTTAAGCATCCAAGTGGTGGAGGCTGATATAGACCCGAGTAGTGGTTTTAGTGCATTTGTGGACTCCGGACACCAAGGAATGCGTTAAACACTTCTTAAACTCAATGTACATCACTAAGAGGTCATGGAAATAAGTGAAGGCAGAATCAAAAGCAACCAAGGAGGCCATTTGCACATGCAAGAGATTTTTGGCCGAATTTGCTGTATTTGCCGTTGACTTTGGTGTATTTTGATGATTAAGCATTTTCTCTTTGTTCGAATTAAGGACAGCATATGGGAATCATAATTAATCCTATTTGGCATCCTCCATGGCACATTGGATCTGATTTGGAGCCTTTACAAGTTGAAAATTGGTCAAAGTTAGCTTAGTTGTCAAACTAGTCAACTAGTTTTCAAATTTGAATTTGACTTTTTGTTTTAGAAAATAATATTTTATTTTGGTTTTTATTTAATTTTTTCTGGAAAAATTAACTTAGAAAAGTTGATATTTTATTATTTTAAGTATAAGTTAATTAATTAATTCCCAATTCAAAATAAAGGAATTTATTAATACAATTTAGTTTAGGAAAGGAAGGTGAAATTTGGCCAAGCTTGGTTTCCTATTCTCTATGGCCGGTTTGACTATTCTTTTAGGGTTTTATTTTATTCTTTCAAAGCCTATTTGAAGATTTATTTTCAATGAGAAATCAGCTTACATATTATATAGAAAAATATTTGTGAGAAAGAATTCTCTTTATTCTCTTTGAATACCTAAAACAACATTAGAGAGAGAGTGTTTTAGTTTGACTTATCAATAGGATATCCATCACCTATTGTGGCATCTTCAACATACCAAGGGTTCTAGTCACAGGTTGATTAGGGGTTGAGGTCACCATAAGGACTTGAATTTAATTTTTTGATCCGGGCTAATATAATATGGGTTTAGGCGCAAGTCGACTTAGGTTCGTATTATTTGGCATCAAAGCCAAGATTTTGTTCAGATTTGATCTATTTTATTTGATTTATTTTGTTTTGTGCTATTCTGATTTTAACGTTAGGTTGAGATTGTTCTTAGTTCATACACGTTCTGCATAAAAAAAAAAAAAAGAACTCATTCCTAGTCAAATTAGGTTTTCCTGGTTTATTGTTGATTTTTTCTTTGCTGTTTTAATCTTAATTAGTTGCATTTATATATTTAAAAAAAAAAAAAAGAGATTTGAAAGCATATTGCATAAAAATCTAAAAATTGTGCAATTTGTTTTTGCTTGGAGTTTAGTTTGGGTTTGTTGCATTTTTGGCATTGGAATTGCAATTTGTGGTGTTAATTCTTGCTCCTAAAGTTGAATTTATATTCTGTGAGTTAAAAAAAAAAAAAAAAAGGAAGAAAAGCCGAAGATAAAAAAAAATAAAAAATTGTAAAAGGCCGGTTTTAGTTGAAGTTTGGAATTCGAATTTGTTTGCTGGAAAATTGTTGGAGTTGCTGTGTTATTGCCTATTTATTCAATATTTGGTTACTGGAAATTTGAATTTTTGAGTGTTAAAATTGTTTGGATTAAAATTGGTAAAGGATTTGATATAAAGACTTAAATTACAAGAACAACAACCAACAACTACTCCATATTTGTTCAAATTCTTTCTTGGTGATTGTTTGAATCTCTTTTCTAAATTTTATTCTTGAATTATTGGTTACTTAATATTCTGTCAGTTTTTCATTTGATTCCCAAAATTACTTGTTGAATTATCTTATTTTGGGTTAGTTAGGCCGAGAATAGGTTTTGTCAATTCACTCGTTATTTGTTTGTTTTAGTTGTTGTTTTGTTGATAAGTTAAATTAAAGCAAACTCGAGATCTAACTGCTATTTTGTGTGTTTTTTAATTAACACTTTGAGATAATTCTTTGAGTGCAAAAAGGCAAGAGAGTGTGAGCTTAAAAGAAAGTAAAAGCTGAAACTAGTATGCAAACACGAGTGCCGAGACCTTATTTGAGTAAAACACGTGACGGAGTGATTTTAGTGAAATTCAAGGTAATATATGTAGTATGATAGTTGATAGTGGAAGTTGTGCTAATGTAATTAGTAATGTGGTAGTTGATAAATTAGGGTTAGCAACCATTAAACATCTAGAACCATATAGATTACAATGATACTGGTGAGATGAAAGTAAATAAACAAGTCAAAGTAAAATTCAACATTGATAAATATGTGGACGTTGTATTGTGTGATGTTGTGCCCATGCATGCTGGACATATTTTATTGGGGAACCCATGACAATTTGATAAGGATGCCATACACTATGGAAGAGAGAATTCCATTGTTTTTAAATTTAACGAAAAAAGGTTAAGCTGGAGCCATTGACTCCAAAGGAGGTATTTAGAGACTAATTACAAATGCAACAAAGGAGGGAGGTCGAACGGCTCAAGGAGAAAGCAAGCATGGCACCCACGGTTTCATCATCCATCCAAAAGGGTAGGTCCAAACTTGCTGTCCAAGGTAAGTCCTCTAAAACCTAAATTGAGTGGAAAGAGCAAGACAATGCGAGAGAGAGAAATTAAGCAAAAGCCAAGAATGGTGATAGAAAAGGTGAATCCTTGAGTGAGAGGGAAAAAGAAAGGAAAGAGAAGAAAAACAAGAATTTTTATCTTAGTTTTGGGGAAATTAAAAAGGTATTTTTGAGTGATAAACCCCTGCTGGTCATGATTTGTAAAAATGTTTAATTAAATGATCAAGTTAACCCCGAAGAACTTGAATTGCCAATTTTTATCTTTTCTCTTTTACAGGATTTTGAAGATGTATTTCCCGAGGAGATTCCTAATGGTTTACCACCTATCCAAGGAATTAGACATCAAATTGATTTTGTGTCGGAAGCTGCAATTCCTAATAGGCTTGCATATAAGAGTAATTCTGATGAGACAAAGGAGCTACAAAGGCAGGTAAGTGAGTTACTTGACAAATGTTATATTCATGAGAGTATGAATTCATGTGTTGTTCCTATTTTATTAGTACCTAAGAAAGATGGTTCATGGTGCATGTGTGTGGATTGTAGGGCTATTAATAATATAACCATTAAATATAGGCATCCAATTCCTAGGTTAGATGATATGTTAAATGAATATATGGTGCATGCATTTTTACTAAAATTGATCTTAGAAGTGGATATCATCAAATTAGGATGAAAGAGGGTGATAAATGGAAAACCACATTTAAAACAAAATACGGTTTGTATGAGTGGTTAGTAATGCCATTTGGTCTAACTAATGTACCTAGTACTTTATGAGATTAATGAACCATGTTATGCACTCATTCATTGGAAAATTTATGGTTGTTTATTTTGGTAATATATTTGTATATAGTAGGCATTTAGATGAGCATGTAGTACATCTTAGGTTAGTTTTAGGAGTGCTTAGAAAGGAAAGATTATTTGCTAACCTCAAAAAGTGTGATTTTTGTAAAGACGAATTGGTTTTTCTAGGATTTGTTGTAAGTGCTGCAGGAATTAAAGTTGATCAATCCAAGGTTAAAGCTATACAAGAGTGGCCAAAACCTACATCTGTTACCTAAGTGAGGAGCTTTCATGGTTTGGCTAGTTTCTACTGAACATTTGTCAAGGATTTTAGTACCATTGCAGCACCTTTGACCAAAGTTGTAAAGAAAAATGTTGGATTCAAATGGGGGGAAGCACAAGAAAAATCTTTTTATTTGTTAAAAGAAAAATTATCTAATGCACCTTTGCTAGTTTTGCTTAACTTTTCTAAAACTTTTGAAATTGAATGTGATGCTCTGGGTGTAGATATTGGAGCTATTTTAATGCAAGAAGGAAGATCCATAGCATACTTTAGTGAGAAACTAAATGGAGTGGCATTGAAGTACCCGACATATGACAAAGAGATGTATGCGGTGGTAAGGGCTTTGGAGACGTGGCAGCATTACTTAATGCCGAAGGAGTTTGTGATTCATATGGATCATGAATCATTGAAGCATGTCAAAGGCCAAGGGAAGCTTAACTAATGACATGCTAAGTGGATTGAGTTCATTGAGACTTTTCCTTATGTCATTCGCTACAAGAAAGGTAAGGAAAATGTGGTTGCCGATGCATTATCCCTATGTACTATTTTCTACCTTAGATACTAGATTGCTTGGATTTGAACAATTGAAAGAACTTTATAAGCATGATAGTGACTTTGGCGAAATATTAGGAACTATACAAAACATGGTTTTAATAACTTTTACATCTTTGAGGGATATTTCTTTAGGGAAAATCAACTTTGTGTGCCTAATTGTAGCATTAGGAAATTGTTGGTGAGGGAAGGTCATGGTGGTGGCTTAATGGGTTATTTTGATGTCTTAAAAACTTTATTCTTATTGCAAGAACACTTTTATTACATGAAGAGAGATATGGAAAGAATCTGTGAAAGATGCTTAAATTGTCGAAAATCCAAGTCTAGGTTGAAACCGTAGGTTTGTATCTTCCGTCGTCGATTCTATCCTTTCCTTGGGTAGATTTGTTTATGGATTTTGTTCTTGGTTTACTTAGGTCTAGGATAGGTAAGGATTCAATTTTTGTTGTTGTGGATAGATTTTCTAAAATGGCAAATTGTATTGCATGAAATAAAACTGATGATGCATCTAATGTTGCTAACTTATTCTTTAAGGAAATTGTAAGGTTGTATGGTATGCCTAGAACTATTGTTTCTGATAGGGATGTAATGCAAATCCATCCGTGCCCGCACAACCGATAACCTGCTGAGTTGCTGACCCTATACGGATGAAGACCGGGCCGATTACTAGGGCTTAAGCTAAGAGGTTTAGGAACAACCTTGCTGCATTTATCCAGGAAGTTATTCATTCTCAAGAGGGCTTGTCTATACTCGAAGATCCAAGACCTGTTTTGGGCATACAAGTGGTGGAAGCCGATACGGACTCGGGCAACGATTTTGCTACATTCTGGAGTTCGGGTAGCAAGAAATGGTTCCAACTGTTTATGGATTCAATAAATATCACTAAGAGGTCATGGAAATAAGTGAAGGCAAAAGTAAAACCAACTTGTACAGACAGCTTCAAAATTTGGCCGAAAATTGTTGTATTGCTTGCTGGTTTTACTGTATTTTACTGAGTTGGCTTTTTCTCTTTCTTCCAAGTAAGGGCAACGTGTGAGACTCCATAATAAGCTTATCTGGCATCCTAAAAAGCATATTGAAGCTGATTTGGTACTTTTAAGGAATCCGAGCAGCATGAAATAGTTCCAATACTTCATGGATTCAGTGCATATATCTAAAAGGATATGGAATCAAGTCAAGGCAGATTCAAACCCATCCAAAAAGGGGTTGTGCGCATGGATTGAAGTTTGGCCTGTTTTTGTTGTTTTCTTACTAGCTTCTGAGTTGGATTTTTTTCTTTCTTCCAATCAACGGCAACGTGTGG
This sequence comes from Ziziphus jujuba, assembly GCF_031755915.1. Lineage (NCBI taxonomy): Eukaryota > Viridiplantae > Streptophyta > Magnoliopsida > Rosales > Rhamnaceae > Ziziphus > Ziziphus jujuba. The sequence goes on from NC_083384.1 coordinate 23,848,281, forward strand.
GACTCCATAAAAATCTTATTTGGCATCCTAGAAAGCATATTCAAGATGATTTAGAGCTCATTTTGGTCAAAGATTTATCAAAGTCAACTTAGTCCAAAAGCCAGTATTTTAGTTTCCTAATTTGATTCTACTTTTTGTTTTAGGAAATTACCATTACTTTTTAGGTTTTTATTTATTTATTTGCTAGAAAAATAAGTTTAGGAAAGTTATTATTTTATTATTTTCATTGTAAATTAATTAATTCCTAATTCAAAATAAAAGAATTAATTAATCCAAATTAGATTAGGAAATGAGTAGATTTTCGGCCATAATAGGATTGTACAAGTCATGGCCGATTTTACCTTTTGTTTTTAGGGTTTTATTTTGTTTCCTCTTAGCCTATAAAAGGGCTTATTTTTTAGGAAGAACACACCATTAATAATATTCAGAATTTATTTTGTGAGATTGAATTTCTTTTTGTTCTTTTGAACACCTAAAACACCATTAAAGAGTGAGTGTTTTAGTTTGACTTCTCAATAGGCCTTCCTTCACCTATTGTGGAGTCTTCATTATATATCAAGGTTTCTAATCATAAGTTGGTTAGGGGTCAAGGTGACCATTAGAACTTGAACATAATTAGATCCGGGCTAATATAATAAAGGTTTAGGTGTAGGTCATCCTAGGTTTGTATCAAGATGCTAAGTTCTTAAGTTATTTTTGGAAAACTTTATGGGCTAAGTTAGGGACTAAAATTTTATTTTCAATTAATTTTCATCCATAAACTTATGGACAAATTGAAGTAGTAAATATGATTTTGTCTACATTGTTAAAGACTTTAATTAGTAGAAATTTAAGAACATGGGAAGAATGTTTGTCTCATGTTGAATATGCTTATAATAGATCTTTGCATTCGGCTACTAAATATACACCATTTGAGATTGTTTATGATTTTAATCCTTTGACTCTATTAGATTTAACACCTTTACTTTAAGTGAACGTGCTAATCTAGATGGAAAGCAAAAACATGATTATGTGAAGCAGATTGATGAAAAGACAAAGGCAAATATTAAGAGGAGGACCGAGCAAAATGCAAGGAATGCTAACCAAGGCCCGATTAGAGTTGTCTATGAACCTGGAGATTGGGTATGGTTGCATTCAAGAAAGGAGAGGTTTCCTGAACAAAGAAAGTCGAAGTTTATGCCCTATAGGGATGCACCTTTTCAAGTTTTGGAAAAGATTAATGAAAATGCTTACAAGCTTGACCTATTGGGTGAGTATAATGTGAGTGCTACATTTAATGTTGCTGATTTATCTCCATTTGCTACAAGTGATGACTTTGAGTTGAGGGAAAATCCTTTTCAAGAGGAGGGAAATGATGAGAATCCGCCCATACCTGTACAACCGATAATCCACTGGGCTGCAGATCCTATACAGATAAAGACCGGGCCAATCACTAGAGCTCAAGCCAAGAGATTTTAGGACAACCTAGCTGGATTTTTACAAGGAGTTATCAATTCTCAAAAGGGCTTGTCAATACCTGAAGATTCAAAGCTTGTTTGAAGCATCAAAGTGGTGGAAGCTGATATGGACCCCGAGTAGCTATTTTAGTGCATTTGTGGAGTCCAGGAAGCAAACAATGGGTTCAACACTTCATAAACTCAATTGACATCACTAAAAGGTCATGGAAACATGTCAAGACAGAATCAAAAGCAACCAAGGAGGCCATTTGCGAATGGAAGAGATTTTTGGCCAAATCTACTGTATTTGCCACTGGCTTTGTTGTATTTTGATGATTAAGCATTTTCTCTTTGTTCCAATCAAGGAAAACATATGGGAACCATAATTAATCCTATTTAGCATCCTCCATGGCACATTAGATCTGATTTGGAGCCTTTATAAGCTGAAAATTTATCAAAGTTAGCTTAGTTGTAAAATTAGTCAACTAGTTTCCAAATTTGAATTTGACTTTTTGTTTTTGGAAACAATATTTTATTTTGGTTTTTATTTAATTGTTTTCTGGACAAATTAACTTAGGATAGTTGATATTTTGTTATTTTAATTGTAAATTAATTAATTCTTAATTCAAAATAAAGGAATTTGTTAATATAATTTAGTTTCGGAAAAGAAGGTGAAATTCGGCCATGCTTGGTTTCCTATTCTGTATGGCCGGTTTTGACTATTCTTTTAGGGTTTTATTTTGTTCTTTCAAAGCCTATTTAAAGGCTTATTTTCAATGAGAAATCAGCTTACATATTATACAGAAAAATATTTGTGAGAAAGAATTCTCTTTGTTCTCTTTGAACTCCTAAAACACCATTTGAGAGAGTGTTTTAGTTTGACTTATCAATAGGACATCCATCACCTATTATGGCATCTTCGACATACCAAGGTTTCTAGTCATAGGTTGATTAGGGGTTGAGGTGACCATAAGAACTTGAGCTTAATTTTTCAATATGGGCTAATATAATACGGGTGTAGGTGCAAGTCAACCTAGGTTCGTATCAATTAGCTCATAAAACTCCACTATATCAAAGTAGTGATGCACTGATCTAAAAACATGGCTCTGCAACCACTATTGTAACATCCCGTCCCGAACCATGTCGGAATTTTTGCACGTTGACCGAGGTTGACCGTTGACCGTTGACCAAAGGGGTCAAAAGTTGACTTTTTGACCCGGTTGGAATTTTAGGTTGACTGAGGTACGGTTACGAAGTACACGTTGGCACGAGTTCGTAGACTGGTAGCACGTCGAAAATGGAGCTACGGTTTGAAAGTTTTGAGTAAAACAAGTTGAGGTCCAAACTGTCCAAGGGGTGCCGGAGTTGACTTTTTATTCATGCAAGGTTGAGCTTTGACTCATGCATGGTTGTGAAGTGCTCGTCGATACGAGTCCGTAGACTAGCGGCACGTCCAATTTGGACATGTGGTTTGAAAGTTATGGATCTGTAAAGTTTTTCAAATACTGTATTATTTTAATATTATTTTTACACGCATGACAATGTGCCACGTGTGACTCAATGAAGGTGACCATGTGTCAACATGGTGAAATGACACATGTCAACCATGTGTAAAAAAATCAAATTATTTTATTATTATTTTAAATAATAATATTATTATTAATATTATTTAATTATTTCTTTTTCCTTTTCCTTTTTCTTTTTCTTTTCCTTTTTCTTTTCTTTTTCTTTTTCTTTTTCTTTTTCTTTCCCCACGTGGGAAAACACCATTCTTTCTTTTTCTTTTTCTTTTTCTTTTTCTTTTCTTTTTTCCCTTCTTCTTCCCCGAAACACACACGACACACACATTTATTTTTCTTCCCTCCGGCCGTCCCTCTCTCTCTCCCGTGTTTTTGAATTCCGGCCACCCATAGCCCTCACGCGCCAGCCACCAAGGAAGCCCGCCACCTCGCGAGCTTGGCCGCCAAGTTTCACGGCCAGCCGCCGCCGGACGCGCGCCGATCGGGCCGGAGAAGCCGCCGGCCGGCCAAGTTTCTCTCTCCTCTTTTCTTGTGTTTTCCGGCCAGCCCACTCCCAATTGAGCCTCCTATCCCCCTATTTTGGGTCCTCTGAATCCAAAAATGGCCTCCAATCCCAGAAATTCGAAGCGGTTTGCGAGATATGGGGAAGTGAACACCGGCCGAAACTTTCCGACCAAATTCCGGCCACCTCCGGCGGAATTGGGGTCGATGGAGACCGGATTTGTGATCCTCGTCCCACGAGCTTCGATTCGGTATATCATTCGCCTATTTTGGTTAACGTTTGCGTTTAAGCCCCCGGGTACCGGGTATTATTTACCCGAATAAAATATTAATTTATTTGACTGTCTGTGAATTTTGTTCTAGGAGCACCGGTGAGTCGTAGAATTGATCCCGTGGTGGATCTTGGATTAATTGCGTGTTCCAGGTGAGTGACCCACCTTTAAAAATATTTTTGGGGTAATTAATTGTATTTATGTGGTATTAATTTGATATCTGTAATTTGTGCTCATGTGGTGTATTTTAAATATAATCGGGAAAAATATTATGTTATATATATATTTACCCATTGGTGTTAAATGAAATTTTGGGTCATTAGAAATTCCCGATTATTATTTCATTATGATTAAATGGTAATTATTACACATGAGCAAGTATTTTCAATAATTAATTGCGTTTGGATTTTATATCATTTTTGGGCAATTAATTATATTTAATTGGTATTTAAATTGATATTTAAATTATGCTCATGTGGTGTGATTTAATTATGGTCTTATTGTCGTTTAATTTATTATGCCTGAGCAAAGTGAATTTTGATGGTATTTGTACGTGGTTTTAAATTTGATTTTCCGGGCATAATTGGGCTAAATATTTTCCGAAAATATTTGGTTATATTTTATAAATTATGCCCGCGGTATTTTTATGGTTGCATCTCGTATTTCGAGGAAAATTGTGGTTTGTTGATTATCGCTGTTTCGTACCGGGTTGTTGAATAAAAATATGTGGGATGGTGTTTTGTGAAAATTTGGTATGCTTCCCACGGTGGTTTTTGGAAAAATGGTACGGTTGGTTGTTTATGTTTATTTTTAGACGCACTCATACAGTATTGGTGTTCTGGTGTATGGTGTATGGACACGTGATTTAGCACGCGGTTATTATATGGTTTAGCGTGCGGTTATTACTTCACCCGTGAGTTGCCATTGGACCGTGGGCAGGCAAGGTTATTGTTGTGCACAGCCGCCCCCCTCCTTGGCCGGGTGATGGTTTTTAGCAGTCGGTACTGTCGGGACGCCGAAGTGACCACTGCAGGTTTCTCTCTTTAACCTCCCGCCAGTCGGTGCTCGGGACGCTGGGTATCGGAGGGCATCACCGGTATATGGTGTGGTGCGTCAAGTGTAATTGTCGGTGTAAATTGCAATTAAAGTTTAAAACCCCAAAGGTGTTCAAAAAATTATTTATTATAATTTATTATAGAATATTTATATTTGGGGTATTTATTTATTTGTTTAATTGTTGTTTATTAATTCGTTTGGTTCCTTGGTTTTTGGGAAGTACGTACAAGGGTTTTGTGAAAATGTTTTAAAAGGGGAACATTTCAAACAGAGTGAATAGTGAGGATTTTGAGAGAAATTATTACTTCAAATATTTATTTATTTAATTGTTCGGTATTGCTTAATTAAACTCCTTAATTGTTATTATTTTATTATTATTAAAGGTGTATAGTAGTTAGGGTCACTCACTGAGATGATTAGCATCTCACACTCTTAAATTCCGTTCCCCTAGGTCCAGGTTGGAGACGTTGATTGTCCGGGGCGAGCCCAACGTCTCAGTTCGTTGCCGAAGGTTCAAGCAGGTTTTCTTCCCTTTTTCCTCTCTATCTTGTATTGTTTCCGTATCTGTCATTTTATAAATTCCGCATGTTTCTGTATAATGCTCTGTATACTGTATTGGACGTGTAGTTGTTTTTATGCACTGGGTTGCTGCTGTTGTTTTCTTTTGAAGTGCTAAAATTTGTGGAACAATTTGTAGTTTGTGGGAGGAATAAGGGGATGTTTTTAAGAAGTGTGTTTTCAGTGCAGGTAATTTGTGGTAAGTAAATCCCTTAGGGGAGGCTCTGCCGGATTTTCCGTTGGAGGGTTCGGTAGGGTTTCCCTGGGATCAGGGCTGTCTAGGGTTCCGGGGAAGGAATTCTGGACGGGTCCTGACAGTTGGTATCAGAGCTCTAGGTTCTAGTATTCCTAAGGGACTGTGCATTGTTGTGCATCCCATCCGTGTCTATTCTCTCGTTTTTCCGTCTTAAAGCGTTCTTTCCGTTTGTCTCAAAGCAAATTCGTTGCCCGAGTTTGAATAACTCTAATCTTCGAGGGTGTCAAAATATTTTTTTCCGATCGATTATTACAACTCAAATGCTTTTCAAAGTGGTATTTGAAATTAAAGGTGTTTTATTCAAGTATTTTTGGTTTGTGTTCGTACATGTATTTGTATGTATATTGTTTGTTATTATACTGCACCATATGGAGGCGGCGAACCATTGTGGTCCATGTAGAGCTAGCCCCATGATCATGTTGCCTACGAGTCCAGGGGATTGGACGGCCAATATAGGCAACCACCCTGGTTTGTATTGGTAGCAGAGTGTAGGCGACAGTTGGAATCATGGATCACGTAGTATGTAGAAGGTGTCGTACGTACCTCTATTACAAGCGTGCATATTTGTTTTATGTTATGGTTTTTCCAAGACCGACTTCAGCGACGTAAGAAATTTCGAGGACGAAATTTTGTAAGGGGGGAAGGTTGTAACATCCCGTCCCGAACCATGTCGGAATTTTTGCACGTTGACCGAGGTTGACTGTTGACCGTTGACCATTGACCAAAGGGGTCAAAAGTTGACTTTTTGACCCGGTTGGAATTTTAGGTTGACTGAGGTACGGTTACGAAGTACACGTTGGCACGAGTTCGTAGACTGGTAGCACGTCGAAAACGGAGCTACGGTTTGAAAGTTTTGAGTAAAACAAGTTGAGGTCCAAACTGTCCAAGGGGTGCCGGAGTTGACTTTTTATTCATGCAAGGTTGAGCTTTGACTCATGCATGGTTGTGAAGTGCTCGTCGATACGAGTCCGTAGACTAGCGGCACGTCCAATTTGGACATGTGGTTTGAAAGTTATGGATCTGTAAAGTTTTTCAAATACTGTATTATTTTAATATTATTTTTACACGCATGACAATGTGCCACGTGTGACTCAATGAAGGTGACCATGTGTCAACATGGTGAAATGACACATGTCAACCATGTGTAAAAAAATCAAATTATTTTATTATTATTTTAAATAATAATATTATTATTAATATTATTTAATTATTTCTTTTTCCTTTTCCTTTTTCTTTTTCTTTTCCTTTTTCTTTTCTTTTTCTTTTTCTTTTTCTTTTTCTTTTTCTTTTTCTTTCCCCACGTGGGAAAACACCATTCTTTCTTTTTCTTTTTCTTTTTCTTTTTCTTTTCTTTTTTCCCTTCTTCTTCCCCGAAACACACACGACACACACATTTATTTTTCTTCCCTCCGGCCGTCCCTCTCTCTCTCCCGTGTTTTTGAATTCCGGCCACCCATAGCCCTCACGCGCCAGCCACCAAGGAAGCCCGCCACCTCGCGAGCTTGGCCGCCAAGTTTCACGGCCAGCCGCCGCCGGACGCGCACCGATCGGGCCGGAGAAGCCGCCGGCCGGCCAAGTTTCTCTCTCCTCTTTTCTTGTGTTTTCCGGCCAGCCCACTCCCAATTGAGCCTCCTATCCCCCTATTTTGGGTCCTCTGAATCCAAAAATGGCCTCCAATCCCAGAAATTCGAAGCGGTTTGCGAGATATGGGGAAGTGAACACCGGCCGAAACTTTCCGACCAAATTCCGGCCACCTCCGGCGGAATTGGGGTCGATGGAGACCGGATTTGTGATCCTCGTCCCACGAGCTTCGATTCGGTATATCATTCGCCTATTTTGGTTAACGTTTGCGTTTAAGCCCCCGGGTACCGGGTATTATTTACCCGAATAAAATATTAATTTATTTGACTGTCTGTGAATTTTGTTCTAGGAGCACCGGTGAGTCGTAGAATTGATCCCGTGGTGGATCTTGGATTAATTGCGTGTTCCAGGTGAGTGACCCACCTTTAAAAATATTTTTGGGGTAATTAATTGTATTTATGTGGTATTAATTTGATATCTGTAATTTGTGCTCATGTGGTGTATTTTAAATATAATCGGGAAAAATATTATGTTATATATATATTTACCCATTGGTGTTAAATGAAATTTTGGGTCATTAGAAATTCCCGATTATTATTTCATTATGATTAAATGGTAATTATTACACATGAGCAAGTATTTTCAATAATTAATTGCGTTTGGATTTTATATCATTTTTGGGCAATTAATTATATTTAATTGGTATTTAAATTGATATTTAAATTATGCTCATGTGGTGTGATTTAATTATGGTCTTATTGTCGTTTAATTTATTATGCCTGAGCAAAGTGAATTTTGATGGTATTTGTACGTGGTTTTAAATTTGATTTTCCGGGCATAATTGGGCTAAATATTTTCCGAAAATATTTGGTTATATTTTATAAATTATGCCCGCGGTATTTTTATGGTTGCATCTCGTATTTCGAGGAAAATTGTGGTTTGTTGATTATCGCTGTTTCGTACCGGGTTGTTGAATAAAAATATGTGGGATGGTGTTTTGTGAAAATTTGGTATGCTTCCCACGGTGGTTTTTGGAAAAATGGTACGGTTGGTTGTTTATGTTTATTTTTAGACGCACTCATACAGTATTGGTGTTCTGGTGTATGGTGTATGGACACGTGATTTAGCACGCGGTTATTATATGGTTTAGCGTGCGGTTATTACTTCACCCGTGAGTTGCCATTGGACCGTGGGCAGGCAAGGTTATTGTTGTGCACAGCCGCCCCCCTCCTTGGCCGGGTGATGGTTTTTAGCAGTCGGTACTGTCGGGACGCCGAAGTGACCACTGCAGGTTTCTCTCTTTAACCTCCCGCCAGTCGGTGCTCGGGACGCTGGGTATCGGAGGGCATCACCGGTATATGGTGTGGTGCGTCAAGTGTAATTGTCGGTGTAAATTGCAATTAAAGTTTAAAACCCCAAAGGTGTTCAAAAAATTATTTATTATAATTTATTATAGAATATTTATATTTGGGGTATTTATTTATTTGTTTAATTGTTGTTTATTAATTCGTTTGGTTCCTTGGTTTTTGGGAAGTACGTACAAGGGTTTTGTGAAAATGTTTTAAAAGGGGAACATTTCAAACAGAGTGAATAGTGAGGATTTTGAGAGAAATTATTACTTCAAATATTTATTTATTTAATTGTTCGGTATTGCTTAATTAAACTCCTTAATTGTTATTATTTTATTATTATTAAAGGTGTATAGTAGTTAGGGTCACTCACTGAGATGATTAGCATCTCACACTCTTAAATTCCGTTCCCCTAGGTCCAGGTTGGAGACGTTGATTGTCCGGGGCGAGCCCAACGTCTCAGTTCGTTGCCGAAGGTTCAAGCAGGTTTTCTTCCCTTTTTCCTCTCTATCTTGTATTGTTTCCGTATCTGTCATTTTATAAATTCCGCATGTTTCTGTATAATGCTCTGTATACTGTATTGGACGTGTAGTTGTTTTTATGCACTGGGTTGCTGCTGTTGTTTTCTTTTGAAGTGCTAAAATTTGTGGAACAATTTGTAGTTTGTGGGAGGAATAAGGGGATGTTTTTAAGAAGTGTGTTTTCAGTGCAGGTAATTTGTGGTAAGTAAATCCCTTAGGGGAGGCTCTGCCGGATTTTCCGTTGGAGGGTTCGGTAGGGTTTCCCTGGGATCAGGGCTGTCTAGGGTTCCGGGGAAGGAATTCTGGACGGGTCCTGACAGTTGGTATCAGAGCTCTAGGTTCTAGTATTCCTAAGGGACTGTGCATTGTTGTGCATCCCATCCGTGTCTATTCTCTCGTTTTTCCGTCTTAAAGCATTCTTTCCGTTTGTCTCAAAGCAAATTCGTTGCCCGAGTTTGAATAACTCTAATCTTCGAGGGTGTCAAAATATTTTTTTCCGATCGATTATTACAACTCAAATGCTTTTCAAAGTGGTATTTGAAATTAAAGGTGTTTTATTCAAGTATTTTTGGTTTGTGTTCGTACATGTATTTGTATGTATATTGTTTGTTATTATACTGCACCATATGGAGGCGGCGAACCATTGTGGTCCATGTAGAGCTAGCCCCATGATCATGTTGCCTACGAGTCCAGGGGATTGGACGGCCAATATAGGCAACCACCCTGGTTTGTATTGGTAGCAGAGTGTAGGCGACAGTTGGAATCATGGATCACGTAGTATGTAGAAGGTGTCGTACGTACCTCTATTACAAGCGTGCATATTTGTTTTATGTTATGGTTTTTCCAAGACCGACTTCAGCGACGTAAGAAATTTCGAGGACGAAATTTTGTAAGGGGGGAAGGTTGTAACATCCCGTCCCGAACCATGTCGGAATTTTTGCACGTTGACCGAGGTTGACTGTTGACCGTTGACCGTTGACCAAAGGGGTCAAAAGTTGACTTTTTGACCCGGTTGGAATTTTAGGTTGACTGAGGTACGGTTACGAAGTACACGTTGGCACGAGTTCGTAGACTGGTAGCACGTCGAAAACGGAGCTACGGTTTGAAAGTTTTGAGTAAAACAAGTTGAGGTCCAAACTGTCCAAGGGGTGCCGGAGTTGACTTTTTATTCATGCAAGGTTGAGCTTTGACTCATGCATGGTTGTGAAGTGCTCGTCGATACGAGTCCGTAGACTAGCGGCACGTCCAATTTGGACATGTGGTTTGAAAGTTATGGATCTGTAAAGTTTTTCAAATACTGTATTATTTTAATATTATTTTTACACGCATGACAATGTGCCACGTGTGACTCAATGAAGGTGACCATGTGTCAACATGGTGAAATGACACATGTCAACCATGTGTAAAAAAATCAAATTATTTTATTATTATTTTAAATAATAATATTATTATTAATATTATTTAATTATTTCTTTTTCCTTTTCCTTTTTCTTTTTCTTTTCCTTTTTCTTTTCTTTTTCTTTTTCTTTTTCTTTTTCTTTCCCCACGTGGGAAAACACCATTCTTTCTTTTTCTTTTTCTTTTTCTTTTTCTTTTCTTTTTTCCCTTCTTCTTCCCCGAAACACACACGACACACACATTTATTTTTCTTCCCTCCGGCCGTCCCTCTCTCTCTCCCGTGTTTTTGAATTCCGGCCACCCATAGCCCTCACGCGCCAGCCACCAAGGAAGCCCGCCACCTCGCGAGCTTGGCCGCCAAGTTTCACGGCCAGCCGCCGCCGGACGCGCGCCGATCGGGCCGGAGAAGCCGCCGGCCGGCCAAGTTTCTCTCTCCTCTTTTCTTGTGTTTTCCGGCCAGCCCACTCCCAATTGAGCCTCCTATCCCCCTATTTTGGGTCCTCTGAATCCAAAAATGGCCTCCAATCCCAGAAATTCGAAGCGGTTTGCGAGATATGGGGAAGTGAACACCGGCCGAAACTTTCCGACCAAATTCCGGCCACCTCCGGCGGAATTGGGGTCGATGGAGACCGGATTTGTGATCCTCGTCCCACGAGCTTCGATTCGGTATATCATTCGCCTATTTTGGTTAACGTTTGCGTTTAAGCCCCCGGGTACCGGGTATTATTTACCCGAATAAAATATTAATTTATTTGACTGTCTGTGAATTTTGTTCTAGGAGCACCGGTGAGTCGTAGAATTGATCCCGTGGTGGATCTTGGATTAATTGCGTGTTCCAGGTGAGTGACCCACCTTTAAAAATATTTTTGGGGTAATTAATTGTATTTATGTGGTATTAATTTGATATCTGTAATTTGTGCTCATGTGGTGTATTTTAAATATAATCGGGAAAAATATTATGTTATATATATATTTACCCATTGGTGTTAAATGAAATTTTGGGTCATTAGAAATTCCCGATTATTATTTCATTATGATTAAATGGTAATTATTACACATGAGCAAGTATTTTCAATAATTAATTGCGTTTGGATTTTATATCATTTTTGGGCAATTAATTATATTTAATTGGTATTTAAATTGATATTTAAATTATGCTCATGTGGTGTGATTTAATTATGGTCTTATTGTCGTTTAATTTATTATGCCTGAGCAAAGTGAATTTTGATGGTATTTGTACGTGGTTTTAAATTTGATTTTCCGGGCATAATTGGGCTAAATATTTTCCGAAAATATTTGGTTATATTTTATAAATTATGCCCGCGGTATTTTTATGGTTGCATCTCGTATTTCGAGGAAAATTGTGGTTTGTTGATTATCGCTGTTTCGTACCGGGTTGTTGAATAAAAATATGTGGGATGGTGTTTTGTGAAAATTTGGTATGCTTCCCACGGTGGTTTTTGGAAAAATGGTACGGTTGGTTGTTTATGTTTATTTTTAGACGCACTCATACAGTATTGGTGTTCTGGTGTATGGTGTATGGACACGTGATTTAGCACGCGGTTATTATATGGTTTAGCGTGCGGTTATTACTTCACCCGTGAGTTGCCATTGGACCGTGGGCAGGCAAGGTTATTGTTGTGCACAGCCGCCCCCCTCCTTGGCCGGGTGATGGTTTTTAGCAGTCGGTACTGTCGGGACGCCGAAGTGACCACTGCAGGTTTCTCTCTTTAACCTCCCGCCAGTCGGTGCTCGGGACGCTGGGTATCGGAGGGCATCACCGGTATATGGTGTGGTGCGTCAAGTGTAATTGTCGGTGTAAATTGCAATTAAAGTTTAAAACCCCAAAGGTGTTCAAAAAATTATTTATTATAATTTATTATAGAATATTTATATTTGGGGTATTTATTTATTTGTTTAATTGTTGTTTATTAATTCGTTTGGTTCCTTGGTTTTTGGGAAGTACGTACAAGGGTTTTGTGAAAATGTTTTAAAAGGGGAACATTTCAAACAGAGTGAATAGTGAGGATTTTGAGAGAAATTATTACTTCAAATATTTATTTATTTAATTGTTCGGTATTGCTTAATTAAACTCCTTAATTGTTATTATTTTATTATTATTAAAGGTGTATAGTAGTTAGGGTCACTCACTGAGATGATTAGCATCTCACACTCTTAAATTCCGTTCCCCTAGGTCCAGGTTGGAGACGTTGATTGTCCGGGGCGAGCCCAACGTCTCAGTTCGTTGCCGAAGGTTCAAGCAGGTTTTCTTCCCTTTTTCCTCTCTATCTTGTATTGTTTCCGTATCTGTCATTTTATAAATTCCGCATGTTTCTGTATAATGCTCTGTATACTGTATTGGACGTGTAGTTGTTTTTATGCACTGGGTTGCTGCTGTTGTTTTCTTTTGAAGTGCTAAAATTTGTGGAACAATTTGTAGTTTGTGGGAGGAATAAGGGGATGTTTTTAAGAAGTGTGTTTTCAGTGCAGGTAATTTGTGGTAAGTAAATCCCTTAGGGGAGGCTCTGCCGGATTTTCCGTTGGAGGGTTCGGTAGGGTTTCCCTGGGATCAGGGCTGTCTAGGGTTCCGGGGAAGGAATTCTGGACGGGTCCTGACAGTTGGTATCAGAGCTCTAGGTTCTAGTATTCCTAAGGGACTGTGCATTGTTGTGCATCCCATCCGTGTCTATTCTCTCGTTTTTCCGTCTTAAAGCGTTCTTTCCGTTTGTCTCAAAGCAAATTCGTTGCCCGAGTTTGAATAACTCTAATCTTCGAGGGTGTCAAAATATTTTTTTCCGATCGATTATTACAACTCAAATGCTTTTCAAAGTGGTATTTGAAATTAAAGGTGTTTTATTCAAGTATTTTTGGTTTGTGTTCGTACATGTATTTGTATGTATATTGTTTGTTATTATACTGCACCATATGGAGGCGGCGAACCATTGTGGTCCATGTAGAGCTAGCCCCATGATCATGTTGCCTACGAGTCCAGGGGATTGGACGGCCAATATAGGCAACCACCCTGGTTTGTATTGGTAGCAGAGTGTAGGCGACAGTTGGAATCATGGATCACGTAGTATGTAGAAGGTGTCGTACGTACCTCTATTACAAGCGTGCATATTTGTTTTATGTTATGGTTTTTCCAAGACCGACTTCAGCGACGTAAGAAATTTCGAGGACGAAATTTTGTAAGGGGGGAAGGTTGTAACATCCCGTCCCGAACCATGTCGGAATTTTTGCACGTTGACCGAGGTTGACTGTTGACCGTTGACCATTGACCAAAGGGGTCAAAAGTTGACTTTTTGACCCGGTTGGAATTTTAGGTTGACTGAGGTACGGTTACGAAGTACACGTTGGCACGAGTTCGTAGACTGGTAGCACGTCGAAAACGGAGCTACGGTTTGAAAGTTTTGAGTAAAACAAGTTGAGGTCCAAACTGTCCAAGGGGTGCCGGAGTTGACTTTTTATTCATGCAAGGTTGAGCTTTGACTCATGCATGGTTGTGAAGTGCTCGTCGATACGAGTCCGTAGACTAGCGGCACGTCCAATTTGGACATGTGGTTTGAAAGTTATGGATCTGTAAAGTTTTTCAAATACTGTATTATTTTAATATTATTTTTACACGCATGACAATGTGCCACGTGTGACTCAATGAAGGTGACCATGTGTCAACATGGTGAAATGACACATGTCAACCATGTGTAAAAAAATCAAATTATTTTATTATTATTTTAAATAATAATATTATTATTAATATTATTTAATTATTTCTTTTTCCTTTTCCTTTTTCTTTTTCTTTTCCTTTTTCTTTTCTTTTTCTTTTTCTTTTTCTTTTTCTTTTTCTTTTTCTTTCCCCACGTGGGAAAACACCATTCTTTCTTTTTCTTTTTCTTTTTCTTTTTCTTTTCTTTTTTCCCTTCTTCTTCCCCGAAACACACACGACACACACATTTATTTTTCTTCCCTCCGGCCGTCCCTCTCTCTCTCCCGTGTTTTTGAATTCCGGCCACCCATAGCCCTCACGCGCCAGCCACCAAGGAAGCCCGCCACCTCGCGAGCTTGGCCGCCAAGTTTCACGGCCAGCCGCCGCCGGACGCGCACCGATCGGGCCGGAGAAGCCGCCGGCCGGCCAAGTTTCTCTCTCCTCTTTTCTTGTGTTTTCCGGCCAGCCCACTCCCAATTGAGCCTCCTATCCCCCTATTTTGGGTCCTCTGAATCCAAAAATGGCCTCCAATCCCAGAAATTCGAAGCGGTTTGCGAGATATGGGGAAGTGAACACCGGCCGAAACTTTCCGACCAAATTCCGGCCACCTCCGGCGGAATTGGGGTCGATGGAGACCGGATTTGTGATCCTCGTCCCACGAGCTTCGATTCGGTATATCATTCGCCTATTTTGGTTAACGTTTGCGTTTAAGCCCCCGGGTACCGGGTATTATTTACCCGAATAAAATATTAATTTATTTGACTGTCTGTGAATTTTGTTCTAGGAGCACCGGTGAGTCGTAGAATTGATCCCGTGGTGGATCTTGGATTAATTGCGTGTTCCAGGTGAGTGACCCACCTTTAAAAATATTTTTGGGGTAATTAATTGTATTTATGTGGTATTAATTTGATATCTGTAATTTGTGCTCATGTGGTGTATTTTAAATATAATCGGGAAAAATATTATGTTATATATATATTTACCCATTGGTGTTAAATGAAATTTTGGGTCATTAGAAATTCCCGATTATTATTTCATTATGATTAAATGGTAATTATTACACATGAGCAAGTATTTTCAATAATTAATTGCGTTTGGATTTTATATCATTTTTGGGCAATTAATTATATTTAATTGGTATTTAAATTGATATTTAAATTATGCTCATGTGGTGTGATTTAATTATGGTCTTATTGTCGTTTAATTTATTATGCCTGAGCAAAGTGAATTTTGATGGTATTTGTACGTGGTTTTAAATTTGATTTTCCGGGCATAATTGGGCTAAATATTTTCCGAAAATATTTGGTTATATTTTATAAATTATGCCCGCGGTATTTTTATGGTTGCATCTCGTATTTCGAGGAAAATTGTGGTTTGTTGATTATCGCTGTTTCGTACCGGGTTGTTGAATAAAAATATGTGGGATGGTGTTTTGTGAAAATTTGGTATGCTTCCCACGGTGGTTTTTGGAAAAATGGTACGGTTGGTTGTTTATGTTTATTTTTAGACGCACTCATACAGTATTGGTGTTCTGGTGTATGGTGTATGGACACGTGATTTAGCACGCGGTTATTATATGGTTTAGCGTGCGGTTATTACTTCACCCGTGAGTTGCCATTGGACCGTGGGCAGGCAAGGTTATTGTTGTGCACAGCCGCCCCCCTCCTTGGCCGGGTGATGGTTTTTAGCAGTCGGTACTGTCGGGACGCCGAAGTGACCACTGCAGGTTTCTCTCTTTAACCTCCCGCCAGTCGGTGCTCGGGACGCTGGGTATCGGAGGGCATCACCGGTATATGGTGTGGTGCGTCAAGTGTAATTGTCGGTGTAAATTGCAATTAAAGTTTAAAACCCCAAAGGTGTTCAAAAAATTATTTATTATAATTTATTATAGAATATTTATATTTGGGGTATTTATTTATTTGTTTAATTGTTGTTTATTAATTCGTTTGGTTCCTTGGTTTTTGGGAAGTACGTACAAGGGTTTTGTGAAAATGTTTTAAAAGGGGAACATTTCAAACAGAGTGAATAGTGAGGATTTTGAGAGAAATTATTACTTCAAATATTTATTTATTTAATTGTTCGGTATTGCTTAATTAAACTCCTTAATTGTTATTATTTTATTATTATTAAAGGTGTATAGTAGTTAGGGTCACTCACTGAGATGATTAGCATCTCACACTCTTAAATTCCGTTCCCCTAGGTCCAGGTTGGAGACGTTGATTGTCCGGGGCGAGCCCAACGTCTCAGTTCGTTGCCGAAGGTTCAAGCAGGTTTTCTTCCCTTTTTCCTCTCTATCTTGTATTGTTTCCGTATCTGTCATTTTATAAATTCCGCATGTTTCTGTATAATGCTCTGTATACTGTATTGGACGTGTAGTTGTTTTTATGCACTGGGTTGCTGCTGTTGTTTTCTTTTGAAGTGCTAAAATTTGTGGAACAATTTGTAGTTTGTGGGAGGAATAAGGGGATGTTTTTAAGAAGTGTGTTTTCAGTGCAGGTAATTTGTGGTAAGTAAATCCCTTAGGGGAGGCTCTGCCGGATTTTCCGTTGGAGGGTTCGGTAGGGTTTCCCTGGGATCAGGGCTGTCTAGGGTTCCGGGGAAGGAATTCTGGACGGGTCCTGACAGTTGGTATCAGAGCTCTAGGTTCTAGTATTCCTAAGGGACTGTGCATTGTTGTGCATCCCATCCGTGTCTATTCTCTCGTTTTTCCGTCTTAAAGCATTCTTTCCGTTTGTCTCAAAGCAAATTCGTTGCCCGAGTTTGAATAACTCTAATCTTCGAGGGTGTCAAAATATTTTTTTCCGATCGATTATTACAACTCAAATGCTTTTCAAAGTGGTATTTGAAATTAAAGGTGTTTTATTCAAGTATTTTTGGTTTGTGTTCGTACATGTATTTGTATGTATATTGTTTGTTATTATACTGCACCATATGGAGGCGGCGAACCATTGTGGTCCATGTAGAGCTAGCCCCATGATCATGTTGCCTACGAGTCCAGGGGATTGGACGGCCAATATAGGCAACCACCCTGGTTTGTATTGGTAGCAGAGTGTAGGCGACAGTTGGAATCATGGATCACGTAGTATGTAGAAGGTGTCGTACGTACCTCTATTACAAGCGTGCATATTTGTTTTATGTTATGGTTTTTCCAAGACCGACTTCAGCGACGTAAGAAATTTCGAGGACGAAATTTTGTAAGGGGGGAAGGTTGTAACATCCCGTCCCGAACCATGTCGGAATTTTTGCACGTTGACCGAGGTTGACTGTTGACCGTTGACCGTTGACCAAAGGGGTCAAAAGTTGACTTTTTGACCCGGTTGGAATTTTAGGTTGACTGAGGTACGGTTACGAAGTACACGTTGGCACGAGTTCGTAGACTGGTAGCACGTCGAAAACGGAGCTACGGTTTGAAAGTTTTGAGTAAAACAAGTTGAGGTCCAAACTGTCCAAGGGGTGCCGGAGTTGACTTTTTATTCATGCAAGGTTGAGCTTTGACTCATGCATGGTTGTGAAGTGCTCGTCGATACGAGTCCGTAGACTAGCGGCACGTCCAATTTGGACATGTGGTTTGAAAGTTATGGATCTGTAAAGTTTTTCAAATACTGTATTATTTTAATATTATTTTTACACGCATGACAATGTGCCACGTGTGACTCAATGAAGGTGACCATGTGTCAACATGGTGAAATGACACATGTCAACCATGTGTAAAAAAATCAAATTATTTTATTATTATTTTAAATAATAATATTATTATTAATATTATTTAATTATTTCTTTTTCCTTTTCCTTTTTCTTTTTCTTTTCCTTTTTCTTTTCTTTTTCTTTTTCTTTTTCTTTTTCTTTCCCCACGTGGGAAAACACCATTCTTTCTTTTTCTTTTTCTTTTTCTTTTTCTTTTCTTTTTTCCCTTCTTCTTCCCCGAAACACACACGACACACACATTTATTTTTCTTCCCTCCGGCCGTCCCTCTCTCTCTCCCGTGTTTTTGAATTCCGGCCACCCATAGCCCTCACGCGCCAGCCACCAAGGAAGCCCGCCACCTCGCGAGCTTGGCCGCCAAGTTTCACGGCCAGCCGCCGCCGGACGCGCGCCGATCGGGCCGGAGAAGCCGCCGGCCGGCCAAGTTTCTCTCTCCTCTTTTCTTGTGTTTTCCGGCCAGCCCACTCCCAATTGAGCCTCCTATCCCCCTATTTTGGGTCCTCTGAATCCAAAAATGGCCTCCAATCCCAGAAATTCGAAGCGGTTTGCGAGATATGGGGAAGTGAACACCGGCCGAAACTTTCCGACCAAATTCCGGCCACCTCCGGCGGAATTGGGGTCGATGGAGACCGGATTTGTGATCCTCGTCCCACGAGCTTCGATTCGGTATATCATTCGCCTATTTTGGTTAACGTTTGCGTTTAAGCCCCCGGGTACCGGGTATTATTTACCCGAATAAAATATTAATTTATTTGACTGTCTGTGAATTTTGTTCTAGGAGCACCGGTGAGTCGTAGAATTGATCCCGTGGTGGATCTTGGATTAATTGCGTGTTCCAGGTGAGTGACCCACCTTTAAAAATATTTTTGGGGTAATTAATTGTATTTATGTGGTATTAATTTGATATCTGTAATTTGTGCTCATGTGGTGTATTTTAAATATAATCGGGAAAAATATTATGTTATATATATATTTACCCATTGGTGTTAAATGAAATTTTGGGTCATTAGAAATTCCCGATTATTATTTCATTATGATTAAATGGTAATTATTACACATGAGCAAGTATTTTCAATAATTAATTGCGTTTGGATTTTATATCATTTTTGGGCAATTAATTATATTTAATTGGTATTTAAATTGATATTTAAATTATGCTCATGTGGTGTGATTTAATTATGGTCTTATTGTCGTTTAATTTATTATGCCTGAGCAAAGTGAATTTTGATGGTATTTGTACGTGGTTTTAAATTTGATTTTCCGGGCATAATTGGGCTAAATATTTTCCGAAAATATTTGGTTATATTTTATAAATTATGCCCGCGGTATTTTTATGGTTGCATCTCGTATTTCGAGGAAAATTGTGGTTTGTTGATTATCGCTGTTTCGTACCGGGTTGTTGAATAAAAATATGTGGGATGGTGTTTTGTGAAAATTTGGTATGCTTCCCACGGTGGTTTTTGGAAAAATGGTACGGTTGGTTGTTTATGTTTATTTTTAGACGCACTCATACAGTATTGGTGTTCTGGTGTATGGTGTATGGACACGTGATTTAGCACGCGGTTATTATATGGTTTAGCGTGCGGTTATTACTTCACCCGTGAGTTGCCATTGGACCGTGGGCAGGCAAGGTTATTGTTGTGCACAGCCGCCCCCCTCCTTGGCCGGGTGATGGTTTTTAGCAGTCGGTACTGTCGGGACGCCGAAGTGACCACTGCAGGTTTCTCTCTTTAACCTCCCGCCAGTCGGTGCTCGGGACGCTGGGTATCGGAGGGCATCACCGGTATATGGTGTGGTGCGTCAAGTGTAATTGTCGGTGTAAATTGCAATTAAAGTTTAAAACCCCAAAGGTGTTCAAAAAATTATTTATTATAATTTATTATAGAATATTTATATTTGGGGTATTTATTTATTTGTTTAATTGTTGTTTATTAATTCGTTTGGTTCCTTGGTTTTTGGGAAGTACGTACAAGGGTTTTGTGAAAATGTTTTAAAAGGGGAACATTTCAAACAGAGTGAATAGTGAGGATTTTGAGAGAAATTATTACTTCAAATATTTATTTATTTAATTGTTCGGTATTGCTTAATTAAACTCCTTAATTGTTATTATTTTATTATTATTAAAGGTGTATAGTAGTTAGGGTCACTCACTGAGATGATTAGCATCTCACACTCTTAAATTCCGTTCCCCTAGGTCCAGGTTGGAGACGTTGATTGTCCGGGGCGAGCCCAACGTCTCAGTTCGTTGCCGAAGGTTCAAGCAGGTTTTCTTCCCTTTTTCCTCTCTATCTTGTATTGTTTCCGTATCTGTCATTTTATAAATTCCGCATGTTTCTGTATAATGCTCTGTATACTGTATTGGACGTGTAGTTGTTTTTATGCACTGGGTTGCTGCTGTTGTTTTCTTTTGAAGTGCTAAAATTTGTGGAACAATTTGTAGTTTGTGGGAGGAATAAGGGGATGTTTTTAAGAAGTGTGTTTTCAGTGCAGGTAATTTGTGGTAAGTAAATCCCTTAGGGGAGGCTCTGCCGGATTTTCCGTTGGAGGGTTCGGTAGGGTTTCCCTGGGATCAGGGCTGTCTAGGGTTCCGGGGAAGGAATTCTGGACGGGTCCTGACAGTTGGTATCAGAGCTCTAGGTTCTAGTATTCCTAAGGGACTGTGCATTGTTGTGCATCCCATCCGTGTCTATTCTCTCGTTTTTCCGTCTTAAAGCGTTCTTTCCGTTTGTCTCAAAGCAAATTCGTTGCCCGAGTTTGAATAACTCTAATCTTCGAGGGTGTCAAAATATTTTTTTCCGATCGATTATTACAACTCAAATGCTTTTCAAAGTGGTATTTGAAATTAAAGGTGTTTTATTCAAGTATTTTTGGTTTGTGTTCGTACATGTATTTGTATGTATATTGTTTGTTATTATACTGCACCATATGGAGGCGGCGAACCATTGTGGTCCATGTAGAGCTAGCCCCATGATCATGTTGCCTACGAGTCCAGGGGATTGGACGGCCAATATAGGCAACCACCCTGGTTTGTATTGGTAGCAGAGTGTAGGCGACAGTTGGAATCATGGATCACGTAGTATGTAGAAGGTGTCGTACGTACCTCTATTACAAGCGTGCATATTTGTTTTATGTTATGGTTTTTCCAAGACCGACTTCAGCGACGTAAGAAATTTCGAGGACGAAATTTTGTAAGGGGGGAAGGTTGTAACATCCCGTCCCGAACCATGTCGGAATTTTTGCACGTTGACCGAGGTTGACTGTTGACCGTTGACCGTTGACCAAAGGGGTCAAAAGTTGACTTTTTGACCCGGTTGGAATTTTAGGTTGACTGAGGTACGGTTACGAAGTACACGTTGGCACGAGTTCGTAGACTGGTAGCACGTCGAAAACGGAGCTACGGTTTGAAAGTTTTGAGTAAAACAAGTTGAGGTCCAAACTGTCCAAGGGGTGCCGGAGTTGACTTTTTATTCATGCAAGGTTGAGCTTTGACTCATGCATGGTTGTGAAGTGCTCGTCGATACGAGTCCGTAGACTAGCGGCACGTCCAATTTGGACATGTGGTTTGAAAGTTATGGATCTGTAAAGTTTTTCAAATACTGTATTATTTTAATATTATTTTTACACGCATGACAATGTGCCACGTGTGACTCAATGAAGGTGACCATGTGTCAACATGGTGAAATGACACATGTCAACCATGTGTAAAAAAATCAAATTATTTTATTATTATTTTAAATAATAATATTATTATTAATATTATTTAATTATTTCTTTTTCCTTTTCCTTTTTCTTTTTCTTTTCCTTTTTCTTTTCTTTTTCTTTTTCTTTTTCTTTTTCTTTTTCTTTTTCTTTCCCCACGTGGGAAAACACCATTCTTTCTTTTTCTTTTTCTTTTTCTTTTTCTTTTCTTTTTTCCCTTCTTCTTCCCCGAAACACACACGACACACACATTTATTTTTCTTCCCTCCGGCCGTCCCTCTCTCTCTCCCGTGTTTTTGAATTCCGGCCACCCATAGCCCTCACGCGCCAGCCACCAAGGAAGCCCGCCACCTCGCGAGCTTGGCCGCCAAGTTTCACGGCCAGCCGCCGCCGGACGCGCACCGATCGGGCCGGAGAAGCCGCCGGCCGGCCAAGTTTCTCTCTCCTCTTTTCTTGTGTTTTCCGGCCAGCCCACTCCCAATTGAGCCTCCTATCCCCCTATTTTGGGTCCTCTGAATCCAAAAATGGCCTCCAATCCCAGAAATTCGAAGCGGTTTGCGAGATATGGGGAAGTGAACACCGGCCGAAACTTTCCGACCAAATTCCGGCCACCTCCGGCGGAATTGGGGTCGATGGAGACCGGATTTGTGATCCTCGTCCCACGAGCTTCGATTCGGTATATCATTCGCCTATTTTGGTTAACGTTTGCGTTTAAGCCCCCGGGTACCGGGTATTATTTACCCGAATAAAATATTAATTTATTTGACTGTCTGTGAATTTTGTTCTAGGAGCACCGGTGAGTCGTAGAATTGATCCCGTGGTGGATCTTGGATTAATTGCGTGTTCCAGGTGAGTGACCCACCTTTAAAAATATTTTTGGGGTAATTAATTGTATTTATGTGGTATTAATTTGATATCTGTAATTTGTGCTCATGTGGTGTATTTTAAATATAATCGGGAAAAATATTATGTTATATATATATTTACCCATTGGTGTTAAATGAAATTTTGGGTCATTAGAAATTCCCGATTATTATTTCATTATGATTAAATGGTAATTATTACACATGAGCAAGTATTTTCAATAATTAATTGCGTTTGGATTTTATATCATTTTTGGGCAATTAATTATATTTAATTGGTATTTAAATTGATATTTAAATTATGCTCATGTGGTGTGATTTAATTATGGTCTTATTGTCGTTTAATTTATTATGCCTGAGCAAAGTGAATTTTGATGGTATTTGTACGTGGTTTTAAATTTGATTTTCCGGGCATAATTGGGCTAAATATTTTCCGAAAATATTTGGTTATATTTTATAAATTATGCCCGCGGTATTTTTATGGTTGCATCTCGTATTTCGAGGAAAATTGTGGTTTGTTGATTATCGCTGTTTCGTACCGGGTTGTTGAATAAAAATATGTGGGATGGTGTTTTGTGAAAATTTGGTATGCTTCCCACGGTGGTTTTTGGAAAAATGGTACGGTTGGTTGTTTATGTTTATTTTTAGACGCACTCATACAGTATTGGTGTTCTGGTGTATGGTGTATGGACACGTGATTTAGCACGCGGTTATTATATGGTTTAGCGTGCGGTTATTACTTCACCCGTGAGTTGCCATTGGACCGTGGGCAGGCAAGGTTATTGTTGTGCACAGCCGCCCCCCTCCTTGGCCGGGTGATGGTTTTTAGCAGTCGGTACTGTCGGGACGCCGAAGTGACCACTGCAGGTTTCTCTCTTTAACCTCCCGCCAGTCGGTGCTCGGGACGCTGGGTATCGGAGGGCATCACCGGTATATGGTGTGGTGCGTCAAGTGTAATTGTCGGTGTAAATTGCAATTAAAGTTTAAAACCCCAAAGGTGTTCAAAAAATTATTTATTATAATTTATTATAGAATATTTATATTTGGGGTATTTATTTATTTGTTTAATTGTTGTTTATTAATTCGTTTGGTTCCTTGGTTTTTGGGAAGTACGTACAAGGGTTTTGTGAAAATGTTTTAAAAGGGGAACATTTCAAACAGAGTGAATAGTGAGGATTTTGAGAGAAATTATTACTTCAAATATTTATTTATTTAATTGTTCGGTATTGCTTAATTAAACTCCTTAATTGTTATTATTTTATTATTATTAAAGGTGTATAGTAGTTAGGGTCACTCACTGAGATGATTAGCATCTCACACTCTTAAATTCCGTTCCCCTAGGTCCAGGTTGGAGACGTTGATTGTCCGGGGCGAGCCCAACGTCTCAGTTCGTTGCCGAAGGTTCAAGCAGGTTTTCTTCCCTTTTTCCTCTCTATCTTGTATTGTTTCCGTATCTGTCATTTTATAAATTCCGCATGTTTCTGTATAATGCTCTGTATACTGTATTGGACGTGTAGTTGTTTTTATGCACTGGGTTGCTGCTGTTGTTTTCTTTTGAAGTGCTAAAATTTGTGGAACAATTTGTAGTTTGTGGGAGGAATAAGGGGATGTTTTTAAGAAGTGTGTTTTCAGTGCAGGTAATTTGTGGTAAGTAAATCCCTTAGGGGAGGCTCTGCCGGATTTTCCGTTGGAGGGTTCGGTAGGGTTTCCCTGGGATCAGGGCTGTCTAGGGTTCCGGGGAAGGAATTCTGGACGGGTCCTGACAGTTGGTATCAGAGCTCTAGGTTCTAGTATTCCTAAGGGACTGTGCATTGTTGTGCATCCCATCCGTGTCTATTCTCTCGTTTTTCCGTCTTAAAGCGTTCTTTCCGTTTGTCTCAAAGCAAATTCGTTGCCCGAGTTTGAATAACTCTAATCTTCGAGGGTGTCAAAATATTTTTTTCCGATCGATTATTACAACTCAAATGCTTTTCAAAGTGGTATTTGAAATTAAAGGTGTTTTATTCAAGTATTTTTGGTTTGTGTTCGTACATGTATTTGTATGTATATTGTTTGTTATTATACTGCACCATATGGAGGCGGCGAACCATTGTGGTCCATGTAGAGCTAGCCCCATGATCATGTTGCCTACGAGTCCAGGGGATTGGACGGCCAATATAGGCAACCACCCTGGTTTGTATTGGTAGCAGAGTGTAGGCGACAGTTGGAATCATGGATCACGTAGTATGTAGAAGGTGTCGTACGTACCTCTATTACAAGCGTGCATATTTGTTTTATGTTATGGTTTTTCCAAGACCGACTTCAGCGACGTAAGAAATTTCGAGGACGAAATTTTGTAAGGGGGGAAGGTTGTAACATCCCGTCCCGAACCATGTCGGAATTTTTGCACGTTGACCGAGGTTGACTGTTGACCGTTGACCGTTGACCAAAGGGGTCAAAAGTTGACTTTTTGACCCGGTTGGAATTTTAGGTTGACTGAGGTACGGTTACGAAGTACACGTTGGCACGAGTTCGTAGACTGGTAGCACGTCGAAAACGGAGCTACGGTTTGAAAGTTTTGAGTAAAACAAGTTGAGGTCCAAACTGTCCAAGGGGTGCCGGAGTTGACTTTTTATTCATGCAAGGTTGAGCTTTGACTCATGCATGGTTGTGAAGTGCTCGTCGATACGAGTCCGTAGACTAGCGGCACGTCCAATTTGGACATGTGGTTTGAAAGTTATGGATCTGTAAAGTTTTTCAAATACTGTATTATTTTAATATTATTTTTACACGCATGACAATGTGCCACGTGTGACTCAATGAAGGTGACCATGTGTCAACATGGTGAAATGACACATGTCAACCATGTGTAAAAAAATCAAATTATTTTATTATTATTTTAAATAATAATATTATTATTAATATTATTTAATTATTTCTTTTTCCTTTTCCTTTTTCTTTTTCTTTTCCTTTTTCTTTTCTTTTTCTTTTTCTTTTTCTTTTTCTTTCCCCACGTGGGAAAACACCATTCTTTCTTTTTCTTTTTCTTTTTCTTTTTCTTTTCTTTTTTCCCTTCTTCTTCCCCGAAACACACACGACACACACATTTATTTTTCTTCCCTCCGGCCGTCCCTCTCTCTCTCCCGTGTTTTTGAATTCCGGCCACCCATAGCCCTCACGCGCCAGCCACCAAGGAAGCCCGCCACCTCGCGAGCTTGGCCGCCAAGTTTCACGGCCAGCCGCCGCCGGACGCGCGCCGATCGGGCCGGAGAAGCCGCCGGCCGGCCAAGTTTCTCTCTCCTCTTTTCTTGTGTTTTCCGGCCAGCCCACTCCCAATTGAGCCTCCTATCCCCCTATTTTGGGTCCTCTGAATCCAAAAATGGCCTCCAATCCCAGAAATTCGAAGCGGTTTGCGAGATATGGGGAAGTGAACACCGGCCGAAACTTTCCGACCAAATTCCGGCCACCTCCGGCGGAATTGGGGTCGATGGAGACCGGATTTGTGATCCTCGTCCCACGAGCTTCGATTCGGTATATCATTCGCCTATTTTGGTTAACGTTTGCGTTTAAGCCCCCGGGTACCGGGTATTATTTACCCGAATAAAATATTAATTTATTTGACTGTCTGTGAATTTTGTTCTAGGAGCACCGGTGAGTCGTAGAATTGATCCCGTGGTGGATCTTGGATTAATTGCGTGTTCCAGGTGAGTGACCCACCTTTAAAAATATTTTTGGGGTAATTAATTGTATTTATGTGGTATTAATTTGATATCTGTAATTTGTGCTCATGTGGTGTATTTTAAATATAATCGGGAAAAATATTATGTTATATATATATTTACCCATTGGTGTTAAATGAAATTTTGGGTCATTAGAAATTCCCGATTATTATTTCATTATGATTAAATGGTAATTATTACACATGAGCAAGTATTTTCAATAATTAATTGCGTTTGGATTTTATATCATTTTTGGGCAATTAATTATATTTAATTGGTATTTAAATTGATATTTAAATTATGCTCATGTGGTGTGATTTAATTATGGTCTTATTGTCGTTTAATTTATTATGCCTGAGCAAAGTGAATTTTGATGGTATTTGTACGTGGTTTTAAATTTGATTTTCCGGGCATAATTGGGCTAAATATTTTCCGAAAATATTTGGTTATATTTTATAAATTATGCCCGCGGTATTTTTATGGTTGCATCTCGTATTTCGAGGAAAATTGTGGTTTGTTGATTATCGCTGTTTCGTACCGGGTTGTTGAATAAAAATATGTGGGATGGTGTTTTGTGAAAATTTGGTATGCTTCCCACGGTGGTTTTTGGAAAAATGGTACGGTTGGTTGTTTATGTTTATTTTTAGACGCACTCATACAGTATTGGTGTTCTGGTGTATGGTGTATGGACACGTGATTTAGCACGCGGTTATTATATGGTTTAGCGTGCGGTTATTACTTCACCCGTGAGTTGCCATTGGACCGTGGGCAGGCAAGGTTATTGTTGTGCACAGCCGCCCCCCTCCTTGGCCGGGTGATGGTTTTTAGCAGTCGGTACTGTCGGGACGCCGAAGTGACCACTGCAGGTTTCTCTCTTTAACCTCCCGCCAGTCGGTGCTCGGGACGCTGGGTATCGGAGGGCATCACCGGTATATGGTGTGGTGCGTCAAGTGTAATTGTCGGTGTAAATTGCAATTAAAGTTTAAAACCCCAAAGGTGTTCAAAAAATTATTTATTATAATTTATTACAGAATATTTATATTTGGGGTATTTATTTATTTGTTTAATTGTTGTTTATTAATTCGTTTGGTTCCTTGGTTTTTGGGAAGTACGTACAAGGGTTTTGTGAAAATGTTTTAAAAGGGGAACATTTCAAACAGAGTGAATAGTGAGGATTTTGAGAGAAATTATTACTTCAAATATTTATTTATTTAATTGTTCGGTATTGCTTAATTAAACTCCTTAATTGTTATTATTTTATTATTATTAAAGGTGTATAGTAGTTAGGGTCACTCACTGAGATGATTAGCATCTCACACTCTTAAATTCCGTTCCCCTAGGTCCAGGTTGGAGACGTTGATTGTCCGGGGCGAGCCCAACGTCTCAGTTCGTTGCCGAAGGTTCAAGCAGGTTTTCTTCCCTTTTTCCTCTCTATCTTGTATTGTTTCCGTATCTGTCATTTTATAAATTCCGCATGTTTCTGTATAATGCTCTGTATACTGTATTGGACGTGTAGTTGTTTTTATGCACTGGGTTGCTGCTGTTGTTTTCTTTTGAAGTGCTAAAATTTGTGGAACAATTTGTAGTTTGTGGGAGGAATAAGGGGATGTTTTTAAGAAGTGTGTTTTCAGTGCAGGTAATTTGTGGTAAGTAAATCCCTTAGGGGAGGCTCTGCCGGATTTTCCGTTGGAGGGTTCGGTAGGGTTTCCCTAGGATCAGGGCTGTCTAGGGTTCCGGGGAAGGAATTCTGGACGGGTCCTGACAGTTGGTATCAGAGCTCTAGGTTCTAGTATTCCTAAGGGACTGTGCATTGTTGTGCATCCCATCCGTGTCTATTCTCTCGTTTTTCCGTCTTAAAGCGTTCTTTCCGTTTGTCTCAAAGCAAATTCGTTGCCCGAGTTTGAATAACTCTAATCTTCGAGGGTGTCAAAATATTTTTTTCCGATCGATTATTACAACTCAAATGCTTTTCAAAGTGGTATTTGAAATTAAAGGTGTTTTATTCAAGTATTTTTGGTTTGTGTTCGTACATGTATTTGTATGTATATTGTTTGTTATTATACTGCACCATATGGAGGCGGCGAACCATTGTGGTCCATGTAGAGCTAGCCCCATGATCATGTTGCCTACGAGTCCAGGGGATTGGACGGCCAATATAGGCAACCACCCTGGTTTGTATTGGTAGCAGAGTGTAGGCGACAGTTGGAATCATGGATCACGTAGTATGTAGAAGGTGTCGTACGTACCTCTATTACAAGCGTGCATATTTGTTTTATGTTATGGTTTTTCCAAGACCGACTTCAGCGACGTAAGAAATTTCGAGGACGAAATTTTGTAAGGGGGGAAGGTTGTAACATCCCGTCCCGAACCATGTCGGAATTTTTGCACGTTGACCGAGGTTGACTGTTGACCGTTGACCGTTGACCAAAGGGGTCAAAAGTTGACTTTTTGACCCGGTTGGAATTTTAGGTTGACTGAGGTACGGTTACGAAGTACACGTTGGCACGAGTTCGTAGACTGGTAGCACGTCGAAAACGGAGCTACGGTTTGAAAGTTTTGAGTAAAACAAGTTGAGGTCCAAACTGTCCAAGGGGTGCCGGAGTTGACTTTTTATTCATGCAAGGTTGAGCTTTGACTCATGCATGGTTGTGAAGTGCTCGTCGATACGAGTCCGTAGACTAGCGGCACGTCCAATTTGGACATGTGGTTTGAAAGTTATGGATCTGTAAAGTTTTTCAAATACTGTATTATTTTAATATTATTTTTACACGCATGACAATGTGCCACGTGTGACTCAATGAAGGTGACCATGTGTCAACATGGTGAAATGACACATGTCAACCATGTGTAAAAAAATCAAATTATTTTATTATTATTTTAAATAATAATATTATTATTAATATTATTTAATTATTTCTTTTTCCTTTTCCTTTTTCTTTTTCTTTTCCTTTTTCTTTTCTTTTTCTTTTTCTTTTTCTTTTTCTTTCCCCACGTGGGAAAACACCATTCTTTCTTTTTCTTTTTCTTTTTCTTTTTCTTTTCTTTTTTCCCTTCTTCTTCCCCGAAACACACACGACACACACATTTATTTTTCTTCCCTCCGGCCGTCCCTCTCTCTCTCCCGTGTTTTTGAATTCCGGCCACCCATAGCCCTCACGCGCCAGCCACCAAGGAAGCCCGCCACCTCGCGAGCTTGGCCGCCAAGTTTCACGGCCAGCCGCCGCCGGACGCGCGCCGATCGGGCCGGAGAAGCCGCCGGCCGGCCAAGTTTCTCTCTCCTCTTTTCTTGTGTTTTCCGGCCAGCCCACTCCCAATTGAGCCTCCTATCCCCCTATTTTGGGTCCTCTGAATCCAAAAATGGCCTCCAATCCCAGAAATTCGAAGCGGTTTGCGAGATATGGGGAAGTGAACACCGGCCGAAACTTTCCGACCAAATTCCGGCCACCTCCGGCGGAATTGGGGTCGATGGAGACCGGATTTGTGATCCTCGTCCCACGAGCTTCGATTCGGTATATCATTCGCCTATTTTGGTTAACGTTTGCGTTTAAGCCCCCGGGTACCGGGTATTATTTACCCGAATAAAATATTAATTTATTTGACTGTCTGTGAATTTTGTTCTAGGAGCACCGGTGAGTCGTAGAATTGATCCCGTGGTGGATCTTGGATTAATTGCGTGTTCCAGGTGAGTGACCCACCTTTAAAAATATTTTTGGGGTAATTAATTGTATTTATGTGGTATTAATTTGATATCTGTAATTTGTGCTCATGTGGTGTATTTTAAATATAATCGGGAAAAATATTATGTTATATATATATTTACCCATTGGTGTTAAATGAAATTTTGGGTCATTAGAAATTCCCGATTATTATTTCATTATGATTAAATGGTAATTATTACACATGAGCAAGTATTTTCAATAATTAATTGCGTTTGGATTTTATATCATTTTTGGGCAATTAATTATATTTAATTGGTATTTAAATTGATATTTAAATTATGCTCATGTGGTGTGATTTAATTATGGTCTTATTGTCGTTTAATTTATTATGCCTGAGCAAAGTGAATTTTGATGGTATTTGTACGTGGTTTTAAATTTGATTTTCCGGGCATAATTGGGCTAAATATTTTCCGAAAATATTTGGTTATATTTTATAAATTATGCCCGCGGTATTTTTATGGTTGCATCTCGTATTTCGAGGAAAATTGTGGTTTGTTGATTATCGCTGTTTCGTACCGGGTTGTTGAATAAAAATATGTGGGATGGTGTTTTGTGAAAATTTGGTATGCTTCCCACGGTGGTTTTTGGAAAAATGGTACGGTTGGTTGTTTATGTTTATTTTTAGACGCACTCATACAGTATTGGTGTTCTGGTGTATGGTGTATGGACACGTGATTTAGCACGCGGTTATTATATGGTTTAGCGTGCGGTTATTACTTCACCCGTGAGTTGCCATTGGACCGTGGGCAGGCAAGGTTATTGTTGTGCACAGCCGCCCCCCTCCTTGGCCGGGTGATGGTTTTTAGCAGTCGGTACTGTCGGGACGCCGAAGTGACCACTGCAGGTTTCTCTCTTTAACCTCCCGCCAGTCGGTGCTCGGGACGCTGGGTATCGGAGGGCATCACCGGTAT
Source organism: Ziziphus jujuba (assembly GCF_031755915.1). Lineage (NCBI taxonomy): Eukaryota > Viridiplantae > Streptophyta > Magnoliopsida > Rosales > Rhamnaceae > Ziziphus > Ziziphus jujuba. Next base: position 23,879,025 of record NC_083384.1, read on the forward strand.
ATGGTGTGGTGCGTCAAGTGTAATTGTCGGTGTAAATTGCAATTAAAGTTTAAAACCCCAAAAGTGTTCAAAAAATTATTTATTATAATTTATTATAGAATATTTATATTTGGGGTATTTATTTATTTGTTTAATTGTTGTTTATTAATTCGTTTGGTTCCTTGGTTTTTGGGAAGTACGTACAAGGGTTTTGTGAAAATGTTTTAAAAGGGGAACATTTCAAACAGAGTGAATAGTGAGGATTTTGAGAGAAATTATTACTTCAAATATTTATTTATTTAATTGTTCGGTATTGCTTAATTAAACTCCTTAATTGTTATTATTTTATTATTATTAAAGGTGTATAGTAGTTAGGGTCACTCACTGAGATGATTAGCATCTCACACTCTTAAATTCCGTTCCCCTAGGTCCAGGTTGGAGACGTTGATTGTCCGGGGCGAGCCCAACGTCTCAGTTCGTTGCCGAAGGTTCAAGCAGGTTTTCTTCCCTTTTTCCTCTCTATCTTGTATTGTTTCCGTATCTGTCATTTTATAAATTCCGCATGTTTCTGTATAATGCTCTGTATACTGTATTGGACGTGTAGTTGTTTTTATGCACTGGGTTGCTGCTGTTGTTTTCTTTTGAAGTGCTAAAATTTGTGGAACAATTTGTAGTTTGTGGGAGGAATAAGGGGATGTTTTTAAGAAGTGTGTTTTCAGTGCAGGTAATTTGTGGTAAGTAAATCCCTTAGGGGAGGCTCTGCCGGATTTTCCGTTGGAGGGTTCGGTAGGGTTTCCCTGGGATCAGGGCTGTCTAGGGTTCCGGGGAAGGAATTCTGGACGGGTCCTGACAGTTGGTATCAGAGCTCTAGGTTCTAGTATTCCTAAGGGACTGTGCATTGTTGTGCATCCCATCCGTGTCTATTCTCTCGTTTTTCCGTCTTAAAGCGTTCTTTCCGTTTGTCTCAAAGCAAATTCGTTGCCCGAGTTTGAATAACTCTAATCTTCGAGGGTGTCAAAATATTTTTTTCCGATCGATTATTACAACTCAAATGCTTTTCAAAGTGGTATTTGAAATTAAAGGTGTTTTATTCAAGTATTTTTGGTTTGTGTTCGTACATGTATTTGTATGTATATTGTTTGTTATTATACTGCACCATATGGAGGCGGCGAACCATTGTGGTCCATGTAGAGCTAGCCCCATGATCATGTTGCCTACGAGTCCAGGGGATTGGACGGCCAATATAGGCAACCACCCTGGTTTGTATTGGTAGCAGAGTGTAGGCGACAGTTGGAATCATGGATCACGTAGTATGTAGAAGGTGTCGTACGTACCTCTATTACAAGCGTGCATATTTGTTTTATGTTATGGTTTTTCCAAGACCGACTTCAGCGACGTAAGAAATTTCGAGGACGAAATTTTGTAAGGGGGGAAGGTTGTAACATCCCGTCCCGAACCATGTCGGAATTTTTGCACGTTGACCGAGGTTGACTGTTGACCGTTGACCGTTGACCAAAGGGGTCAAAAGTTGACTTTTTGACCCGGTTGGAATTTTAGGTTGACTGAGGTACGGTTACGAAGTACACGTTGGCACGAGTTCGTAGACTGGTAGCACGTCGAAAACGGAGCTACGGTTTGAAAGTTTTGAGTAAAACAAGTTGAGGTCCAAACTGTCCAAGGGGTGCCGGAGTTGACTTTTTATTCATGCAAGGTTGAGCTTTGACTCATGCATGGTTGTGAAGTGCTCGTCGATACGAGTCCGTAGACTAGCGGCACGTCCAATTTGGACATGTGGTTTGAAAGTTATGGATCTGTAAAGTTTTTCAAATACTGTATTATTTTAATATTATTTTTACACGCATGACAATGTGCCACGTGTGACTCAATGAAGGTGACCATGTGTCAACATGGTGAAATGACACATGTCAACCATGTGTAAAAAAATCAAATTATTTTATTATTATTTTAAATAATAATATTATTATTAATATTATTTAATTATTTCTTTTTCCTTTTCCTTTTTCTTTTTCTTTTCCTTTTTCTTTTCTTTTTCTTTTTCTTTTTCTTTTTCTTTTTCTTTTTCTTTCCCCACGTGGGAAAACACCATTCTTTCTTTTTCTTTTTCTTTTTCTTTTTCTTTTTCTTTTTCTTTTCTTTTTTCCCTTCTTCTTCCCCGAAACACACACGACACACACATTTATTTTTCTTCCCTCCGGCCGTCCCTCTCTCTCTCCCGTGTTTTTGAATTCCGGCCACCCATAGCCCTCACGCGCCAGCCACCAAGGAAGCCCGCCACCTCGCGAGCTTGGCCGCCAAGTTTCACGGCCAGCCGCCGCCGGACGCGCGCCGATCGGGCCGGAGAAGCCGCCGGCCGGCCAAGTTTCTCTCTCCTCTTTTCTTGTGTTTTCCGGCCAGCCCACTCCCAATTGAGCCTCCTATCCCCCTATTTTGGGTCCTCTGAATCCAAAAATGGCCTCCAATCCCAGAAATTCGAAGCGGTTTGCGAGATATGGGGAAGTGAACACCGGCCGAAACTTTCCGACCAAATTCCGGCCACCTCCGGCGGAATTGGGGTCGATGGAGACCGGATTTGTGATCCTCGTCCCACGAGCTTCGATTCGGTATATCATTCGCCTATTTTGGTTAACGTTTGCGTTTAAGCCCCCGGGTACCGGGTATTATTTATCCGAATAAAATATTAATTTATTTGACTGTCTGTGAATTTTGTTCTAGGAGCACCGGTGAGTCGTAGAATTGATCCCGTGGTGGATCTTGGATTAATTGCGTGTTCCAGGTGAGTGACCCACCTTTAAAAATATTTTTGGGGTAATTAATTGTATTTATGTGGTATTAATTTGATATCTGTAATTTGTGCTCATGTGGTGTATTTTAAATATAATCGGGAAAAATATTATGTTATATATATATTTACCCATTGGTGTTAAATGAAATTTTGGGTCATTAGAAATTCCCGATTATTATTTCATTATGATTAAATGGTAATTATTACACATGAGCAAGTATTTTCAATAATTAATTGCGTTTGGATTTTATATCATTTTTGGGCAATTAATTATATTTAATTGGTATTTAAATTGATATTTAAATTATGCTCATGTGGTGTGATTTAATTATGGTCTTATTGTCGTTTAATTTATTATGCCTGAGCAAAGTGAATTTTGATGGTATTTGTACGTGGTTTTAAATTTGATTTTCCGGGCATAATTGGGCTAAATATTTTCCGAAAATATTTGGTTATATTTTATAAATTATGCCCGCGGTATTTTTATGGTTGCATCTCGTATTTCGAGGAAAATTGTGGTTTGTTGATTATCGCTGTTTCGTACCGGGTTGTTGAATAAAAATATGTGGGATGGTGTTTTGTGAAAATTTGGTATGCTTCCCACGGTGGTTTTTGGAAAAATGGTACGGTTGGTTGTTTATGTTTATTTTTAGACGCACTCATACAGTATTGGTGTTCTGGTGTATGGTGTATGGACACGTGATTTAGCACGCGGTTATTATATGGTTTAGCGTGCGGTTATTACTTCACCCGTGAGTTGCCATTGGACCGTGGGCAGGCAAGGTTATTGTTGTGCACAGCCGCCCCCCTCCTTGGCCGGGTGATGGTTTTTAGCAGTCGGTACTGTCGGGACGCCGAAGTGACCACTGCAGGTTTCTCTCTTTAACCTCCCGCCAGTCGGTGCTCGGGACGCTGGGTATCGGAGGGCATCACCGGTATATGGTGTGGTGCGTCAAGTGTAATTGTCGGTGTAAATTGCAATTAAAGTTTAAAACCCCAAAGGTGTTCAAAAAATTATTTATTATAATTTATTACAGAATATTTATATTTGGGGTATTTATTTATTTGTTTAATTGTTGTTTATTAATTCGTTTGGTTCCTTGGTTTTTGGGAAGTACGTACAAGGGTTTTGTGAAAATGTTTTAAAAGGGGAACATTTCAAACAGAGTGAATAGTGAGGATTTTGAGAGAAATTATTACTTCAAATATTTATTTATTTAATTGTTCGGTATTGCTTAATTAAACTCCTTAATTGTTATTATTTTATTATTATTAAAGGTGTATAGTAGTTAGGGTCACTCACTGAGATGATTAGCATCTCACACTCTTAAATTCCGTTCCCCTAGGTCCAGGTTGGAGACGTTGATTGTCCGGGGCGAGCCCAACGTCTCAGTTCGTTGCCGAAGGTTCAAGCAGTTTTTCTTCCCTTTTTCCTCTCTATCTTGTATTGTTTCCGTATCTGTCATTTTATAAATTCCGCATGTTTCTGTATAATGCTCTGTATACTGTATTGGACGTGTAGTTGTTTTTATGCACTGGGTTGCTGCTGTTGTTTTCTTTTGAAGTGCTAAAATTTGTGGAACAATTTGTAGTTTGTGGGAGGAATAAGGGGATGTTTTTAAGAAGTGTGTTTTCAGTGCAGGTAATTTGTGGTAAGTAAATCCCTTAGGGGAGGCTCTGCCGGATTTTCCGTTGGAGGGTTCGGTAGGGTTTCCCTGGGATCAGGGCTGTCTAGGGTTCCGGGGAAGGAATTCTGGACGGGTCCTGACAACTATAACCAGCTCCTAAAACCCCATTACAACAAAGTAGTGGTACGGTCATCTTAAAAACAAACATGGTTGTTTCGTAATACATATAATTGGAATTAGTTAAATATTTACCATGACACACCTAAACATGAATACTATCTGATGATGTGCAATTTTGAGTGGACATAAAAACAGCTAAATGCAGAAAAAAAAAATTGACTACTCTGTCTTTTTATCAATCCCTTATTCTTGGAGCACAAATCCCTAAAGAGCTTATTATCGTTAACCATCGATGCAATCCTAGGAAGACTAGTAGCATAACAAACTTCGTGAGAATTCTATTAATGTTGGTTCTGAATGAGAAAACTGCAATACACAACTGGCTCTATCTTGAAGAATCTTTATACTCAATGTGGAAAGTGTGTCCAAGACCTTTAATATCAAAATGGGTATGCAACATTTGTTTTGTCTCAATCAATAGGTCAATATCATTAGAAGCTAACATTATGTTATCAACATAACATACAATATTAAATTGCTCCCACTAACCCTAATATTTATGCATTTATCAATAATATTCTCCTTAAAACTATTTTTGGTGATAATTTCTTCAGACTTGAAATACTACTATCTAAATACCTGCTTAAGACCATAAATGAACTTCTTAAGCATACAAAATTAAATTCTCATTCCCCACTACTTGAAGACCAATCAGTTGGATGATGTACATGTCCTCATACAAATCTCCATTTAGAAAAGTAGTTCTAACATCCATATAATAAATGCAACTCCATGTCATAAGGAGCCATAATTGCCATAATTGTCATAATATAAACAATTACCTTAATTGTCTCTTTACTATTAATACCACACTTTTGACTAATCCTTTTGGCAACTAGTAGAACCTTATATTTACCTCACTTGACCATTGAAGATCCTCTAAGTCTTAAAGACACATTTGCATCCAATAGGTTTACCACCTTCAAGTAATTAATCCAATTCATCACTTATATCAAATTTATGGTCCTACAAATTGAAAAAATAGTCCTCAAGTACAACAAAACTTCAAACCCCTTAAAACCTTCTCATGGGCACATTAGCAACAACTACAACCGAAACATCTCATTCTATCTCAATGGATTCAATCCCATCCAACTACTGGTTCCTTAACTATCCGATCAATAGTATCTATAAGAAGAACATTAGCAATATGAATAAGCACACTTTCCATCTTGAATTCAAGCTCTCTTATACTATTGTTGTTATCAATGATAAAAATATCTTCAAAATAAGTAGTTTTGTCTGACTTAATAATTATGGTGGTGTGAGATGGACAATATAATTTGGAATTGTTGGATCCTATACAATAGACTACAAAATAAACTTTAAATTTTTTGGATCCAAAATCTTGGCTTAAGAATTATAAATCATAGTCTCAGCTTTGCAACCTTATACACAAGAAAAGGTGTAATCTAGACATAACTTTTTATCCACAAAAAAAATCAGACAAATGAAAATTTGTCAACACACACTACACTATACTCATTAAATGCAATTCTTCCTTTTAACTATGCTATTTGCTGAGGAGTGTTAGGCATTGTATATTACAAATCAATGACATACTCATGCAAATAAATTGCAAATGGCTCTGTGAGTTATCCAATCTCGTCATATCTACCATAGTATTCACCATCAATGTAAGACTTCATAGTTTTTGATTTTTTATTCATCTGAAGCTCAATATTCACCTTAAACTCATATAAAGCATCAAACTTCATATAGACAAGTACAACATATCCATAACAGAAGAAGTCATCAATATAGATAATGAAATACCTATAGCCTTCCAAAGCAAAAGGTGTAACAAAAACATAGACATCGTGATCATAACATAAAGAATTATTACTAATTCTTGACCATAAAAGTGCAACTATTGGTATAATAATAACATAACAAGAGAATTTCACACAAATAGCTGCTTATAAGTTAAGTTGCCATAAAATACCTTATAAAATCTCATAATAGCTAGTCTCAATTAGTTTAACATTCCGTGTTATTTCTTATTAAGCCATTAACTTTCAATAGTTTACCGAACTGTGAGCCAAAGTTACACATAAAATATATATTTTATTTCTATCTCCAGGTGATAAACCAACTCTGTGCGAATGAAACTTCATATCAAAATCCTTCTTCTTATTGCACTTTTGATTTTATCCTTTCTGTACAAAAATATTCTTGAATTTGTCCCTTTGACTAGTCATATAGCTAAAGTTTAGACCTGTTCAACTTGGGTCACTCTCCTTCTTAAATAGAATAATAGTTAACTCCTCTAAACCACATCCAAACTTCCTAGTGTGTTGAGGCTTGACCTAATATTGTTAAAAAAGAGACGAAAGACTCTTCATCATGGTGTAGGTTAGATTCTTCTCTGCAATGTTTATCCCAAGGTCCATGAGCTTATTATAATAAGAGGAAAGTTTCAAGATAATCTCCTTTACATTACTGACTCCGTCATACATAATAAAGTTCAATAAATCCAAATAGTAGTGTTTCTCAATTTATCAAACTTGATAAATTTCATATTGAGCTCATTCACAGGATTCAACTATGGAATATTTGAAAAATATAATTATCCATGTGATTCTTTATACTTTAATTATTTGGTATCTCTAGTGGATAAATTTCTAAAGCTAAATCTAGCTTTATAAGAGTTAAAAAAAAAACATTACAATTTTTTTTTTCTACACTTCTGATAATTAGTCCAATCCAATTTTATCCTGATATGTACAAGCACAGTACTAAGGATTCTCTTAGTTGTGGAAATGGCCAAAAACAAGAATGCATTACATCATAAGGATTATGTAAGTGCTATCTTCTCAATCCCCTCTATCCAGATTAAAATATATAATATAGCTAGGATCTTCGTAGAATAAAGGATTCGATAACCACTCAAGGACTATTAATCAAATTAAATGAACTGATATAAGTCATCGAAAGCGTAATTCAAAACCTACAATTCATGGTAGTCAATTTGTAACACCTCGATCTGAGAAAGTGCTCTGAATTTGAATTTTTGACCAAGTTTTCTCAGGGTTGACCAAGTGGATTCTATGATTAATTTTTTACTGTAAGAGGAATTTTGTTTCGACCAAGGCACCATGGTGAAGTACTCTTCGACTCTAGTTCGAAGACTACTAGTATGCCAAAATTGGAGTTGAAATTAGAAAGTTATCGTCATAGCAATTTGTAGTCCAAACTAATCGACGAGCCTAAGGTTGACTTTTTATTTTATTAATTATGATTTTGACTTATGTACTCTGTGATAATGCTCATTTATATAAGTTCGTAGACTACTAACATGTTTGATTTGGACCTACTGTTGAAAGGTTAAGGAACTATAAAGTTGTGCCTACTTTTCTAGGACTGACTTTACTAGGTAATGGAATATTTAAACGGATATCTGATAAGTGTCATGTGTCACCAATTGGTAGGTGCCATGTGTCACCAATTGGTGAGTGCCACATGTCATGGCCTAGGAGTGCCACGTGTGACCATTAAAATATTTTTCTTTTTCTTTTTCTTTTCTCTCTCTATATCCCTCCTCCTCCTCCATGCACCAAAAGCCCTCTCTCTCTCTCTTTCTCTCTCTAACCGACCAAAATTGGCCATGCTCCAGCCATTGGGTGCTGACACATATCGTTCGACATGGAAGCCCATAGCAAGGTGACACTGGTCACCAAATCCCTTGCCACTTGTTTGGCAAACGCATCGGGATCGACATTTTGAATGCCAACAGCTGGTGTTGTCCAGTTTTCCAATTTTCTAGAAGTTTTTGGCTATAAGGTTGGTCCTTTCCCCTTAATTTTGACCCCTTTTCTTCAAATAAGGCCACCACTTTTTAAAATTCCAAGTGGTTGAAGAGATACAATGATTTGAAGTTTGACCAAAATTTCCCAGCCATTTTATGACCACCTGTGATGATATATGCATGTTTGAGCTAAGTATCTTTGATACTCATCCATCAAGCCTTCATTTGGTATATAATTTGTAAATTTTGGTTAGGTATTTGACATGTTTCCATTTTTGAGTAAATTTGTATTTATTGTAGAAATTGTGTTAAATTGAATAATATATATATATATATATACATGTTTATACATATATGTGTGTATGTAGGATTGTGTAAATATGAAGTTGTGAATGTTAATTTTTATTTTAAAATTATTGTTAATGTTATGGTCCTAATTATTACAAAGACTGGATTATTTTGGCCTATGCTTGGCAAACTTTGAGGTGGTGTGTAGTATAGGTGTAGTACCGGCTTTGATAGCGATTCTTGGAATGCTGAAGAAGATGATATACATGGTATGGTTGGTGATATGGCTTGCAATGTGGCATGCTGACATGCAAGGCTGGTGAGGTGAATTCTATCAAATTTAGTTACTATTAAAAAGTGGATTTTAGAAATTGGCAGTAAATTGATATACATGTTATTAAAATATGTTAGTGTGTATATATATATATATTTATATGCGTGAGTATAAATGAATACATGCATATGATTTCCGTAAGGCTAATTGTTATTAATTATTGATTTATTTAATTATTTAATTATTTATTCATTTATCTATATTGATCTAAGAGAATTAAAGTTATAAAAATATTTAATATTAAAATGATGTTACTATAGTATATTTCCCTAAAATTATGTTGTGGGTTTTATGAATATTTATTTATTTATTTGTTTGTTTGTTTGTTTAAAATATTTAATTATGGTTTTAGAAATGTAATTATGAGAAATTGACTTTTTTATAATTTTGTACCATACTGGTATTTTGTATTGTTATATTTATGGATTAACGCATAGGTTATATTTAGTTATCCTTTATGATCTTTGGTGATTGAGGATAGGTAGGTATTCTGAGGTAATGGCATTAGCCACCCTACCCATGGCTTGAGGATGACAGTTTAGCAATTCCTATAGACGCTAAAGTGAGAAAGGATAGTCAGGTATTTCTAAGGTGATGACATTAACCATCCTCTTGGTTGTAGAATGAAGGTTATTTAGCAACACTATTGGGATGCTAATGGGACCGCGTTCAGGCTCTCCTCTTCCCTTCCCATCTGTCAAGTTTGGGACGCCAAGCATCATGTAGCAGCATTTGCTATATCGTATGATACATCAGATGTCCTTTCGATGTATACATACATATATATATATATATATATATTATGTTATGTTATGGTATACCACACCGTACTATAGCAATGACCTAGCTCGACTTATGAATGGCTTAGTATTGTATTTTTATTGTTTATGAGACCAGTGGGTTCCATTATAGGCAACCACCATTGGTTGTATTAGTAATAGTATACCTGTAGACAATTGATATCGTAGAACTATGTATTAGTGTACTATATGGTATATCAAGTGTACCGTTGCTAAGAGTGTACATGTCATGTAATTTATTTATCAGTTTTAGTTCTATTTTACCTATTTACGCTTATGATTAATATTATTATTATCACTATTATTATTGTTCTGCACAATTATTGTATTTGTCCAAATTGATAACTTAATGGATTTCGAAACCTTCAAACAAGTGTATTAGCCTTTAGTTATGTAATGTAGGCTTTGGGCAGGTATCGAAGCCTTTGCACAGGTGTATTAGCCTTTGGTTAGTTATTGTCATATTTGAATAAGTATTGTAGCATTCAAGCAAGTGTATTAGCCTTCACACAGGTATTGCAGACTTGGACAGGTATCATAGCTTGCGGGCAGGGCATTAACCTCTGGGTAGGTATTACAGCCTTCGGGCAGGTATCGTAGCCTTTAGACAGGTATATTAGCTTTTGGGAAGGTTTTGTAGCATTAAGGAAGATGTTAACCTTCGAGCAATGCGTGTTAGCTTTCGGACAGGTATTATATTCTTGGGTAGTTTATACAATTCTTTAAGACGTTGTGTACAAATATATATAAAATGTATGTGTATATATACATTGGTTCTGGATAAGGGTGACATCGGAGTTACTAGTAAGACCTCAATCATTCAATTTAAAATATTGTTCCATTATGTATATTTTATTAGATGTAATTCATTTTATGAAAAATTGTCTTACAATTTATCAATTATTAGCAATCCAATTTGTATTTGTATATTTTCTAGATGCTAAAGGGATAAGTTTTCTTTGTAGGGTACATTTGGGAGTATCCAATTTATAGAGGAGATCCTGCTATATTTTCTATCGAATTTTTGATAAGATTTCCCCTAGTTGAGGCCATCCTAGTGTTTCGATAGGTAATATTAGGAGGATCCTGACACAATCAACTTTCATTGTCATTCCTAATATCCTACCAAGTAATTAAACTACCAACAGCGTAGCCTAATCATCCTTATAGACTTTGGTTCATAAGTGGGAGAGAATATGTTAAATTAGTAATTTCATGAAACAGGCAAGCTAAATTTTATGATAAGCAAATACTTAGGCATCCTACTTACTATGTCAAGTTCACATTGATACTCATAAATTGGACAAAGTAATTATCAAAATAGAGTGAGTATCCAAAACTCCATTTACTATGTCAACTGTAATTCCATTGACACCCATGATATAACAAATTTAAGCCTCATGACAGGTGAGACCTCAAAATTCCATACCACTATCTCAACTAGGCATTAAGCCTCATGATAATTTATCATTTAGACATGTCAAATATTTCAACAAGCAAGCACTTAACTAATTTTCACCACAATATTAACATAGCTCAAAGCATTTTTAATGGGAAAATATAACAAAAATCATTTAAATGACCATGAGCATTTAAATTTAAATAAAACTAGGAATGAAATATTTTTTTTTAAAATTAAAACCATCTAAGATAAATGGAAAAATATGTATATACATATATATATATATATATATATTTTTTTTCAAAAAAAGAATTCTAACATTATCATGATGACATCAGCACTAGATGATGTAAGCATGATGATGTCAACCATCTAGACAACACATTTTTTGGCCCACCCTTATAACTACATGTTGCGTTGTTTGCATAATCTTCTAGAATGAATTGGGTCATGCTTGAACTGGTTTATAGGGAAACGGGTCACATGACTCACCTCACAAACCTAACAAAGCTTCCATCTCTAACCATAATTTTTGTTGAAACCTATGCTGTTCGTTTCATCCAGATGGAACTGACAAGATTTCTATGTCAAACCAACCTAAAACAACTAGAAAATTAATGTCCCAAACCTAGAAAAATTCAACCATGGGTTTCCATATTTTTCTGGATTCAACAGTGTTTAAGACCAAACTGGATGCACGAACTCACTCCATTTTACCTTGAAAAACACTTTATAACAAATCTCAAGTTCAAATTTTGTCAAATCTTGTAGAAAATTCGATGGTCAAACAAGAGAAAAAAGAAAAAAGAAAAAGGGATCGGCTGGTGTTTCATAGTTTCATTTGGAAAACACATGCTTTCACACCAAATTGATGATCAACAAATACTTCATTCACTTCATTATACATGATTCAATAATACCTAGGTCTCAATTTTTCCAAAATTTTTGCATAAAATCAGTTTTACCTTGGTGTAAAACCCGATACTCTTATTAAAAAAAAAAGAAAAAAAGAGTGGAATCCAAATTCTTTGTTACACAACATAGTATATCAAAACCAAACGATAATAAATTTTTTTCATCAAAATAATTTCACATAAATTTTGCATAGATCATAGATATAGATCATAAAATACAAACATGGCTTGGTAAATGAGTGATAAAACACATATCATAGCTATGATAAATCATAGATTATAAAGATCAAATGTTAAAATACAGTTAAACGTGTTTGTGGCTCTGATTCCAATTGATAATGCTAAAACAATAAATCAATTAACATATTTAAACTAATGAATAACAATTTATAGCACTATAAATCCAAGTTCTACACACATCCATATACTATATTTTATTAAATAAAAGTTTACATTCACTAAACCTTCCATGCAGCTATTGAGATTAAAAAAAGAAAAAAAGAAAAAAAATCATATGAGGAGGTAAAACAAACCAAAAATAAAAATGTCGAAAACCCCATATGGTCTCATTAAAACCCCTTGCCAGTGGGGAAAATTTCTAAGAGGAAAAAGAGTGCTAGATAATAAAAAAATAATAATAATAATACACAACAAAAAACAAAGCAAATGGAAAAACATCAACAAAAACAATAAGAAGATTGACCCAACATATCATCTTGAACTGCTATATTGCAAAAAACTAGAGCAAAAGACCCAGAAGACTCAAAAGACAAAGAGATAGAATTCTTAGATAGGATATCGGTGACCTTGTTACCTTTTCTATATATATGATAAACTCGAAAAGTGATAGTTGAAAAGAAAGCATGACAAAAACAAGAATAACAACAACAATAATAAAACTAGGAATAAACTAATTAGCCCTCTAGGATAAATTCTTCAATCCAGTTGACCAATTGAATTATTACATGAATGTGTATCTAAGAGCCTTATTGCAAAATTCAATAAATAAACTAGTTTCATTACTAGCGCAAATAATCTTTATAAGTGAGTTGCATGATTATGGCTAGTGTACATAAAATATCTAACACTGAATACTTTAGTTCTAAATATAAAATCTACTAAACTAATGAATGTTACGTGGAATTATCAAATATGGACTAATATATTAAGTTTAATAAACTATATTTCACAATCTTTATTGATGAATCTATATCTATAGCAATATAATAATTTTGAATAAAAGGTTAGATTGTATTTATGTATTTTTTTTCAGTTTTTATGGTTTTTTATTAAGTATGTGGTGTTACTATTTTTTGCTTGCTCTCCAATTAATTAGTGTTGATTTTACAAATTTGTTTTTCATATTTGTGATTCTAAATGAATATGATATGATTTTCAGGTAATTATTTTTTGCTTCCTCTACAATTAACTAATGTTGGTTTTACATATTTATCTTTTATATTTGTGGTTCTCAAATGGATGCAATATGGTTTTAAAGTATTTTTATTTAATCTCATCTCCTATATATATATATATATGAATGTTTGTGTTAGTGTTGCCATTTACGAAGAAAGAATTTTTTTAGTGCTACTAATCCCTCTCATCTTTCTGGTATTTCTGCTTTTCTCTTGTTTCATTTTCATTTTGCAGTTTAGAATACCTTTTTTTTGTCGTAAAAGGCTATAATTTACTTCAAAATTTGTATTGGTTTTTTACTTTTTCAATCTACAGGTTGGAACTTAATCTTCTTACTTTCTATTTTATTTTTTCCTATTTTATGGATACTTCATATTTTGTATGTTTTGGTTCCTCTTAATATTCTTATTTTCATTTTGTTTATTTATTTTCTTATGCATTTTCACTTGGTTGAGGAAGTAAACAAGAAGTTTTGAAGAATTTGCATATAATAACTATGATTACATAGAAATGTCAGTAGTACTTATGATGAATTCAAAGATTCTAGACCAGCAATCATACTAATTTGGTAGAAAAAAAGGAAATATGATCATTGCTCAAGTTTATGTGATAATTTTGGGTAATTTGAACATACTTTTTTGTGCTCTGTGAAAGTGTTTACTTCTTAATTTGTGTCTCTTAAGTTTGACATATTTTCTCACAATTGGTTTGTATAATACTCATCTCCTTTGTTTTTGGTTAAATTGTATAAAAATATTCTTGATAAGAAAGAATTTAAATTTACAAACTATTGTGGTAAGTGCATATATGTATTTTGTTCAATATTTTTGGTTTAATTATAGATATTCTTGATTTTACATATTTTGGAAGAAAATGACAAAGAATATAATGGAAAAATAGATATTTCAGTCAAAGCGTAAAGGTTTTGTTTTGATAAAATGTTAATTTCCTTAAGCTCTTTAAACTCAATTATTTGATTACTTTTTTGTTTAATAATTTTTTTCTTTTCCGTAAAAAAACTACAAAAACAATGTTTACTAACTTCTATATATTTAAAAGGCTTATTTCCAATGATATCTCTCAATTTGAGGTTTGTCACAAGTTTATGAAATTTGTCACTGTGACCTTTATAAAGAAGGATGACCTCTATAATGTTGTGGCAATGTTACATTTGACAATGTATGAGGAGGTTTAGCAAAGAGTCCAAACTATAGCTGAAATGGAACTTGCAAAGAAGAACACTAATGCAAATTCTGGAAAGAAGCCTTGGAATCATAATAGTAACAACTATAGAAAATTTAATGAGAATGACACAAGTGGCAAGAAGCCAAGATAGGAAAGAGGTTAAGTAGAGATCCCTACATGTTCTACATGTGGAAAGAAACATAAAGTGTAGGAAGATAGGTCACATGATATAAGATTGTCCCATGTTGAATAAGGAAGTAGGTCAAGCTCAAGCACGATTTCACTCTATGTCACGTGATGATGTAAAAGTTTATCCTTTGGTGGTAACAAGTAAGCTTTCAATTTCTAGTAAGGAAGCTTATGTTTTGTTTGATTCTTCGTCGACATAGTAGATTTGCTAAATTAATAGAAAACCTTCCTATTAAGCTTGATGTTGAGTTGAATGTGTTCACACTTTTTGGAAGTATTATGAATGCTAGGAATGTGCTCAGATCTTGTGATGTAGAAATAAATGCAAGACTTTAATTGTAAATCTGATTGTACTAGATATGTTTGACTTTGATGTTATCTTTGGTAGGGATTGGATGTCTAAGTTGAATGCTAGGATTGAGTGTTAAGAGAAGAAGATTCTTTTTAAACTAGAAACTGAAGAGACACTAGTTTTTTAGGGGCTTGGCATCAAACCCTTTCTGAAGGTTATCTCTATAATGCAAGCACTACAAAGTGTGAGAAAGGGATGTCAAGCCTACCTAGCAAGTGTAGTGGGCTTAAACAAAATGACACCAAAGTTGAAGAATATGAAGGTGGTTCGACACTTCATTGATATCTTTCTAGAAGATTTACTTGTAATACCCCTGAATTGTTGGCGAGGGCAAAACAATCTTTTACTCATAATATTTGCCCGAAAGATTTAACATTTGTTTACTTATTTTGACTAGAACTCTAACTTTTAAGAAATAGATAGAATTTTTTATGTATCTTATTTGAATTTCTTATAAGAGTAAGGATAAATAATTTATCTTTTTATTTATCTCTTGGTTAGTTGGGTTTAGATAAGGTTAAAAAAGGATTATTTAAGTTTGAATTATATGTTTTAGATTACAACAAAAGATAAAGGGTATAACTATCTTTCATTATTTTATGCTAGTTGAGTTATATTAGGAGTCATCTTCTTACTTTTATATATATATATATATATATACACATTATGGAATTCTATAATACAATAGAATAAGACAAAAAGTGAAGTAGAATAAAGAAGAGAGTTATAAATTGAGATAGAGAGAGAAAGAGAGAGAGAAAGCACATCATTTTGTAGAAGTTCAAGAGAAACAGGTGTGAAGTAACCAAGGAACTTGTGTTCAGGTGCTTTAACATGTTTATTTCAGTTTTGGAAAGATTCATTCAAAAATATAAATTTTTCTTATTGAGATATTTTATATTTTACCATTAGGCTCATATTATGAAAGCTTATGTGAAAATGCTATGTTGGTACGATGTACATATGATTTTTTTTTTTTATACTTTTAAGTGTATAATACAAAATTATGATACGTAAATATTGTTAAAATGAACCGAGCACAGAACAACAAAGTTTGAATATCATTGTTTAACTTGATTAAACAGAATCATGCTACTTTACTCTTAAAAATGAGAATTTACATGCAATATGATACATGGGTGATTTACACTTTACGAATAAAATATGTTAAGTGGGTTTTTTTACACCTTATGGAAAATTCCAGCATTAATTTCTTTGTGCTCTAAGTTATACTATAAATTATCATATATGATATAGCATGTTATGTTTACAATGATAAGTGTCTGTGAGAGTGTTGATGTTCTGGTAAAAAGATATATCTTATACATTCTGGAATTTGCATAAAATAATTATGTATCATGTGTAAGATAATATGATCACATAATAGGCATTTGCATGTCTATTTTATATAGCATAGGAGTAACTTAGTTTATTTGTAAACTCATTGATACAAACCTAGGATGACCTGCTCTTAAACCCGTATTATATTAGCTCGGATCTAAGTATGTTCAAGTTCTAATGGTCACATTGACCCCTAACCAACCTATGATTCGAAACCTTGATATATAGTGAAGACGCCACAATAGGTGATGGAAGTCCTATTGATAAGTCAAGCTAAAACACTTACTCTCTAATGGTGTTTCAGGTGTTCAAACGAACAAAAAAAATTCAATCTCACAAAGTAAATTCTGAATATTATTAATGGTATGTTCTTTCTTAAAAACAAGCGCTTTTATAGGCTAAGAGAAAACAAAATAAAACCCTAAAAAGAAAAGGTAAAACCAGCCATGACTTGTAGAATCCTATCATGGCCGAAAATTTACTCCATTCCTAATCTAATTTGGATTAATTAATTCATTTATTCTGGGTTAGAAATTAATTAATTTACAATGAAAATAATAAAATAAAAACTTTCTTAAACTTATTTTTCCAGCAAATAAATAAATAAAAACCCAAAAAGTATTGGTAATTTCCTAAAACAAAAAGTAGAAACAAATTAGGAAACTAAAATACTAGTTTTTTGACTAAGTTGACTTTGACCAATCTTTGACCTAATTTAGCTCCAAATCAGCTTCAATATGCTTTTTAGGATGCCAAGTAAGCTTATTATGGAGTCCCCCACGTTGCCCTTGCTTGGAAGAAAGACAAAAAGCCAACTCAGCAAAATACAGTAAAGCCAACAAGAAAACAGCAAAAATCAGCCAAACTTTAATCCATGCGCCCAACCCCTTTTTGGATGGGTTTGAATCTGAATTGACTTGATTCCATATCCTATTATACATATTCATTGAATCCATGAAGCATTGTAACCATTTCATGCTACTTGGACTCCTTAAAAGTACCAAAACAGCTACCCGAGCTCGTATCGGCTTCCACCACTGGGATGCTCAAAATTGGTCTTGGCTCTTCGGGTATGGACAAGCCCTCTTGAAAATGAATTATCCCCTGGATAAAATTGGCAAGTATGTCCCTAAACATCTCAGCTTGAGCTCTAGTGATCGGCTCGGTCTTCATTCGTATCGAATTAGCACCCTAGCGGGTTGTTGGTTCTGCGGGTTCCGGCGGATTCGCATCATTCCCCTCCTCTTGGAAAGGATTTTTCCTTAAATCAAAGTCATCACCTGCAGCAAAAGGAGACAAATCAGCAACACTGAAAGTAGTACTAATAGTATACTCACCTGGAAAATTAACTTTGTAAGCATTGTCATTTATCCGCTTCAAAACTTGAAAAAGGTCCATCTCCACGTGGCATAAACTTAGACTTCCTTTGCTCGAGAAACGTCTCCTTTCTTAGGTGCAACCAAACTCAATCTCCAGGTTTAAAGAAACTTGTTTTCGGCCTTGATTAGCACTTCTTGCATATTGCTTGGTCTTCCTCTCAATATTTGCTTTAGTATTTTCATGAATTTGCTTCACAAAATCAGCTTTTTGTTTTCCATCTAGATTAGCACGTTCACTTAAAGGTAAAGGTGTTAAATCTAATGGAGTTAAAGGATTAAAACCATAAACAATTTCAAATGGAGTAAATTTAGTCTCTGAATGCAAAGACCTATTATAAGAAAATTAAACATGTGGCAAACAATCCTCCCAAGTTTTCAAATTTCTACTAATTAATGCTCTCAACAATGTAGACAAAGTCCTATTTACTACTTCGGTTTGTCCATTAGTTTGTGGATGACAAGTAGTTTAAAATAACAGCTTAGTACCTAATTTAGCCCACAAAGTTTTCCAAAAATAACTTAAGAGCTTAGCATCTCTATCCGAAACAATAGTCCTAGGAATTCCATGTAACCTCACAATTTCTTTGAAAAATAAATTAGCAACATTAGATGTATCATTAGTTTTATTACATGTAATAAAATGTGTCATCTTAGAAAATCTATCTACAACAACAAATATTGAATCCTTACCTATCCTTAACCTAGGCAAACCAAGAATAAAATCCATAGACAAATCTACCCAAGGATGTGAAGGAATCGGCAAAGGTTGGTACAATCCATGCGGCTTCAATGTGGACTTAGTCTTTTGGCATTTCAAGCACCTTTCACATATTCTCTCAACATCTCTCTTCATGTTAGGCCAATAAAAATGTTCTCGCAGAAAAGATAAAGTTTTAAAAACACCAAAATGTCCAATTAAACCACCCCCATGACCTTCCCGAACTAATAACTCCCTAATGCTATAATTAGGCACGCAAAGTTTGTTTTCCTTAAAAAATACCTCTCAAATATGTAAAATTTATTAAATCCATGTTTCAAACAGGTTCTAAATATTTCTCCAAAGTCACTATCATGCTCATAAAGTTCTTTTAATTGTTCAAAACCAAGCAATCTAGCATCTAAGGTAGAAAAAAGAACATATCTTCGGGATAATGCATCGGCAACCACATTTTCCTTACCTTTCTTGTAGCGGATCACATATGAAAAGGTCTCAATAAATTCAATCCACTTGGCATGCCTTCGGTTGAGCTTTCCTTGACCTTTAATGTGCTTTAAAGATTTATGATCTGTATGAATCACAAATTCTTTTGGTATGAGATAATGTTGCCACGTTTCCAAAGCCCTCACCAAAGCATACATCTCCTTATCATATGTCGGGTAGTTTAGTGTAGCTCCATTTAATTTCTCACTAAAGTAGGCTATGGGCCTTCCTTCTTGCATTAATAAAGCTCCAATACCTACATCTGAAGCATCACATTCAATTTCAAAAGTCTTAAAAAAATTTGGCAAAACTAGTAAAGGTGCATTATATAATTTTTCTTTCAATAAATTAAGATTTTTTTTGTACTTTCCCCTATTTAAAGCCAGCATTCTTCTTTACAACTTCATTCAAAGGTATTGCGATGATGCTAAAGTTCTTGACAAATCTTCAATAAAAACTAGCCAAATTATGAAAGCTCCTAACTTGGGTGATTGATGTTGGTGTTGGCCACATAAAAACTAGCCAAACCATGAAAGCTCCTAGCTTGGGTGATTGATGTTGGTGTTGGCCACTCCTTGATTGCTTGAACTTTAGATTGATCAACTTTGATTCCTGCAGCACTTACTACAAATCCTAGGAAAACAAGCTCATCTTTGCAAAAGTCACACTTTTTCATGTTAGTAAATAACCTTTCTTTCCTAAGGATATTTAAAACTTTCCTAAGATGTTCTACATGCTTATCCGAGTTTCGGCTATACACTAAAGTGTCATCAAAGTACATAACCACAAATTTACCAATAAATGGACGCATAACATGATTTGCCTCATAAAAGTACTAGGTGCATTAGTTAAACCAAAATGTATGACTAACCATTCATACAACCTATATTTAGTCTTAAATGCAGTCTTCCATTCATCACCTTCTTTCATCCTAATTTGATGGTATCAACTTTAAGATCAATTTTAGTGAACATGCAAGCACCATGTAATTCATCAAGCATATCATCTAATCTAGGAATTGGTTGTTTGTATTTAATGGTGATATTATTTATAGCCCTACAATCAATACACATTCTCTAAGAACCATATTTTTTAGGCACTAATAAAATAGGAACAACACATAAACTCATACTCTCACGAATATAACCTTTATCAAGTAACTCACTTATCTGTTTTTGTAGTTTCTTTGTTTCTTCGGGATTGCTTCTATATGCAGGTCTATTTGGTATGGAAGCCCCTGGAACAATTTCAATTTGATGTTCAATCCCTCTAATTGGTGGTAATCCCCTTGGAATCTCATCCAGAAAGACATCTTCAAAATCTTACAAAAGAGAAAGAATCGAAATTGGCAATTCAAGTTCTTCAAGGTTAGCTTGATCATTAAAATAATTATCTTTATAAATCATGATCAACAATGGTTTCTTACTCAAGATAGCTTTATTTACATCTCCAAAAGTCAAATAAAAATCTTTATTCTTCGTTTCTTTCCTTTCTTTCCCTCTCTCTCTCTCTCTCTGCCACCACACAACTTTCCTTACTCTCGGGTTTCTTGCTATAGCTCTTGGGTTTCTCATTTTTTTTTCACTCCAATTTTGGCTTTCTCTTGGTTTTTCCACTCAAGTTGGGTTTTAGAACACTTACCTAGTTGGTCTTGCATGGCTTGGACTCTTTGGATGGGTGTTGTTGCCGTGGGGGCCATGCTAGTTCTCTCCTTGAGTTGTTCGGCCACCCTCCTTTGTTGTATTTGTATTTGATTTTTGTACACCTCTTTAGGAGTTAACGCCTCTAGCTTGACCTTTTTACCTTTAAATCTAAAAACAATACTATTCTCTCTACCATAATGAATAGCATCTCTATCAAATTGCCAAGGCCTACCAAGTAAAATATGTCTCATAGATACAACATCACACAAAACCACATCCATATATTTATCAATGCTGAATTTTACTTTGACTTGTTTATTAACTTCCATCTCACCACTATCATTAAGCCATTGTAATCTATATGGTTCTGGATGTTTAATAATTATTAAGCCTATTTTATCAATCACAATGTTACTAATTACATTTGTATAACTTCCACTATCAATTATCATGCTACAAATCTTACCTTGGATTTCACATTGGGCGTGGAAGATGTTCTCTCTTTGAATTTCATCCTCATCTTTGTATGCATCCAGAATTCTCCTAGAAACCAAGCTTAATTCAGCATGGGAAGCATTCAAAGTATCAGCCTCACCTTCAAGCTCTTCCTCTTCCTCTTGCTCGGTTTCATCACCACTTTCCTCACTTTCTGTTTCTAGCTCACCATTACCCTTTAACACCATGATTCTTCTATTCGGGCATTAGCTAGTGATGTGTCCTCATCCCTGCCACTTAAAACAAATAATTTCTCTTGATCTTGAAGGTTTCGGATAAGATTTTACCTCATTTTTATGTGCTTGGACAGATTTAGTTTTAGGCTCCCTTTTTGGTCAATTGGTGGTTTCTTCTCCCACCTTCGGCTTTGGCTTTCTTTCATAGGTAGGATTGTTTCTCCAGCCACTTGGAATTGATCTTCCACTATTGGAAACACCCCCAAACCGTGAGTCTATACCCCTCCTCTTGAATTGATGCTCCAATTTAATAGCCACATGCAACATTTCCTCCAATTCCAGATATTGTTACAATTCTAGTTGATCGGCTATCTCTCGATTTAATCCACCAAAGAATCTTACCATGGTTGCTTCTCTATCCTCATTCATGATTAAACTCATCATAAGCATCTCCATCTCCTTATAATAATCCTCCACGGACCTACTTCCTTGAGATAAAGATTGAAGCCCTTGATACAGCAACCTATGATCATGTGATGGTACGAACCACTTCCTCATGGCTCCTTTCATTTGTTGCCATGTAGTGATCAAGTCATCACCAACTCTTCTTCGGGTATTTTGCTCATTGGTCCACCATTTTAGTGCATAATGACCAAACTCCATTGCTGCTAACTTCAACTTCTTGGCCTCCAAATAATTATGACAATAAAAAAGCATCTCCATTTTCTCCTCCCATTCCAAATATGCCTCCAGATCACTTTTTTCCCATGAAAGGTGGAATGTTTACCTTGATACTCCCTAGATCATTATCTTCAGTCCTTGATGGTCTCCATGGATTGGCCTTTCTTGAGGTTCAAAAATTTCATCAATCCCCTCATCCAAGTCATCTCCAAAGTTACTTCCCCCGATGATACGAACCTAGGACGACCTGCTCCTAAACCCGTATTATATTAGCCCGGATCTTAATTAAGTTCAAGTTCCAATGGAATGGACCTCAACCCCTAACCAACCTGTGGTTAGAAACCTTGGTATAATGTAGACGCCACAATAGGGGATGGAAAACCTATTGATAAGTCAAGCTAAAACAACCAGTTCTCTAATGATGTTTTAGGTGTTCTCAAAGAACAAAGAGATAATTAATCTCACAAGTATTTTCTTAATCAAATCAAAGTTTAAAGTTATATTATTAATGAAAAATAAGCCTTTAAATAGGCTTTGAAAGAAACAAAATAAACCCTAAAAACCCTAGGAAAAACCGGCCACTCAATGAAGAATTCTACCTTGGCCGAAACTTTCCTTTTCCTAATCTAATTTGGATTAATTAATTCCTTTATTTTGAATTAGGAATTAATTAATTTACAAAGAAAATAATAAAATAATAACTTTCCTAATCTTATTTGTCCAGAAAATAAATAAATAAAAGCCAAAAAGTAATGGTAGTTTCCTAAAACAAAAAGTAAAAACAAATTAGGAAACTAAAAATGCTAGCCTTTTTGATCAAGTTGACTTTGATCAATCTTTGACCTCTTTGAGCTTCAAGTCAGCTTCTAGATGCTTTGTAGGATGCCAAATAAGCTGAATATGAAGTTCCACACGTTGCCCATGCTTGGAAAAATAAGAAAAGGCTAAAACAGTAAAATACAGTAAAGCCAGCAAGCAATACAGCAAATTCGGCCAAATTGTTGATGCTGTCCGTACAAGCCCTTTTTGATTGCATTTGAGGCTGCTTTAACTTGATTCCATGACCTCTTAGGCATATGTATTGAACCCATAAAGAATTGGAACCATTTCATGCTTCCCGGACTCCAAAAATGTACCAAAACCGTCACCCGGGTCCATATCGGCTTCCACCACTTGGATGCTTCGAATAGGCTTTGTATCTTCAAGTATGGACAAGCTCTATTGAGATTGATTACCCTCTATATAAATACTCCCAGGTTGCCCTTAAATCTCTTAATTTGAGCTCTCGTGATTGGCCTAGTCTTCATCCGTGTCGAGTCAGCACCCCAGCAGGTTATCGGTGGAGCGGGCTCGGGCGGAATCACATCATTCCCCTCCTCTTGAAAAGGATTTGTCCTCAAATCAAGATCATCACCTGCAGCAAAAGGAGTTAAATCAGTAACATTAAATGCAGCACTCATGTTATACTCACCTAGTAAATCAAGCTTGTAGGCATTCTTGTTATTGGGCTCCAAAACTTGAAAAGGTCCATCCATAGGCGGCATGAGCTTTGACTTTCTTTGATTAGGAAACCTTTCCTTTTGTAAGTGCAACCAAACCAATTCTCCTGGGTCAAATACTATTACAACAAAATCTAGAAATACATGCTTATTATGGTAAAAATTACACTTTTTAAAGTTAGCAAACAATATTTTCCAAATTTTCAAATTGCCACTAAGTAAAGCTCTCAACAATGCAGATAAAGTTCTATGCAATAAAGACATCTTTAAATAAGTGTCTTTAAAATTCATGGTCAGCAATGATTTCTTATTCATAATTACTTTATTAACATCACCAAAGCTAAGATAAAAATTTGTATTTTTCCTTTCTTGTCTTCCTTTTCCTTTCTCACTCACGGCCATCTCACCTTCCTCACTCTCGGCTTTTACACCAAAATTCTCACTCTTGGTTTTATTAAAATTTTTCCACACAACCTGAGTATTAGAAGACTTACCTTGGACAGCAAGCTCACCTTGTCCCTCTTGATTGGATGGTAGTCCACTTGGAATTTCATTTGGGAAGACATCTCCAAATTCCTTCAAAAGAGAAATCATTGAACTTCGCAATTCAAGTTCTTCAAAGTTAGTTTGATCATTAAATAATTTTCTTTATAAATCATGACCAGCAAAGGTTTCTTACACTCAATAACCTTATTAATATCCCCTAAACTCAAATAAAAATTCTGGTTTTTCCTCTCTTTTCTTTCTTTTCTTTTTCCTTGCTCGGTTTGGCTCTCATTGGCGGAAATTTCCAGTTTTTTTATGCTCTCGGGTTTGCTCTCTTTTCTCACCTCTCTCTCGGCTTTTTCTTGGTCTTTCCACTCAATATGAACCTTAGAACCCTTACCTTGGTCAGCAACCTCAATCTTACCTTCTTGAATGGATGGTGAAGCCGTTGGTGCCATGCTTGCTTTTTCCTTGAGCTTTTCGGCTTCTCTCCTTTGTTGCATTTGTAATTGGTCCTTGTAAACCTCTTTAGGAGATAATGGTTCCAGCTTGATCTTCTTCCCTTTAAACCTGAAAACAATACTATTTTCTCGACCAAAATGAGTAGCATCTTTATCAAATTGCCATGGTCTACTTAATAGTATATGTCCAGCAATCATAGGTACAATATCACATAAAACTACATCCTCATATCTACCTATATTAAATTTTACTTTGGCTTGTTTGTTTACTTTCATCTCACCACTATCATTAAGCCATTGTAATCTATAAGGTTCTGGATGTTTAATTGTTTTCAAGCCTAATTTATCAACTACAAGATTACTTATCACATTAGTACAACTCCCACTATCTATAATCATGCTACAAATTTTACCTTGTATTTCGCAGCGAGTATGGAAGATGTTTTCTCTTTGTATCTGCACTTCATCTTTATAGACAGAAAGTACTCTCCTTGAAACCAAGCTCAACTCAGCATTAGATGTATCTACAGGTTCGGCTTCATCTTCATTGCAATCCTCCTCTCGCTCGGTTTCAGCTCCACTTTCTTCACTTGCGGATTCCAGCTCACCATCACCCTTTAATACCATGATTCTTCTATTTGGGCATTGGCTGGATATGTGTCCTCTTCCTTGGCACTTAAAACAAATTATTTCTCTAGATTTTTGAAGTTTAGGATCAGATTTTATCTCACCTCTAAGTGCTTGGACAGATTCGGTCTTTACCTCCCTTCTTGGCCGGTTGGTTGATTCTTCTCCTAATTTCGGCCTCAACTTGTTTTCATAAGTGGAATTGTTTTTCCAGCCACTTGAACTTGTCCTTCCACTGCTAGAAACTCCTCCAAACCGTGTACTAACACCCCTCCTCTTGAATTGGTTCTCAAGTTTAATGGCTACATGCAACATCTCCTCCAATTCCAAGTATTGTTGTAATTCAAGTTGGTTGGCAATGTCACGGTTTAACCCTCCAAGAAATCTTGCCATTGTTGCCTCTCTATCCTCCCTCATGTTTAACCTCATCATTAACATCTCCATCTCTTTGTAATAATCCTCCACGGACCTACTTCCTTGAGACAAAGATTGAAGCCTTTGATGCAGCAACTTTGGTAATGGGATGGCACAAACCGCTTCCTCATGACTCCTTTCATTTGTCGCCATGTTGTAATTAAGTCTTCACCAACCCTCCTTCGGGTGCTTTGCTCATTTATCCACCATTGGAGTGCATAATGGCCAAACTCCATTGCTGCCATCTTCACCTTCTTACCTTCCGAATAGTTGTGGCAGTCAAAAATCATCTCCATTTTCTCTTCCCACTCCAAATAAGCTTCAGGATCACTTTTACCCATAAAAGGTGGGATATTAACCTTGATATTTCCTAAATCTTCATCTGTATCCTCCCTCCTATATCTCCCACGGCCAGCTCTATCTTGGACAGCGAAGGTTTCGTCCATACCTTCCTCAAAGTCACTGTCCAATGGCTCCTCATCAAATTCCTCTCTCGGCCTCTTGCGACCTCCTCGTCCTCGGCCTCGTCCTCCATGGAATTCTTGCCTATTTCTTGTATTCGGCCTTCCTTGTGAGGCTTCTAATCTTCCCACTCTTTGGTTTACATGCTCAAATTGAGCACTCATCCGCTGTATTGATTCCAAAATAGTTCTCAAGTCCACTTGGTCTCCACTTCCGGTAGCTCGGTCATCGCCATGAAATGCTACGGACTCTTCCTCATTGATCCTCAAGGATGGATCCCCTCTTCTTATTCTAGAATCTGCCATGTTAGTAAAATACTACAAAAATAAAATAAATCCTCACAATATTCACTCCCTCACGTGTTTCACTCAAACAAGGTCTCGACTCTCGTGTTTGCACACTAGTTTCGGCTTTTACCCTCTTTTAAGCTCACACACTCTTGCCTTTTTCCACTCAATGAATTATCTAAAAGTTCTAATTAAAACACCCACAAAACAGCAATTAGATCACTAGTATGTTTTAATTAAACTTATCAACAAAGCAGTAGCTAAAAGTAGGCAATACCGAAAGAATCCAACAAATCCTAATTTTTCAGCTTTCTAGACAAGAAAACACAAAATAATGGGAAAACGTTGGAATTTTTTAAAACTGCACCAGATGGTAGTAGATTATGAGTTCAAGAATAAAATTCCAGAAAAAGAAATTCAAATACGAACAAGAATCAAAGAGAACAAAAATATAGAATAGTTGTTGGTTGTTGTTCTTTGTAATTCAAGTTTTTGTATCAAATCCTTTAACTAATTTTAATCCAAATAATTTAGCCCTCAAACTCAAATATCCAGCAGCAAAACTAACTCTCCAGAAACTCCAAATATGGAATAAATAATCAAAAACCAGCAGCTCCAACAAATTTCCAGCAAACAAATCAAACTCCAACAAACTGAAATTCTTTTTTTTATTTTTTATTCGACTTTACCTCTTCTTTCTTTTTTTTTTTTTTCTTTTTTTTTTCACTCACAAAACACAAACAACTGCAGTAGCAAGAATAATTACCAAAATTGCAATTCCAACTCCAAAACAAACACCAAACCCGTGACCTCCAAATAATCAAAATGTGCAGTTTTTTTTTTTTTTTTTTTAAATGATGCCGCAAACTTCTTCTTTTTTTTTTTTCTTTTTTTTTTTTTGAATATATGAATGCAAATATTTAAGACTAAAACAGCAAAGAAAAATCAACAGAAACCAAATTAACAAGAACAATGATAAAAGACAACCAACAAACTAGGAAACAAAAATACGATAAAACTAGGAAATCCTAATTCAACTAGGAATGAATTTTTTTTTTTTTTTTTTTTTAAGATGCAGAACGTGTATGGTGATAGAAGCAACCTTAACCTAATGCTAAAATTGCAGAATAACATAAAAACAAATAAAACAAATAAAGATAGATCAAACCTGAACAAAACTTAGCTCTGATACTAAATGATACGAACCTAGGACGACCTGCTCCTAAACCCGTATTATATTAGCCCGGATCTTAATTAAGTTCAAGTTCTAATGGAATGGACCTCAACCCCTAACCAACCTGTGGTTAGAAACCTTGGTATAATGTAGACGCCACAATAGGGGATGGAAAACCTATTGATAAGTCAAGCTAAAACAACCAGTTCTCTAATGGTGTTTTAGGTGTTCTCAAAGAACAAAGAGATAATTAATCTCACAAGTATTTTCTTAATCAAATCAAAGTTTAAAGTTATATTATTAATGAAAAATAAGCCTTTAAATAGGCTTTGAAAGAAACAAAATAAACCCTAAAAACCCTAGGAAAAACCGGCCACTCAATGAAGAATTCTACCTTGGCCGAAACTTTCCTTTTCCTAATCTAATTTGGATTAATTAATTCCTTTATTTTGAATTAGGAATTAATTAATTTACAAAGAAAATAATAAAATAATAACTTTCCTAATCTTATTTGTCCAGAAAATAAATAAATAAAAGCCAAAAAGTAATGGTAGTTTCCTAAAACAAAAAGTAAAAACAAATTAGGAAACTAAAAATGCTAGCCTTTTTGATCAAGTTGACTTTGATCAATCTTTGACCTCTTTGAGCTTCAAATCAGCTTCTAGATGCTTTGTAGGATGCCAAATAAGCTGAATATGAAGTCCCACACGTTGCCCATGCTTGGAAAAATAAGAAAAGGCTAAAACAGTAAAATATAGTAAAGCCAGCAAGCAATACAGCAAATTCGGCCAAATTGTTGATGCTGTCCGTACAAGCCCTTTTTGATTGCATTTGAGGCTGCTTTAACTTGATTCCATGACCTCTTAGGCATATGTATTGAACCCATAAAGCATTGGAACCAGTTCATGCTTCCCGGACTCCAAAAATGTACCAAAACCGTCACCCGGGTCCATATCGGCTTCCACCACTTGGATGCTTCGAATAGGCTTTGTATCTTCAAGTATGGACAAGCTCTGTTGAGATTGATTACCCTCTGTATAAATACTCCCAGGTTGCCCTTAAATCTCTTAATTTGAGCTCTCGTGATTGGCCTAGTCTTCATCCGTGTCGAGTCAGCACCCCAGCAGGTTATCGGTGGAGCGGGCTCGGGCGGAATCACATCATCCGAATTCCTCTCTTAGTCACCCTCGGCCTCCTCGACCTCTACCTCGGCCTTCATGAGAATCTAACCTTATATTTGGCCCTTCTTGTGATGTTTCTATCCTTTCCATCCTTTGATCTATGTTATCAAATCGAGCATTCATCCGCTGCAATTGCTCCAATATAGCCCTCAAGTCCATTTGCTCATCACTCCCCATAGCTCGAGAAGAATCTGCCATGTTAGTATAAATAATGCAAAGTAAAATTAATTCTCACCAAATATCACTCCCGTACGTGTTTCACTCAATCAAGGTCTTGACACTCATGTTTTGACACTAGATTTGGCTTTTACCCTCTTTTAAGCTCACACACTCTTGCCTTTTTCCTCTAAATGAATTATCTCAAAGTTCTAGTTTTCGGTTTTCTAGGAAAAATAAAGCAAAATAATAAGGAAGATTTCGAAATTAGCAAGAACTGGACTAGATGGTAAGAGATTAAGGATTCAAGAACAAAATTTAGGAAAAAGGAATTTCAAACATGAACAAGAATCAAATCGAACAAAAATATAGGATAGTGTTGGTTGTTGTTCTTGTAATTCTAGTTTTGTATCAATTCCTTTAACTAATTTTAATCCAAATAATTTAAGCACCCAAAATTCAATTATCCAGCAACAAAAATAATTCTCTAGCAACTCCAAATATTGAATAAATAATCAATAAAACAGCAGCTCAAATAATTTCCAACAAACAAATCAAACTCCAACAAACCGAACTTTTTTTTTTATATTCGGCTTTTCTTCTTCCTTTTTCTTTTTTTTTTTTTTCACTCACAGATCATAAACAGATGCAGTACCAAGAATTAACACCAAAATTGGCAATTCCAATAGCAAAATCTCACCGAACCCGTGGCCTCCAACAAAAACAAAAGTGAAGTTTTTTTTTTTTTTTTTTTTTTGTATCTTGCCGAAAACCCTTCTCTTTATTTCTTTTCATTTTTTTTGGAATATACGAATGCAAATATTTAAAACTAAAACAGCAAAGAAAGATCAACAAAAACCAAAATTAACAAGAACAATGATGAAAAACAACCAACAAACTAGGAGATCCTAATTCAACTAGGAATGAATTTTTTTTTTATATAAAATATGCAGAATGTGTATGATGATAGAAGCAACCTTAACCTAATACTAAATTGCAGAATAACACAAAAAAACAAATAAATCAAACAAAGATAGATCAAAACTGAACAAAATTTGGCTCTAATACCAAATGATACGAACCTAAGATGACCTGCTCCTAAATCAGTAACATATTAGCCCGGATCTAATTATGTTCAAGTTGTAATGGTCACCTTGACCCCTAGCCAACCTGTGATTATAAACCTTGGTATGTAGTGAAGACGCCACAATAGGTGATGGAAGTTCAATTGATAAGTCAAGCTAAAACACTCACTCTCTAATGGTGTTTTAGGTGTTCAAAAGAACAAAGAGAAATTCAATCTCACAAAGTAAATTCTAAATATTATTAATGGTGTGCTCTTTCTAAAAAAAAAAAAGCCCTTTTATAGGCTAAGAGAAAACAAAATAAATGCCTAAAAACAAAAGGTAAAACCGGCCAAGACTTGTAGAATCCTATTATGACCGAAAATCTACTCCTTTCCTAATCTAATTTGGATTAATTGATTCCTTTATTTTGAGTTAGGAATTAATTAATTTACAGTAAAAATAATAAAATAATAACTTTCCTAAACTTATTTTTCCAGAAAATAAATAAATAAAAACCCAAAAAGTATTGGTAATTTCCTAAAACAAAAAGTAGAAACAAATTAGGAAACTAAAATACTAGCTTTTTGACTAAATTGATTTTGACCAATCTTTGACCAAATTGAGCTCCAACTCAGCTTCAATATGCTTTCTAGGATGCCAAATAAGCATATTATGGGGTCCCACACGTTTCCCTTGCTTGGAAGAAAGAGAAAAAGCCAACTCAGCAAAATACAGTAAAGCCAGCAAGAAAACAGCAAAAACTGGCCAAACTTCAATCCATGTGCACAACCCCTTTTTGGATGGGTTTGAATATGCCTTGACTTGATTCCATATACTTTTATACATATGCATTGAATCCATGAAGCATTGGAACCATTTCATGCTGCTCGAGTTCCTTAAAAGTACCAAAACCGCTACCCAAGCCCGTACCGGCTTCCACCACTTGTATGCTCAAAACTGGTCTTGGCTTTTTGGGTATGGACAAATCCTTTTGAGAATGAATTATCTTCTGGATAAAGGCAGCAAGGTTCTCCCTAAATCTCTTAGCTTGAGCTCTAGTGATTGGTTCAGTCTTCATCCGTATCGGGTTGGCACCCCAATGGGTTATCGGTTGTACGGGTTCGGGCGGATTTGCATCACTCACCCCCTTCATTTTTCATTTATCTTGTTAGCTAATAACAGTAAGTTGTTTTTTGTACTCACTAGTGAATTGCAGGGAGTATCTTAGCAACACCAAAGGGGAAAACTCTTAATAAACAATTTCAATAATGTTGTTGCTTTAATTTTAAATCCTAGTTAAAGTTGCCTTAAATATTTACATTTAAATGGATGGGATATTTAAGATTTATTTTCCAAAATATTGTTTGTATTCAAGGTAAGGGACTTAAATGCTATTTATTTTTATTTAATGAAAGGTTTTAAATTTTCCACATTCTTTATAAGTATGTAACTGGCAGCCACCTCAATCGTGTTTGACCTAAGGGGGATGGTTGGGGTGTGTTACAACACGCCCTGAGATATAAATTAAATTTAAGTTTTTAAATGATTTGACTGTTGGGGTGAGAAGGTTATAACCAAGAGCAAGCTAGCTTGAAGTGTTAGCAACAAGTAAGCTTTTGGTGATGCTCTTGGGAAATGTTGTGTGTGAGTTGTATTTTTAGGTTTGGTTATGGTGTTTTCTGGTTTTTAGGGTTCCTAGAGTATTCTAAGATGTTAAAGAAGATAGAAGGAGAAGGACAACACATTGGTTTTTGAAATTGAGGCTTAGATGTATAGCCATCTCATTCATTCAATAATATAAGCATGAAATTACGACTAGTTCACACATGCCAAGCATGTAATCTTACAAAATGAGTAAAGCATTTGAAATTTAAAAAATAACATGGTCAACACCTAAATTTTCATACACAAAAGAGGTAGATACCAGCTGCAACATGTCTATTCCAAATATAGTAAAAAGTAGCACATGGTTTGAACTAAGTTCCTATTGTCTAATTAGTTTGGGTAAACAACCAAACTACCTTCACATACTTATTTTCCCTTTGTATCTGATTACAAAACTCAATTTGAAGCATCCTTGGTCATCAAGAAATATTGTTCCATGAGATAGAAATGTTCTGGAACCGGATCATGGGTCAAATAGCTCCAAAATTGACCCAAACTCTGCACACTGGGCCCATTAGATACAACAATCTGTTTGGAATAGAAAATGGGCTTCCTCATGTCATTAGAAAATGCGCTAATAACTTAGGCACAAAAAATCATCAAAATAACCTTGCATCAATTAAAAACATACAAGAAAATATAAACTCATAAAAGGAAAGAAAGTGATACCAAGGTGTGCTTGTTAGTCGGTAATGCATGAACCATCACGTGGGAAAATTGCCACACTTCAACATTGACCAAGTTTGACTCGTTGGATTATGCCCGCGTCCTAGGTTTGAATTTTTTTTTTTTTATGATCAAGAATTTTGGTTTGATAGGTAAGCCATAACGTAGAGCTCATTGATAAAAGTTTGTAAATTGGCAATACGCTTAATGCTAAGTTATGATTAAAATGTTATGCTTCTAGAAAGTCTTAAGCTTAAGCATTTGTATGTGTGCCCAAATTAGTCTAAGTTTTTACCCACTAGTGACCTAAAGGCTTATACATACATGGAGAAGCATGCCCACATTAGACAAACCTGAAAATATTAAAATTGCATAAAAAACCAAGCCAATTTGCATGACCCATTGTGCAAACCTGACTTTTTTTTTCAACCCACCACACAATAGTTCAGGTTTGTTGAAATTAGAAATTTTTCAACGACAAACAAGCTGAACATGCCAACCTAGCCGATTACCCAATTGATTTTCAGTTTGCCTTAAATTTTCACAACCAAACCGCCGATCGATGCATTTGTATGTATTTTTTGAAAGCCATCATTGGCATTCGACTAGATCGCTAGAATTTCAACTATTTGTTGGCTATTTTAGACCATCCCATACCTCCCTATTTTGAAATACCTTAGTCCATTTCTAGCATCCATTTGTCAAAATTCTTTACCATTTGAGAGATTGATTAACATCGAGTTTGGGTGAAACTTTAAAAGGATTTTCCTATCACCAGGGTGAAACTTTTGGACCATGTTTGGTATACCAATGTAATCCCTATCTCATGGGCTTTCTATTGATATATAATTTGTAAATGTGGATTTCGTTTGATAATTTTTCATTTTTGGATAAAATTGGATTACATTTGGGCAACTTTAGATCAAATTAAAGTTGGTAGTATGTAACTATATATGTTAATAAGACCCAATAAAAAGTTCAATTTCATAAAATTTGTCTACGGATGATAAACCAAAATTTTGGATATCGAGTATGAAGAGCTTACAATATAAGTGGACCCTTTGATGTCCAATATTGGTAATTTTAGAGTTGTAAAAATTATTTTTCAACATTGGTACACACTGATATTTTTGGTTTAATTTTTTGAGTCTAAGAAATAATTTTATTATTATTTTAGGCACCTCGATGGATACAGGAGGCAATCCGATAGAGGATCTAGTTTAAGTTGTGATCTGTGAATGAACTTTACTTTATAAAATAATATATTTGATTATGATACATATTATATTTGGAAACCATTATTATCATATATTTGACTTTATGCTATGGGAAAATATATGAAATTTATCATTTTCTGGTATATTAAAAGGATCATTTTTTGTGGAATTATGTTTACAATATATTATTATTATTATTATATATGCCGATATTTATGGGAATATATTATTATAATCATTATGGATAATTTTGTTTAACTGTGTATATATATATATATATATATAGATATAATATTGGATTATGGGTTGGAAACTAATTATGAATTTATTTGTGTAATACATTTTACCATGGTTATGAACATGATGAATTTTGACTATGCATGCTTCATTGATCATCCCATACTTAAATATGAATTTTAAAATTGAATGAGAGGTCCCAATCTATGATGTTTTAGGATGCTAGGACCATATGATAATTCCCCCCTCCTTTGACAGTCTGTGACACACTTGGACATTAAATGTGATCAGATGACAGGTTATGGTAATTGATATGGTACACAAGGGTATTATATGGTGCATTGGGATATAGTTTTGTTTTTAAATTGCTTTCCCCTAAGCCTTAGCTGATTGGTTGTATGCTTCGTGTCTAGGCGTCTATTTCATTAGTCTACGACTTTTGTACTTCCATTTTAGCATCTTGCACTTGATGGCTTGGTAAGTGAGAGGTACGAAATCATATTGGAGATTAGCTCAAGGAGGCTTTAAATGTAGAGTTATGTCCTTCAGCCTACAAAGAGTCCAAAAGATTAAGGTTTAAAAGATTAACTCAGGAGACTATGTCTATAACTAAGTATAAGAAGAAGTTCAAGGAGCTGTTCTAGGTCATGACTCTTCGAAAAAATAAAGGTTCTTAAATGGGTTATGCCTTTCAAGAGCTCACCATCTTACGTAGCATGCTTTGTGGAAGGTAGCCTTATAATTTAAGGCACAAATGGAGATTAGTAGGCCTCAATGACGACCTTTGATAGTGCATCTTCAGATACCCCTAGTAAATGATCGTCTACAAGAGGCAGTTTATGTTTTGGGATATATGATGAAGGTAGATTTAAAGAAGGCAGACATGGTGCTAGTGGTAGTAGATTTCATAGGGGCACTTGCAATCACGATACTAGTCATGTAACACCCAGTCTTCATTGACAAACCTATCACTCCCTATCGTTATTATTCTCAATTTAGCCACCGCACTTGGTATAGGATTTTCTGTTCAAAGATTCCAAAGAGGTCACCCATTCTAAGATTGCTCTCACTTAAGCATGCTTAAGTTCGAAGTTCTTTCAAATTCTGAAGCAGTTAAGCCAACTACTCTAAAAAGACTTATGTGTTATGAAAGTGACTGTAATTACACTTGAATCATCTCCTAGTTTAAACCAAGGTGATGTGGGATTGGACACCAGATAGCCTATTAGTGCCACCTGCATCCACCCATACTGATTGTCGCAATCCACCCCCTTGGGGACTAGCATCCTCGCTAACACACTTCCGACTAGGTATAGGCTCTGATATCATTTGTGACATCCTGCCTCTACTAGCAAACTTGTTACTCTCTACCGATATTGTCCCAAATTTAATTATAACACTCAGTATGGGATTTTTGGTTCAAAGCATCCTAGGAGATTATTCGTCTAATGATTAACTTATCTAAGCATGCTTAATTTTGGAGTTCTTTTGAACCCTGAAGCCAAACGCTTTAAAAAGACTTCGGCATTATAAGAGTAACTATTATTATAGTTAAATAATCCCTTGATTGACACTCAGATGATGTGGGATTGGATACCAGGTAGTCTGTAAGTGCATCACACCTGTCCATACTGGTTGTTGCAATTTGATTCCATTTGTAACACCCCATCTTCATTGGCATGACCTATCATTCTCTACCAATATTATCTCCAATTTAGCCACCGCACTTGGTGTGGAATTCTTTTTTTTTTCAGAGCTTCCCAAAAGGTCATTCATCCTTGGATTACTCTTACTTGAGTATGCCTAACTTTGGAGCTTTCTTGAAACATGTAGTCAACCGCTCTAAAAAGTGCATGACGTTATGAGAATGACTATTATGACATTTAAATAATCCCTTGATCTACATTTAGGCAATATGAGATTGGACACTAGGTAACCTGCCAATGCCCTACACCCTCTCACACCAGTCGTTTCAATCCACTTCCCTAGGGGCCCAATGTATTTGCTAGCACACTTCTAGCTGGTTAAAGGGTTTAATACCATTTGTAATATTTCACCTCCACTGGTAGACCTATTACTCTCTGTTGATATCATCTATAATTTAGCCACCACACTTGATATGGGATTTTTTATTCAGGGCTTTCAAGGAGGTCATTCATCCTAAGATTGCTCACATCTAAGTATACTTAACTTTAGAATTCTTTCGAACCTTAAAGCCAACCGCTCTGAAAAGGCCTCAGCCTAATGAGAGTGACTATAATTATATTTAGATCATCTTTTGGTTTAAACCTAGGCAATGTGGGATTGGGTACTAGTTAGCCTGCTAATGCCACCTACACTCACCCACACTAGTCACCACAAGTCAGTAGTTTATTGTCAATGACAGTGGTTTTTCACTGTGCCGGGTAATACAGTGGTTATCAAGGAAGGCAATCTAGTGGGCCATCTCATTCTCTATGTAGCACTTGTAGCATATTCCATTCAATGGTTTATGAAAACTTTTTTTCAAAATAGGGAAACTTTCAGAAAGTGAAAGTAAGGTCTTGTAAAAATGATTTTTAAGAATAATATTTACTTTCATAATATAAAGTACTTTTAAGGATAATGTTTATTTTCATAATATATTACTTATTCACTCACTAAGCTCATATTATAGTTTTGCTTTTAAATTGCTTTACCTTGGGTCTTAACTGACTGATTGTTTTTAAATTTCTTTCCTCTAAGCCTTAACTGACTAGTAGTTTATAACACACTAGGATGCTAGATATTGTCATATGACAAGTTATAGTCATAATTATGGTACAACGGGGTATTATATGACACATTGGCATATAGTACATATGGTTATTGATATTAAAAGAACTATGAGTTATGGAAATGTTATTTTACTTATGAGTTTATGGAATTTTTGATATTATTTTCTTTATCTTATGAATTATGGGAACTGTAAAGTTTTGGTAATAAATATGGATTTTGTAAAAACTATTTTTCAAAATAGGTGAACATTCAAAAAGTGAAAATAAGGTCTTGAGATAAAGGATTTTTAAAATAATGTTTATTTTCATAACATATTTCCTTTCACTTTTGAGCTCATTATATAGTTTTATTTTTAAATTACTTTTCCCATGGCTTTACTTGATTGGTTGCACACTTCACTACTAGGCATCTTCTTCGTTAGTCCACAACTTCTAAACTTCAATTTCAGTACCTTGTTTAGCTATTTGATGTACTTTTCTTTCCAAGTACTATTGAATTTATGTTTATGTTGCTTTCTAGTCTAAACATTTATACACTAATTTAGTGCTCTGATAAATTAACCTAATATGTATAACTCTATATTTTATTTGATTTCCTCAGAACTTAGGTCTTAGAACCC
This sequence comes from Ziziphus jujuba, assembly GCF_031755915.1. NCBI lineage: Eukaryota > Viridiplantae > Streptophyta > Magnoliopsida > Rosales > Rhamnaceae > Ziziphus > Ziziphus jujuba. The sequence goes on from NC_083384.1 coordinate 23,916,134, forward strand.
ACGATATGGACTTGTGGAGATTGATAGTGAAATTATTATTGTAGGGTTTGTTGTTATGTTGTTGATTTTTGGTGGGAAATCCATTAGTAGTGCCTTATTATTTTGTTTGTATTGTTAGTTATATCCTATTTATAGAGAGGTCCCACTGAATTTTTGATACCGATGCGGTGTAGTTTGCTAGCTATCTCTCCTAAATTTTCTTTCTCTTTCTTATTCTTCTCCAAAATTGAACAGTCCACTCTAAAATCTCAACCTTTGTTTGTTTTCTTTTTCTTTCTTCTCCTTTAGCAGGTCTCATATCCCTTTTTTTTTTCATTGTAGCTTGAATTTTGCCTTCATTCTTCTTATTGAAACCGAAAGGTGATGGAGTGTTCAAGCATGTTTATTTCTTGGTTTTCTAGCAATTTTTGTTTTATACTTTGAATATTGTGATTTCAAGTACTTTGATCTTACTGTATGTGGAATCTGGTGAAGTTTTTCAAAATGAAATTCATGGGTGTTGATAAGCTTGTAAACCCAAGATAAATGGATGCTCATATACAAATTTTCTTTTGCTATGTCTTCAATCTTTACTTGGTTTTATATCTTTTATTTTGGGTAATTGGTGTTGGAATGTGAATATTTCCTTGCATGTGTTGATCTATGGGCTTTCAAAACCAAACTCAAGCGACCTTTGACCATTCCAAACTGAGAACCCTCCATGTCTTGTTCTTAAATCTTTACTTGTTAATCTTTGAAATTTTAAGTTGGCTTGTTCTATGTTTTAGGTAAGTTAACTTTTTAGCATTGATTCTAGTTTGCTTATTGAAGAGGATAAGGTTTGGTAAAGGAAAAAGCTTGGTTTTTTAAACCAAGAGCCTTTTCTTATTTTCTCAAGATTTTTTCGTTGATGTTCTAAGGTTAAACTTGTAACATGTTTTGTGCAATTGTGATTTAGATTGACCTTGTCTCACATGTTGTTTTTATGGGCTTAAAAGGTGAAATTTGTTTGTTCTTCTCTTCACTATCATATTTTACGATTATTTATCTTTTAATGATTATTTATTTAATTTTTTTTTTGCCTAATTACACTCGTAAATTCGGTATTTGTCAAGCATCTTTGAATTTTGAGCTGATTCTTTTCTATGTGATGCACTTTAATATCAACTTAGTTTTCAAAACCAATAATGGTGGACTTGTTTTTTCTTGGCCAAATTGAGAGGATGTCCTAAATTTTTGAATGATCGTTTTTTTTTTTTCCTTGTATTTTTGGTTTTCCTCGAAATGTGATGCATATGTTGAATATATAAATTTTTGCTTTGAGAATGAAAAGTTGCATGCTGTAATTTTATTGAGCATCAAATAAATTAGATGGCGTCTTGTTTATTTTTTTACCAAGAAACACCATAAGAATTTTCTTTTAAGTTTTTATTCGAATTTTTTTATTTGGAAATATTATTTGTTTGGGTACTTGAGTATTTTAAAGTATGATAAATTATAGGTGGGCATAAGGAGAACTATGGAGAATTAAGGTGAGTAAGCATGGACTTTTGATGTTGATCAAGGAAATTTATAGAACTTGAATCATTGTAGCATGAATTGATGTTATGTTGAGAACCTTTGTTTCGCGGAATGGTTGCAAGTTGTTATGGGCTTGTTAGTGGTAATTTGAATTGATATTAAATATGTTGATTCCTAATATTGACCTCAAGCTTAAAGGGAAATGGATAAGTTTAAATTGATTGGAAAGAAAAATTGGAAATGTTGGAATCTTTTTTTTTTTTTTTAATTTTTTTAATTTTTTAATTTCTTTTGGAAATGGAAAAATTAAAAATATATAAATAAATTTTTTTTACTATGATAATTAGAGTAATAGTAACCATATTATTATGTATCATTTTCGATTAAAATGCTATAATAAAGTATATAAACTTTACAAAATAGTTATAAATGATTTATAATAACATAGAATGTCATGCATTTGATTATTAAAAAAAAAAAGGTTTTTTTTTCCCTAAAACAAAAAAACGACGATTTTTAACAAATTCTGGCCCCACCACACAAGAAAAACTTTATCTTCAAGCTACAAATTGGTTTTTTTGTCACTTTGCGCGGGATATTTTGCGGCCCATATCATTCCAACAAAGTCCCATCCCAGCCACCTCCACAGTTTATTGGATTTTAAGTACATTGTTATTATCCCAGTGGCGACCACATGTATGATTTCTTTCAATTCCTTTAGAATTCCTTTACTTCAAGGTGGTCGAAAAATATATATATTTTATCATCAACACCAATAAAATCCTTTGAAGAAGGGGGAAAAAAAACATCAACTTGCACTAGCAAAAATAATTTACACATTTCCATTATTTTGAAATATAAAAAATGCACAGGCCATTGAAAAATATTAGCTTTACTATTATTTCAAACATTCACCACCGCATTAGACTAGATCTCGTCCGATGAAGTTGCCTTTGCCATTGGATTGAGAAATCCCATTCTATGAAATTCAAATATGCCCACCCATTAGAGTAGCTTAAGAAGTCTTCCATACGTAGCCAAAGTTTGCTTCACGGCTATCTTTGTTAGTTTTCCACGATTTCGTTTTCTATTCAAGAAATTGTGGGTGCTAATAGAATCCTTGTTCCAAAACTAGCAACTCCATTGCTGGATATTTCGAATTGAAGCTAATATTCACATTAGGAAATATTGGAATTTGAAAAAAAAAAATAATTAATAAATTGGGTGTTTTTAATATTTCAATTAATGAGACTATATGAAAATAGAATGGAAGTGTAAAAAGAAGCAGGGAACTATCACGTTCGGATTTTTGTCTCGTCTTTTTTTTTTTTTTTTTTTTTTTTTTTATAAAAAAAATTTGGGTGTGTTTCTTCAACCCAATTGTGTGCACTAATGGTTAAATTGTTAGGTACTTTCATTGACTATAAATTTGAAGGAAAGAAAAAGAGAAACTAGGGTCATATTCCTCACTGCTACTGGATCTGTCTTGCTGCTCATGAGGTCTCACCAAAAGGAAAAAGGAACAGGAAAAAAAACAAAGAATGTAAAAGCACTTTTTTTTTTTTTTTTTTGGGCTAAAAGAAGATAAACAAATTTCATTTTTGAAAGAAAAAAAGCCGTAAAATGCTATGATAATTACAATAATGGTACCCCTGTCATTATATGTCACTTTTAATTAAAATGATATAATAAAGTATATGCACATTATAAAATAAGTATTTAAATATTAAAATTATAAAATATATTTTTGGTAAATAAATTTTAAATGATTTCTTATACCATGAAGTGTCATGTATTTGATTATATAAAAAATAAAAATAAAACTTTTTCATGATATACAAGAAAAAATATCGGTTCATCGGAATTGTCGCCGGGGGAGAACACATAAATTAAAAAGGCAAAAAAAAAGGAATATACTTTTTCACAAATTCTAGCCGCACCGCACAAGACAAACTTTGTCTTCACGCTACATATGGGCTTTTCTTGTCACATTTCCTAGAACCCATTAAATATATTGCGGTCCATACAACTCCAACAAAGTCCCATCCGGACCGCCCTCGACATTTTCTTCTATTTCAAATATATTTTTGTTATCCCCAATGGCGATCAAATCGGATTTCTTTCAATATCTTCAAAACTCCTTTGCTTCATGGTGGTCGAAAAGTACCACCACTCAACAAAATCATGACAGTTCACGATTTTTTTTCACGCTTTCTACTATCTTCGCTGTTTTTTGGTACGCATGGAAGTTTCTCCAATCCAAAAGCCGGACTTTCTCATTGCCGCCTGGCCCAAAAGGGCTTCCGTTGGTCGGGAACCTTCTGGCTCTCGATCCCGAGCTCCACTCCTACTTCGCCGGCTTGTCACAGACTTACGGCCCAATCCTCAAGCTCTGGCTAGGAAACAAACTAGGGATTGTCGTCAGCTCACCATCCTTAGCCCGAGAAGTGCTCAAAGACCATGACATCACGTTCGCCAACCGTGATATCCCTGCCGCCGGCAGAATCGCAACTTACGGCGGTTGCGATATAGTATGGACACCGTATGGACCCGAGTGGAGGATGTTGAGGAAAGTTTGTGTCCTCAAGATGCTCAGCAACACAAGCTTGGATTCCGTTTACACTCTCCGGCGCCGGGAGGTCCGACAGACGGTGGGCTTTTTCTACAGTAAAGTTGGGTCGCCGGTGAACGTCGGGGAGCAGATGTTCTTGACCATTTTGAACGTGATAACGAACATGATGTGGGGTGGTACAGTGGAAGGGGAAGAGAGGTCTAGCTTGGGTGCGGAGTTTAGAGAGCTGGTAGGCGAGATGACCCAGATGTTGGGGAAGCCTAATATTTCGGACTTTTATCCGGGTCTGGCCCGATTCGATTTTCAAGGGATACAGAAGCAGATGAATGGGGTGGCCCGGAGGTTTGATGGGATATTTGAAAAAATGATTGCTCAGAGATTGAAGATCGAGAAGGTTGGTGGTGAAAAAAGTATGGATTTTTTACAGTTTTTGTTGCGTTTAAAAGATGAAGGAGATTCAAAGACTCCTTTGACCATGAATCAACTCAAGGCCCTCCTCATGGTACGTTCTATGCATATCCCGTTATTTTTGTTTGTTTGTTTGTTTTTTTTTTTTTTTTTAACCTTCAATTATTATTTAATAAACTTGATGAATTATATTTTTAAGTTTTATGTCAACGATTGGTTCAATTTATTTAAACTCAATTAATTGGGTTAATAAAATTTCCATGGTAACAACATCTTAGCTTTTCATAACGAATTCAGAGTTAGTAATGATTAATAGCTGTGAGGATATTGCTGATATGGAAATTAATAATTAATTGTATTTTATTATTTATTTTAAAATTTTAATTTGAAAAAAATAAATTTTGCAATACAACCATTTAAATATCAAATAACTTATACACTTTATTAATAATAACAATGATTGGTAGATGAATAATATGTTATAAATGTAGGTCGGCAACTAAAAGCGGAGTAATTATATCTATATCTATATCTATATATATATATATATTTAAATATAGCACATGTATGATTAGGGATATCAAACAATCAAAACAGATGCTTGTTAATGTCGGTTCCATTTCTTCTTTATTGTTGTTATTATCACTAGCATATCTAGGCTTTTTAAAAGTTTAGTGATAGCTATTTTTATAATTTCAAAAGGTTCAAATAAAAATGTGAGACCCCCTTCTATATAAAATTTTTTAATATATCTATTAGCTCTATAATTTTCAACCCACAATTATAACTATACTTAGTTTGATTTTTTTATATTCAATTTCAAAAGAGCAAAAGAGGAAGCTGGAAAGGAATAAACAAAATTAAAATAAAAGTAAATCATAATTAATTATTTATTAGGAATTGATAAATAAAAAATAATGTTAAATAATACTGTTGGAGTTTAATATGATTCGTTGTTATATAAAATTTTAAAATACTCTTTATTTAAAAAATTTTATCCTTAAAACTAATAAAATTATTAAAAATGTTCTTATTATTTCTTTATAAAATAAAGTTTTGGTTATAAAATCGGAATATTATATAGGGGTGATGGTGGGGTGGGTTTTGATTTTTTGTGTGTCTTGGTTGGGTCTTTTTTGGTATTACTGCCGATTGATATGACCTGTGACATTATGAGCGTGCTGACAAATTTTTTTTTTCTTTAATAAAAAATTTAGGTAAATATATAACATTATGAAACTATTGTTAAAGAAGATTAGATTTAAAGATTGAATATCTTTATTTGTATTTATAAAAATATAAATTTAAATTATAAAATAATAAAAATTTTGAATAAATTATAATTTAAATAAATTGTTTTTAAAAAAAAAATATTGACACGGGTGGAAAAGCTCTATCCATAGTAATTAGCTTTTATGTTCCTATAATACCTTTTAGCCACGCAGCCCATAAATCTCCGAAGGATAGAAATAAATTAAATTAAAATAAAAAAATTGTTATTCTACCGTTAAACCAGAATTTCCTTAACTAGTTCTTTGTAAATTACAGTAAAATTAAAATACTTTTTTGAAATTAGCTAAGAAAATTAGATAAAAATCCTTTTAATAATTTCTCTCCCATACTTATAATATTTTTTTTGAAACAACGATTATGCTTATAATTACATAATATATAATACATTATAAAGTCACTAATTCATAAGATTTATAATTGACTGTTAAGAAAAGATTGATTATTTTACTACTATTTTGGTATCCATTTAGTGGAGATCCTGAATCTTTTGATCAACACAGCGATGAAATTACTTTGTCAAAACAACTTTTGGTACATAACTTATAAAGTTTCTTGATAAGAAATATTTGTGCACTATATATATACATATATGAACAGGATATGGTGGTGGGAGGGAGTGACACATCCTCGAACACAATCGAGTTCGCCATGGCTGAAATCATGAACCAACCAAAAATCATGAAGCAAATCCATCAAGAACTAGAAGACGTAGTTGGCAAACATAAACTTGTAGAGGAGTCTCACATCCACAATCTTCCATACTTACAAGCTGTAGTCAAAGAAACCCTGCGCTTACACCCAACTTTGCCTCTCTTGGTCCCTCATTGCCCAAGCGAAACCTGCACTGTGGGAGGCTATACGGTTCCAAAGGGGTCTCGGATTTTTGTTAACGTTTGGGCGATTCATAGAGACCCTTCCAAGTGGGAAAACCCATTGAAATTTGATCCGGAGAGGTTCTTGAACAGTCAATGGGACTACAGTGGAAGTGATTTCAGTTACTTTCCATTTGGTTCAGGGAGAAGAATATGTGCAGGGATAGCAATGGCTGAGAGAATGGTTATGTATTCTCTTGCCACACTTTTGCATTCCTTTGATTGGGAAGTGCCCCCTGGAGAAAAGTTGGATCTTTCTGAGAAGTTTGGGATTGTATTGAAAAAGAAAATACCTCTCGTTGCTATCCCCACTCCAAGATTATCGGATCCGGCTCTGTATGTGTAGTCTATAGGTCTTATCTTCTCTCTCTCTTTTTGGGCTAAGTTAGTGAACTACTCAGGAAGTACATTTTCAAAGAAAAGAGTACAAACTACAAAAAAAGCTGATTAGTTGCGTATAATAATAGAATGCGCTTGCTGAGCATTGTTATCCAAGCCTGAAAGATTCTAAGCATTGCTAGTGAAGCCATAAAGATTCTTGGGGGGGGTCAGTTTTGGAGTTCATTTTCCTTTTGTATTGTGCACCATGCAATTTTATAATGTTTAAAGTTTTTCAAATATATATTAATTTGCAAACATGCTCTTATCCAGGAATAATGTATTTTATTCTAACATCCAGATGCTATTCTTTATCTTTAAATTTTATCAACAGTCAAAATTATATTTAGATTTAAAGGAAATTAGTGTCCAGGGCTCACTTCATCCCATCTCCATATTCGGTTTTATTGTCTTCTTATAAAGAAGAAAATCATTTCAACCGCCTGAAAACTCGATGGTCCGCCTAGATCTATTGGACCAGTGCAGAAAACTAAGGGAGAGTCTTTATGTTGAGGGTAGACAGTGTAGAAAGCATATAGATTCCAAATTCTGGGATTTTCTTTTTCTGGTTAATCAAATTCTGGGAGGTTATGTGATGAGCACAATATAGATCCCACTTAAAGATATATTGGGAACTTCTTTTTTTTTTTTCTTTTTTTTTTTGTTTTGAAAATATATACATTTAGAGTTACTAAAATATATATCATATCATATATTGTTTTGCCTAAAAAGTGTATCGTGTATTATAACATATGCTACTTTTATGATATATATGTATAAATGTATGTATGTCTTTATTGTACTCAAAAATCCATCTCACCCCTAGTATATTTTTTAAAAACTCACTAATCTCTTCTCCACATTTAGTACAAGGAGCTGTATTGACATGTTTTATTGCTAAATGATTTTTCAACCTAGAGCCTCCCTACAAAGCTATTGAAAATAATAGAACATACAGTATTCTAAATATAATAGATTCCTATCACAATACAAATAGCAACATAGTAATAAATTAATGATAAAGCATAGACGGACAAATATGCCAAATTTGTGCCCAAAAGATTTTTAACGTTAAAAAAACATGTTTCGCTGGAGAAAAGTAGAAGTCGATGCATCGAAAAAACAGAGGAGAAGACTTTCGAAGGGGAAAGAAAAGAAAAAAACAGAAAAAGAAAAAAAGCAAAATCAAGAGAAGATGAGAACATATCGCTCTCGGGGTGTATCAGAAGTATCATTTGATACATTTTTGATGTATCGTCTGATACGGTAAAATTTCTGATACAATTCATGATACGTATCGAAGCCCTACCAAAACGATACATATCGCATATTGTATGATAGTAACAACCATGGATATATTATATTGGAACTCAGATATGTAGCAGTGTCAATGTTTACTATAATAGAGCATGATATAATTGTTTTATTCCTTGACCTCGTTAATGTGCTGATAAATACAAATATTGAGTATTGTTAACATGAAAAAGGGAAAAGATGCTAATAAAGTCCTCATGCTACATAGAGAGACATGAGATGTGTCTAAAGACTTAGTTCGGTAATGCTTACATTTTAAAAGAATCAATTATAGTTGTGCTGAAAAAAAAAAAAAAAATTCAGGTTTTACTGTGTTAAAAAAAGAATCAATAAAACAGTTGGTAGCTTATACTAAGTCGTAAGATAATAAGTGTTTGATAACTTATTAAATTGAAGGGTAATTTTATCTACACTACAAAATATGCCTGCTGCACTATAATCTATATAACCCATTCTAAAATTTTTTTATGCTAGCTACACTAATAATTTATATCTATTTGATCTTTAATAATTTAAAACTAAACCTACATACACAACAAACCATAATTTCTCTTAAAAACCTTTAGGCTTTGTTTGAATGTTGGAAAAGGGGGGAAAAAAAAATAGAGAAGAAGTAAGGGAAAGAAAATAGAAATTTTCTTACGTTTGATTTAGCAATTTGCAAAAGGAAAACAAAATCTACATGAAGTCTTTCACGAACATGAGAGATAGAGAAAGATTGAAAGGAGAGAGAAAGAGTTGTGGAGAAAAGAGAGAGAGAGAGAGAGAGAGAGAGAGAGACAGAGAGGAGAGAAAAGAGAGAGGAAAGAGAGAAGGGTGTGGAATTTTGATAAATTGTGAACTGTAAGAGACCAAATTCGATAATTGGTTTTTTTACAAAAGAAATACAACTGACACTTACAGATACAAGAAGCTTCTGTATATCTAAAGGAAAATAAAGAATAAGGAGGAAGTCAACTCTATTACTTAAAATACAAGTCAACCGAAATGATTCAAGGAATATTTTCCTTAATGATAATTTCCTTAGTTGTGCTTCTATTTCTTGACGGATCTTCTTGTAAGGAAGGAGTCGTTGGAGATGATTTGGTGCTGATAGGATTCTTGCCTTCTTTCCTCTTGGTTTTCTTGGTCATTATGAGTCGATTCTTGCCTTCCCCTTTGGTTTTCTTTGTCATTATGAGTTGATTCTTGCCTTGCTGTGTTTCCTGTTTTGACAACTGAATTATCTCAGTTTCCTTTTTTTATAGCTGAATTATCTCTTTCATCATGCCCCCTCAAATATGGTAGTGGAAGGTTTGAAACGCTAAGTTTGATCCTTAGTTGTCAAAAGATATTATCAGGCAGAGCCTTTGTTTGAATATCAGCTAGACGCTGGTGTGATGGTATATGCCGAGTAATTAGTTGTCCAATGGCCACTTTTTTTTTCCACACAAAGTGGTAATTTATTTGGTTATGCTTCTTTCTACCATGAAGTATTGGATTAATGGTCATGTGAAATGCACTAATATTATCACAGAGTAAATGAGGTGGTTTGAGAAGAATAACTCCAATGTCACGAAGTAAATATATGATCCGAGTTATTGCTATGCTGTTGTTGCAATTACGCGATATTCCGCTTATGTGTTTAAGCGAGAGACATATGTTGCTTTTTAGAGGAGTAGGACTTACAGTTGGCTCCAAGGAATATACAGTACCCACTTGTGCTTCGATATGTAATGGGACATCCTGTCCAATCTACATCACTGTATCCAATAAGGTTCAAAGAGCTTTGACAGATGAAGCGTAACCCAAAATGAAGAGTGCCTTTGAGGTATCTCATAATTCTGTTTACTTCATGAAGATTTGAAGTGTTGGAGCTTGAAAATGTTGACAGACACGACTTACAGCATAAGCGTTATCATGTCTTTTGAAGGTTAAATATTGTAGGTTGCCAACTAGCCTTCTGTATTCTGTTGGGTCAACTAACTGCAGATCATTTTGCTGAGAAGGAACTTTGATTGCCATGGCTGTCTTCGTAGGTGAAGCCTCAAGCATTTGTGCTTTTGTCAACAAATCTGTCGTGTATTTTGATTTAGTGAGAAAAATTCCTTGTGAAGGGTAACGTGCTTCTATTCCGATGAAGTAATGTAGTCTTCCCAAATCTTTAATGGCAAATTCCTTTATGTAGTCTTCCCAAATCTTTAATGGCAAATTCCTTTCCCATTTGTTTGATAAGATACTTAAAGAGTTCATTGTCATTCCTTATAAAAAGGTCATCTACGTAAAACAGAAGTAAAATAATATATTCATTTTTATACAAAATAAACAAAGAAGGATCTGCTTCGCTATATACGAATGAATCCTAGTTAGAGAAGAAATTGTGACAGTTTGTCATACCATGCGCTAAGGGCTTGTTTTAGCCAATAGAATGACTTTTTCAAAAGAACATAATTTGGTTGAGAGGTATGTATGAATTCTGGAGGTTGCTTCATGAATACTTGCTCTTTAGGTTCACCATGAAGGAATCCATTTTTAATTCCATCTGATGTATATTCCATCGTTGAGTTATGGCAGTTGAAATGACTATTCGAACTGTTGTATGTCTGATTACTTGACTGAAAGTTTCGTTGAAGTCCTATCCTTCAATTTGAGTATAACTATGAGCAACTAATCTGGCCTTAAGTCGATTTATGGTTCCATCTTCATTATGTTTAGTTCTATAGACCCATTTTGATCCAACTATGTTTGCAAGTACTCGTCTGGGTACAAGTGTCCAGGTGTCATTCTTGTGAAAGGCAGTTATTTTCCTCCTGCATAGCTTGAAGCTACTGTGGCTCACTAATGATAGATACAAGAGCCATTTGAGAAGCTAATTAAGGATTCCTTTTAAGCTTCTGCCAAGTAACCATTTGATGACTATTTGTCACTTGTTATTCCCCATTCTTTGGAATCTGCAAGTCAGCAAACAAGTTATCCTGAATACCTACTGAATCATGAATAAAAAGTTTTGAAGGAGAACATGCTGATATTGATGGGGCATTAATAAGTTGCATTGGTTCTAAATTGTTTTTTGTCTGATTAAATGGCTGTGTATTTGATCCTTCTACTTGATCATCAATACTGTTTCCAAAATGCAATTCCAGTGAATCAAGTTTCTCTTGATCGTTATTTTCAAATTTGTGCATTGATTGATCATCTATTTCTGCTTTATGGAATGTCTTCATTTGTTCACAGCAAGTCGAATCTGGTGTAGTGGATGGTTGTGCATATGATCTCTCGTTGCTTATGGTTACTGATGGAATGTCATAATGATCTAGAAAATTTATTATTATTAATGATCCTTGCAAGAGAATATTATTAGTTGTATGATATGGAAAGGTTTTTTCGTCAAAGACCATATGTCTAGATATTTAAACTATACTTGTTTTGAGGATAAAATCATTTGACTCCTTTGTGTTGTGGAATATATCCAAGGAATACACAAAGGTATATTTTCTTAGATAACTTGTTTTGTCCATAATCTCTTGGGTAAGGATAACACCTGCATCCAAAAATTTTTAGAATACTATAATCAGGATGCGCTTTATATAACTTAAAATATGGTGTTTCAAACTTTAAAAGTGATGAAGAGCATTTGATTGATAAGGTATACCACAGTCATGAATGCTTCAAGCCATAGCATTGGTGTGAAACATTATGGTGGGACCTGCTTCAACTATATATCGATGCTTTCTTTCCGTAACTCCATTCTGCTCCAGTGTACCTGGACATGAGACTAGATGCAAAATTCAATACCTGTTTAAGTGATCTTTGAAGCAGAGGATGTAAACTCTCCTCCTCCATCACTTTGAACGATTGTTATTTTGTGATCAAATTGGTTTTCAACCAATTTTTGCACAAAGCATACAAAAAATTCTGATTTCTTATGTAAAGGAAATAGCCAGGTATATCTTGTGCAATCATTATTAAAGATAACGTAAAACCGATATTTTTAAGAAGAAATAGTTGGGGCACGTCCCCCTAGTCACAATGTATCTTTTCCAAAGGCTTATTAGCAAGTTATTTAATAAACCAATGGCAAGTTTGCAATTCTGTCCCATCTAGCAACTAGCACAGACATTAAAGGTCTTTGTCTAACAACAAATATTAATAAAGTTCTTAGAATTTAAAAGCTTTAACATATTTGAATTTGGGTGGCCCATATGTTGAGGCCACAGCTCTGAAGATGCCCTTGTTGTGTTCAATGCTTGGTGACTCCCTCCATAAAGTACATACAGCTTCCCTTTCTTGTATCCAATGGCTAAAACTCTTTTGCTGTAATCTCTTATCACAAACCCATTAAAGGAAAATTCACCAAAGCATTCGTTTTCTTTAGTTAATTGACTAGCCGACAATAAATTCTTTTTCAAGTCAGGAACAACTAATACTTTGTTCAAAGCTAATTCCATTTTGAGTTTGTAGTTTAATTTTACCAATGTGAGAGATATTTAGACAGTTACCATCTCCAACATATATACTGATTTTTCCATTGTAAGGTTTAGCATTATAGACATTACCTGGATCATTGGTCATATGCTATGTGGCTCCTGAATGAGCATAGAAGCTGGGATCTTTTGTTAATGTCTTGAGGGCAGCAAGAGCTTTTGGTATCTCCTCATTAGTGTATGAATGATCAGATCTATACCAGTAGTCAATTGAAATGTGATTTGATTTCTTGCAAATTTGACGAAAGAGTTTTCCTTCCTTCTATGTTTTGGCTAGCATTTTGGTCAGTGTTGGCTTTCAAGTCAGCCTTCTTCTCTATGTTTTCACTGAATCTTCCAGCTGGTGTAAAACCACGCCCTCTTGAGTTAAAAATGACATCCATGAGTGCCTCGCCTTTTACCTTTTCCTCTTCGTCTGAAGTAAACTTGGTTGTGATCAATTTCCTACTTGCCCTCTGTTTCAGTTTCCATCAGTTGGTCATGGCTTTGTAGTGCCAACACAAACTGATTGAATGTTGGATAAGGAGGTTTTGTCAACATGGCAATCTTGAAGTCTTTGTAATTTTGTCCAAGACCTATAGCAAATGAGAAAACTTTGTCCACCTTTAAAACAGGAGCGTTAATGGTAGCCAAGCTATCAAAAACCTGTTTAAATTTCTTGAGATATTCATCAGTGGTTGATGATCCTTTTTTGATTGATACAAGACGATCCTTGAGAAGATGGTCTTCCTCTTTGGTTGTTGGCAATATTTGATTTTCTATGGACTTCCAAAGTGAATGGGCGTTGTCAACACCCAAATTGAGACTTGAATATCATTAGGTATCACAACTAATAACGAGGTAGTAAGCAAACCATCATTATTGATCCAGATGCTGTGATTTGAATTCAGCATTATTTCTTCTTTCTCAGCATTATTGATCCAGATGCTTGATTTGGAATGATTTGAGACCGCCAAAGAAGGAAATTAGAGTTGTTGAGTCTGACAGAGACCATACTAGAGCATTGATGGAATAGTTGAATAGTGAGAATTGGTTCTATTTGATAGGATGATGAGATTTTCCGGTTGGTCTTTGTGATGGATATCATTTTGGAAATCCATGGTGGAGGAATGTCCGGAATTATGCTATGATGGATATCAATTCGGATTTATTATTTTATTGTAATAAAATATCTCTAATAAAAAAGAATCTCAACTTATTAATCCGAATTGACAGCTAAGACACACAGAAGATAAGATGCTTCTTCATAAATTCTAGCCAAGCACACTGATACCAGTTTTGTCTTCACGCTACGCGTGGATCTCTCTCGCTTTGCTTTAGAACGTATGAAGTCCTCTCCTACATTGCTCCACCTCAATTTCCTCAAGCTGCAACAATGACGCCCGCTTTACATTTCTTTCAAAATCTTCAAAGTTCTATTTGTTCATGGTGGGTGAAAACCAGTCAAGAAAAACATGAATTTTCACGACTCTTCTTCACTCTCTCTGCAGTCTTTGCTCTCTTTTGGTACGCATGGATGTTTCTCAAATTCAAGAATCGGAGTTCCTTGCCATTGCCGCCGGGACCAAAAGGACTTCCACTCGTAGGCAACCTTCTTGCTCTTGATCCCGAGCTTCACTCCTACTTCTCCGGCTTGTCCAAGATTTACGGCGACATCCTTAAACTCCGGCTGGGGAATAAGCTTGGGATCGTCATAAGCTCACCATCCTTGGCCTCTGAAGTTCTCAAAGTCCAAGACGTCACGTTCGCCAACCGTGACGTCCCCGCCGCCGGTCGTATCGCAACCTACGGAGGTTGCGATATAGCATGGACACCGTATGGACCGGAGTGGCGCATGTTGAGGAAAATATGCGTGCTCAAAATGCTCAGCAACACAACTTTGGACTCAGTTTACGCGCTCCGGCGGCGGGAGGTCCGACAGACGGTGGGTCACTTCTACAATAAAGTGGGGTCGCCGGTGAATATTGGGGAGCAGATTTTCTTGACCATACTGAACGTGATAACGAGCATGATGTGGGGTGGCACGGTGGAGGGGGAAGAGAGGTCTAGCTTGGGTTCGGAGTTTAGGGAGGTGGTATCCGAAATGACTGAGCTTCTGGGGAAGCCAAATGTTTCGGACTTTTATCCGGGTCTGGCCCGGTTTGACTTGCAAGGGATAGCGAAGCAGATGGATGGGTTGGCCCGGAGGTTTGATGGAATCTTTGAGAGAATGATTTATCAAAGGTTGAGGATTGAGAAAGTGGGCGGTGACGACTGTAAGGATTTCTTGCAGTTTTTGCTGAGGTTGAAAGAAGGAGGAGATTCCAAGACATCTTTGACTATGAACCAACTCAAAGCCCTGCTCATGGTATGTTTTTTCTTTTATTTTATTATTATTTTTTAATGCCTATCATATTGATTAAACTGATATAAGTACGATACTATAACAGTATTGATGATGATAGTAATTATGATTTATAATAAAAATTATGATATTTTTATTGGTCCTTTTAATATGGACCTCTTGGAACTAAGGAGATAAATTAATATTTGACGATTATCAATTAAGTTTTACATGCATTTTATATCAAGATAGCTTAGATGACAATGATAATAATCTTAGATTTTAGATTTAAAGTTTGGTGTTAAAATATCCATCTTCAATTTATGAAAGATTTTATTTTATTTTTAACATTTTAGGGTTAATTGCATTTTATCTTAACTATTATATTTTTTTTACATTTTGTAACTTAAGTTAAAAATATGGTGCCCCCTAAACTTTTATTTTCTCTTATAACATTAATCTAATCATGCAGTTTTATCTTATGAATTTGCTAAAATGAGGCATATACACTAATAATAAAAAATAAAATAAAATATAAAAAAAAGAGTAATACTACAGATATTAACGACGTGTACTAAAATGTATATTAAGATCTATTTGTTAATATTTTTATTGGTTAATATTTATAACGTAGAATAAATAAATTCTTTAAGAAATAAATATAAAATCAATTAAATATTAACACTCATGGTATACATCTTGAACTTTATTTAGTATCCGTAGTATTATTCTAATAAACAATTTATTGCCGACATAACATTTATTTAGTATCGGGAGCATTATTCTAATAAACAATTTATTGCAAAGAGAATTATATAAGTTGTGTAAAGTTAGTTTCATTAAATTCGTCCATACAAATGCAAGATTGTGAATGAAAGACTAAAGTGATAAATATATATATATATATAGTTTAATGGGCAATTTGAGACTTCATATAGATTAAAAGGTAAAATACAAAATGAAAAATGTGTAATAATTCAAGAGCTTAAATGTATTTAATGCTATATGTTATTGACTAGAGGGAAGTAGGCATTATATATCTTCTATGGTAATTAATAATGTCACAATATAATTATTAGTGTTCTATGAATGGCTTGTCACATTATATTATCATAGTTTTTCTTCGAGGGAATAAGTGGTGATGAATGCGATGATTGAAAGAAATTTTGGTTAGCTTTACCCTTTTTCTGGTTTGAGTATTAAGAGTCACGGAATGGCGACTTGGCGGGACCTATATAACGTCAAATATGTGTGCATTGTAAATGATCTTATTATTCTCGTGTCTTAATATTATTCCTTTATAGTCTAATTAATGAGTCACCCAGAAAAAGAAAAAGTATTGTCTGATTAATGGTAGAAACTAGAAATGTACAAGCAAAACCAAGTTTCAAAATAAGTTAAACTCATTTTTAATTCTTTTTTTTTTTCTTAATATCTTTTTTTCTTTTGAAAGGACATGGTGGTAGGTGGGAGTGACACATCCTCTAACACAATCGAATTCGCCATGGCTGAAATTATGAACCAACCAGAACTGATGAACAAAATACAGCAAGAGCTAGAAGACGTAGTTGGCGAAAATAACCTTGTAGAAGAGTCTCACATCTACAAACTTCCATATTTACAAGCTGCCGTCAAAGAAACTCTACGTTTACATCCAGCCCTACCCCTCTTGATCCCTCACTGCCCCAGCGAAACCTGCACTGTGGGAGGCTATACAATTCCCAAAGGGTCTCGGATTTTTGTAAACGTTTGGGCTATACATAGAGACCCTTCTAAGTGGGAAAACCCTTTGAAATTTGATCCGGAGAGGTTCTTGAACACCAAATGGGACTTCAGTGGAAATGATTTCAATTACTTTCCATTTGGTTCTGGTAGAAGAATATGTGCAGGGATTCAAATGGCAGAAAGGATGGTTATGTATTCTCTTGCTACCCTTTTGCATTCCTTTGATTGGGTAGTGCCTCGGGGAGAGAAATTGGATCTTTCTGAGAAGTTTGGGATTGTACTGAAAAAGAAAACCCCTCTCATTGCCGTTCCAACTCCTAGATTATCTGATCCGGCGCTATATATATGAGTAGCCTAAAGGATCATTAACTTGGATTCCTACTTTCTTTATAAAAAGAGGGATTACTATTATTATTATTGGCATTTTTTATCATTAGAATTACTCAAATATAGAATTTCACATAAAGAAGATTGTGGATATTATTATTATTGATGAAAAAAATTCAACCTTGAATATCTCAGTCAATCTTACCATTTCACTGACCATCGGTTTGTCAAATTGACTATTCGTTCATATGGTGGACTATTGCACCAACCACCAGTTCGTTAAATCGACTAATTGTCCATCTAGCCTACGCACTATTGGTTTGTCAAATCGATTGTCTCTTGGCCTAGCCGATGGCTGATCAACTGCTTTTTGTCATTGTCAAACTGCTGACCTGCTCGAACACCTTAAGTTGTCTTGTCTAATATTAACCACACTGAATTTTCTATTAAAAATCCAGTAAAATCTTTCGTAATTTGAATATAACGCAACAATGTAGATAAAATATCATAACGCTTTTAATAGAATTTTTAAAAAATCATCAATTAAAAAAAATATAAGAGTTCTACGTATTAAGTTAATCTACAAGAAGAATCTAAAAAATACAAATGAACAAATGTAAAATATCGAAAATGTACATTATAATGCATACATCATAATCAATGAAAAAAAGAATATTTATTATTATCAAAGTTAAATAAAAAAACAATATATCAGTAGTGGAATGATAAATAATGAAGATATTTGGATGCAATGTATGGAACCTATCAGTTGAGGCCTACGGAAATAATTTAAAAATAAAAATATGAGACAAACTTAGTGAGCGGGAAAAAATAATACTATGAAAATAATCATTTATCTTCAAAACCTTATTTTTACCTTTTTGTAAGTTCTCTTGTTTTGGAAGATATCCTTTTTAAAACCCATGAATTTTCACCAAAAATATAGTGAACCTCATATTTTATATGAAAATATTTGTAAATATGATACCAATTATAACATCCTATTTTTAAATAATAAATTATATTTTTCAGAAATAACATATAAGTAAAAATAATAGTTTCATAATCATAATCCACATGATCCCAGAACTTGTGTGCCATACCAATACCACATTCAGTCATACAACCTTTAGTGTCCTAAGGCATCATAAGCCAATGGGGGAAGGGAAAGCGATCATACAATCTTTGGTGTCCCTAATGCATCACAGAGCTGGGACCTCTAATCAACCTCTACATTTCATGATAATAAGAAGGGGTTGTATAAAATATATATATATATATATATAATCTAGTCTATATCTATAAATGTAGCCATATTTGTATCTGTAACCACAGTATTGCTTGGCACACGGTATATATCATAAATTCTTATCCCACATATATTCCATAACAAAATATCATTTTGTCCTTTATATCCATACCCAAAAACTCAATATAATTGGCAATATCATATGCAAATCATATATAAATAAGCTAAATAAAATAATCAAATCATAAATATTCCTTTGATGCTAAAAATATTATTTTAAAAGGTTGTAAAGTAATAATCAATCCAATTACCAAAACTTTTTTATATACCAAGATTCAAAATTTTACTATGAGCATATTAGAATTTGGAAAAGTTTAAAAACTTACCAAAAATCACATGAAATGATAACCTTTATATATATTCACATATATAAATATATATCATTGTATAATCAAAATTTATATAAAATTCCATAAAATTTAAAAAAAGCTATGAACCATCAATTTAACTTGCCTGAAAAATATAGAGCTACTCATGGAGATACAATTTACTCCTAATCCGCAATCAAATCATCTCCAGTTTCAGTTCTGGTGCCTAAAATTTAACAAGAATTTTTTCTTAAACTTTCAAAAATTAAACAAAATACATTGGTGGATATCATATGTCCCAAAATAAATTTTACAACTCTAAGACTTCCAAAATTGGACACCAAAGGGTCCAATTATATTGGGAACACTTCGGTTTTGGTAGTCAAAATTGGGTTTTTAACCCAAAATCCAATTTTATAAAATTGAACATTTCATTGGCTCTCATTAACATCTAATTATACAGTTTCAACTTTAATTTGACACAACATTGTCCAAATGAAGTCCAATTTTAACGGGTATTAAACTAATTGACCCAAAAAATTAACAAATGATGTCCGAAATTCATAAACTTTATATCAATAAGAAGCCCATGAATTGGGTAATGCACAGCTTACCTCGGTCAATCGTCATTGATGGTACCTACGGCATGACCTGGGACTATCAAAATCGGGTAAAATCTCTTATGAACGGAAAATGTGATCCCAGCAAAAAATTCATCCAATCCTGGTGCATTGACAACCATCTTTCCATGAAATTTCTTGGTGATGCTGAAAACTTCATGGGCATTTCAAATCCTAGGCATGTGTAAGTTAATTCAAAGGAAATGATGGTTTGGTAGTTTTTGATGAATGGTGGTGGTGGCTCGCAGGTTGGGAGAACTAATACATTTTTGGTGGAATTTAGGGTATTTTGGTTATTTTTGAAGGTTATAACCTAAGGCATGTTTCTCAATATATATATATATATATATATAGGTCGAAGGTACATCAAAAGATAGAAACTTAGGATTGGTTTAGACACATATAAAATACCAAAATTTTAGAACCATAACCTTTTTTATTGTAACTTAAAATTAAACTTATTGCCTATCTATGAACTTTTATTGACGAGCTCTATATTGCTGTGTACCAGTCAAAACACAAATTTTTTTACCAAAAAAAAGGTCAAACTTGGCTCCTTTTAAAAGTCTAATTCAATTAAACTTGGTCAAATAGCATAAAATTTAAAATTTTGGGTGTTTTTCTTAGGACGGGTCATCATAACCTACCATTTTATGAAAATTTCAATCTCAAAGTTTCATACCTTCCTGTTGGAACAAAAAAATATGCTGACTCTGAGTGATTTTCTTGTTTGC
This sequence comes from Ziziphus jujuba, assembly GCF_031755915.1. NCBI lineage: Eukaryota > Viridiplantae > Streptophyta > Magnoliopsida > Rosales > Rhamnaceae > Ziziphus > Ziziphus jujuba. The sequence goes on from NC_083384.1 coordinate 23,936,280, forward strand.
AATCAAACATAGCTCCTATATTATGAGAATCTACAAAATTTCCATTAGCAGAAATAGTTGTCTATAAAATCCCACTCAATCCAACTAAGCTCACATTTGAAAAACACTAATGCCATGATGTAAACTATTATAAGTACTCATATTTCAACCCTAAAAGAGTAACACTTTAGGTTGTTCCACATATACTTTTTCCTTGAGTGTTCCAATCCAAAGCGCAGTCCTTACATCCATTTGAAAAAGTTTGAATCCAAAATGACACGCTAGTGCTAACAAGATTCTAACTAACTGCAAAAAAGCAATTAAAGTGAAGGTCACATCAAAATCAAGCTCATCTATCTTGTTCTTTGAAATCCATTTAGTACCTATCGCATTTACATCCTTTTGTCTAGGTAGTAAGTACCAAACATCATTCCTTCTAAATTGATTCAGCTATACCAATATTGCTTTTACCTAATTCTCATCCAAAAATGCTTCATTGATATATTTTGGCTTAACCAATGAAATATAGCAGAAGTAGATCACTTCATTCTCAATCTATCTCCTCGTCTTAACTCCAATGTTCAAATTGCCAATGATTACATCTATGGAATGCATCTTGATAGCCCAGCCTTGAGGTGCCTTTACTGATTCTACATCTTCATTCTGATTAGGTTTTACAACTATTATGTTCTCATCCTTAAGATCATATTTAATCTTTTTTTAAAAAAAAACTGATATGAACCTAGGTCGACTTGCTCCTAAACCTGTATTATATTAGCTCAGATTGAAAAATTAAGTTTAAGTTTTTATAATCAACCTATGACTAGAAACCTTAGTATATGATGAAGACACCACAATAGGAGATGGATTTCCTATTGATAAGTCAAAGTAAAACACTCACTATCTAAAGGTATTTTAGGTGTTTAAAGAGAACTAAGAGAATTTTATCTCACAAATAAATTTCTAAATAATATGTAAGCTGATTTTTCATTGAAAATAAGCCTTTAAATAGGCTTCGAAAGAACAAAATAAAAACCCAAAAGAACAATCAAAACCAGCAATAGAGAATAAGAAACCAAGCGTGGCCAATTGTCACCTTCCTTTTCTAAACTAAATTGTATTAATTACTTCCTTTACTTTGAATTAGGAATTGATTAATTTACAATCAAAATAATAAAATTATAACTTTCATAATTTGATTTGTCCAGAAAATAAACAAATAAAAATCAAAATAAAAGATAGTTTCCTAAAATGAAAAGTCAAATTCAAATTAGGAAACTAGTTGATTAGTTTGACAACTAAATTATCTTTGACCAATTTCTAGCTTGTAAAGGATCTAAATCAGCTCCTATATGCTATGTAGGATGCAAAATAGGATTAATAATGATTACCATATGTTTCTCTTGATTGGAACAAATAGAAAATGCTTAATCACCAAAATACAACAAAGCCAGCAGCAAATACAATAAATTCGGCCAAAAATTCCTTCCATGCACAAATGGCCTCTTTGATTGCTTTTGCTTCTTCTTTAACTTGATTCCATAACCTCTTAGTGATATCAATTGGGTTCAAGAAGTTTTGAACCCATTCCTTGCTGCCTGGAGTCCACACGAAAACAGCTACCTAGGTCCCCATCGGTCTCCAAAACTTGGATGCTTAAAACAAACTTTGAATCTTCGGTTATTGACAAGCCCTTTTGAGAATTGATAACTCCTTGTAGGAATTTAGCCAGGTTTTCCTTAAATCTCTTGGCTTGTGCCCTCTTGATTGGCCTGGTCTTCAACTATATAGGATCTACACCCTAGTGGGTTGCTGGTTGTATCTGTACGAGTGGATTCTCATCATTGCCCTCCTATTGAAAATGATTTGTCCTCAAATCAAAATCACCATTTGCAGCAAAAGGAGATAAATAAGCAATATTGAATGTAGCACTAACATTATACTCATCCAGTAGTTCAAGCTTGTAAGCATTTTCATCAATCCACTCAAAAACTTGAAAACGTCCATCCCCTCGTGGCATAAGCTTTGACTTTTTTTGTTCCGAAAACCACTCCTTTCTTAAATGCAACCATACCCGATCTCCAGGTTCAAAGACAACTTTAATCCGGCCTTGGTTAGCATTCCTTAAATATTGTTCGGTCCTCCTCTCAATATTTGCCTTTGTTTTTTCATGAATCTGCTTCACAAAATTAGCTTTTTGCTTTCCATCTAGATTATCATGTTCACTTAAAGGTAAATGTGTTAAATCTAATGGAGTCAAAGGATTAAAACCACAAACAATCTCAAATGGAGTATATTTAGTAGCTGAATACAAAGATCTATTATAAGCAAATTTAACATGTGGCAAACATTCCTCCCATATTCTAAAATTTCTACTAATTAAAGCCCTTAACAATGTAGGCAAAGTCCTATTCACTACTTCAGTTTGTCCATCAGTTTGTGCATGACAAGTAGTTGAAAATAGAGATTTAGTTCCTAACTTAGCCCATAAATTTTTCCAAAAATAATATAAGAACTTAGCATCCTTATTCGAAACAATAGTTCTAGGCATACCGTGCAACCTCACAGTTTCCTTGAAGAATAAATTAGCAACATTAGATGCATCATTAGTTTTATTACATGCAATAAAATGTGGCATTTTAGAAAACCTATCCACCACAACAAAAATTAAATCATTACCTATTCTAGACTTAGATAAACCGAGAACAAAATCCATAGACAAATCTACCCAAAGAAAGGATGGAATCGACAATGGAAGGTACAAATCGTGCTGTTTCAACTTTGACTTGGATTTTTGGTATTTCAAGCATCTTTCACATATTCTCTCCACATCTCTCCTCATATTAGGCCAAAAAAAATATTCTTGCAGTAAGGATAAAGTTTTTAAGACACCAAAATAACCCATTAAACCACCACCATGATCTTTCCTCACTAACAATTCTCTAATGCTATAATTAGGCACTTAAAGTTGATTTTTCCAAAACAAATACCCCCCAAAGATGTAAAATTGATTAAAACCATGTTTTTTTACAGTTCCTAAATATGTCCTCAAAGTCACTATCATGCTCATAAAGTTCTTTTAATCGTTCAAATTGAAGTAATCTAGCATCTACGGTAGAAAATAGTACATACCTTCGAGATAATGCATTGGCAACCACATTTTCCTTACCTCTCTTTGTCATATATTGGATAGTCCAATGCTGCTTAGCTTCTAATTAATGTATGCTATGGGTCTTCCTTCTTGCATTAAAACAGCTTCAATACGTACACCGAAGCATCACATTCAATTTCAAAAGTTTTAGAAAAATTAGGCAAAATTAGTAATGATGCATTAGTTAATTTTTCTTTCAACAAATTAAAATATTTTTCTTGTGCTTTCCCCCATTTGAAGCCAACATTCTTCTTTACAACTTCAGTCAACTGTGCTGTGATGGTGCCAAAATTCTTGACAAATCTTCAGTAGAAACTACCCGAACCATGAAAGCTCCTCACTTGGGTAATAGATATAGGTTTCGGCCACTCTTGGATTGCTTTCACCTTGGATTGATCAACTTTAATTCTTGTAGCACTTATAACAAATCTTAGAAAAACTGATTCATCTTTACGAAAATCACACTTTTTGAGGTTAACAAATAATCTTTCCTTCCTAAGTACTCTTAAAACTAACCTAAGATATTCTACATGCTCATTTAAATGCCTACTATATATAAGAATATCATCAAAATAAACAATCACAAATGTTCCAATGAATGGACGCATGACATGGTTCATTAATCTCACGAAAGTGCTAGATGCATTAGTTAAACCAAAAGGCATTACCAACCATTCATACAAACCATATTTAGTTTTAAATGCGGATTTCCATTCATTACCTTCTTTCATCCTAATTTGATGATACCCACTCCTAAGATCAATTTTAGTAAACATGCAAGCATCATTTAATTTATCTAACATATCATCTAACCTGGGAATTGGATGCCTGTATTTAATGGTTATATTATTAGTAGCCCTACAATCTATACACATGCACCATGAACCATCTTTCTTAGGTACTAACAAAACATGAACAGCACATGGATTCATGCTCTCATGAATATAACCTTCGTCAAGCAACTCACTTACCTGCCTTCGTAATTCCTTTATCTCCTCGAGATTACTCCTATATGCAGGCCTATTAGGAATTGCAGCTCCCAGAAGAAAATCAATTTGATATTTAATGCCCCGGGTAGCTGGTAAACCATTAGGAATCTCCTTCAGAAAGATATCTTCAAAATCCTATAAAAGAGAAGAGATAGAAATTGGAAATTCAAGTTCTTCGGGATTAGCTTGGTCATTTAAATATATATCTTTATAAATCATGACCAGCAAGGTTTATCACTCATAAATGCCTTTTTAATTTCCTCAAAGCTAAGATAAAAATTCTTGTTTTTCTTCTATTTCCTTTCTTTTTCTTTCCCACTCACGGAATCCATTTTTTTACCCTCACTCTCGGCTTTTGCTTGCATTTTCTCACTCTCAGCTTTCTCTCTTATTTTCATCTCACAATTGGGATTAGAATACTTACCTTGGACAGCAAGCTCGACTTTTCCCTCGTGGATTGGTGGTGAAACCGTGGTTGCTCCTAAACCTAGGCCGACTTGCGTTTAAACCCGTATTATATTAGCACGGATCAAAAAATTAAGTTCAAGTTCTTATGGTCACCTCAACCTCTAATCAATCTATGATAGAAACCTTGGTATATGATTTAGATGCCACATAGGTGATGGATGTTCTATTGATAAGTCCAAATAAAACACTTCTCTCTAATGGTGTTTTAGGTATTCAAAGAGAACTAAAATAATTCTATCTCACAAATAAATTTCTAAATAATATGTAAGCTGATTTCTCATTGAAAATAAGCCTTTAAACAGGCTTCAAAAGAACAAAATAAAACCCTAAATGAATAGTCAAAACAGGCCATAGGAAACCAAGCTTGGCCAATTGTCACCTTCCTTTCCTAAACTAAATTATATTAATTAATTCCTTTATTTTGAATTAGGAATTAATTAATTTACAATCAAAATAATAAAATTCTAACTTTCTTAATTTGATATAAAAAATAGTATCCTAAAACAAAAAGTCAAATTCAAATTAGGAAATGAGTTGGCTAGTTTAACACAACTAAGCTATCTTTGATCAATTTTTAGCTTGTAAAGGCTCCAAATCAGCCTCCATATGCCATGTAGGATGTAAAATAGGATTAATAATGATTCCATACGTTGCCCTTGATTGGAACAAAGAGAAAATACTTAATCACCAAAATATAGCAAAGCTAGCAGCAAATACAATAAATTCGGCCAAAAATTCCTTCCATGCGCAAATGGCCTCTTTGATTGCTTTTGCTTCTTCCTTGACTTGATTCCATGACCTCTTAGTGATATCAATTAACTCCAAGAAGTGTTGAACCCATTCCTTGCTGCCCGAAGTCCATAAATGCACGAAAATAGCTACCCGGGTCCATATCGATCTCCACCAATTGGATGCTTAAAACAGGCTTTGAATCTTTGGGTATTGACAAGCCTTTTTAAGAATTGATAACTCCTTGTATGAAGCCAGCCAAGTTATCCTTAAATTTCTTGACTTGTGTTCTAGTGATTGGCCCGATCTTCAACTGTATAGGATTTGCACTGGGTTGTACGGGTACAGGTGGATTCTCATAAAAAATCTCATTATCCCTAAACTCATGGACTTTCTCCACACTTGGGCCGTATGTAACCACATTGATAGATTCCATGACAATGGAAGTTCTCAAGTTATAAGCTTTGTAATTTCTACTATTCAAGGCATATCCCATAAAGATTCCAATATCACTTTTAGTGTCAACTTTCCAAGATCTTCTTTATCCTGTAAAAAATAACAAATACTAGCAAAAATCTTGAAGTGCTTCACTGTTGGCTTATTTCCCATGAACAGCTCATATGGATTCTGTTTAGTCTTGGCCTAAGGTACATTCTGTTGACAATGTAAAAAGTAGTGTTCATAGTTTTAATCAATAAATCCTTGGCATGCTTTTTACTAGTAAGAATTAATTTAGCCTTCTCTTGAAGTATGCTATTTCTTCTTTCATCCTTTCCATTTTATTGTAGAGTTCTAAGAGTAGAAAATTATGGATTTATCTTACTTGCTAAGAAAACTCACTAAATTTTGAATTTTCAAACTCCTTCTCATGATCATTCCTGTGATGGATAATCCTGCTAATATTTCATTCCTTTTCATTCTAAAGTGCAATACAAAAAGACCCAAAACCTCAAAAGTATCATATTGCTCTCCGATGAATTTTATCATTGCATATTTGAAGAAGTCATCAACCATTATAAAAATGCATCTTTTGCCTCCAAGACTCTTTGTTCTCATATGACTTTTTGAATCTGTGTGCACAAGCTCCAATTGTCTACTAGTAGCTAGAAACAAGCCCTTCTTATGATTGGCTTTGCATTGTTTTCTAATCTGGCATGATCCACACACATATCTTAAATTTTTTTTATATCTTGGGCAAACTCCTCACTAATTTAAGCTTAAAGATTTCATGGAGATCTCTATAATCTATATGTCTAGGTCTTTCATGCAACAACTCAAAAAGAGATACAATAACATTATGACTAGTCTTCTTAATAGGAGGAATAAAGATATTAAAGACTTATGGAAGTTAAAAGTTAACTTGTTGACCCAAAAAATGAAACATATTCAAGTAAGATATTTTTTTATCATTTTGGCATTCAAGTTTGCCTTAGAAAGAAACAAACTACCATTTGCAAAGACAAGATGGGAAACTATTGTAGCTAAACAAGTAACCTGAATATTCAAGACTCACTTAGCCAACATTCCCTCTTAAATAAATATGCAAGTCTTTTTATATAAATAAAAAAACAAATAAGGTGAAAGTGGATCATTTGATCATGAACCTTGTCTTGGAAAGAAAGTATTAGAGGCCTAACCGTTAAGGAGAATTGGGAATGATGCTGTTTTAACACATTTCATTACCAAGTAAATCGGCCGAGGGTGAAAGCCTAACTTCTCTATAATACATTGATTAGTAAGATTACTAGCCTAACTTCTCCACAATACATTGATTAGTAAGATGACTACTCACTAATATATTTTACTTTAGCTTATTTTTTTGTTAAATTCCTAAAGCTTTTGTGTTATTTAATGTGTTTTGTTTTCTTTTTTAAGAAAAGCTTTAATAATGGAATTTGGATAATATCTACTTTAAGATTGAAGTTTTTATTAAATTTAAGAGCAATGCTATAGGTACCAAATTTTTTAATCAAAATTTTGGTAATCAATTATGTGGCAGTTTTTTAATAGTGTTAAATTGATTTTGCCTTAGATACATGGGTAAATAAACTATTGAAAAAGTTGCCAAATCATGGATACCAAAATTTTGGTAAAAAAATTTGATCACTCTAGATTTATCTTAATTTTAAAGCTACTTTTTGAGAGCTAAGTCAAAAAAGTGAAGAAATACCATAAGAATTAGAATTTTTGGCATACACACTCTCACCAGGAGAGTTCACATGCCATTTCAAGCCACAATGGATATGGAATCAGTATTCTAGGCATGTACACTCTCACTGAGAGAGTACACATGCCACACTTGTAGCCCCACAACATGGATTTGGGTATATACACTTTCTATCAGAGGGAGTACACTCTCCTTGTAAGGATTTTTTTTTTTTTTTTGGTTTCTTTAATTTTGGTTAAATGTTAGAAAAGACAAGGTTAAAATTAATGAAGCATGTACTTGCATGTGCCCTTTTATAAGCCATTTGATGAAGATCTAAGTGTGTAGCATAAGCTTTTTACAGTAAAGTTTATGATGGCTATTGAGAATGTCGATTTAGTATCCCAAAAGAGGTGAGGTAAAAGAGAAAAAAGTAGGCTTGGCAATTGTAAAAGACACCAAGAAATTAAGAGAGAGAAAGAGACTTTGGAAAGAGAAGCTCTTAGAATTGGGAGGAATTCTTGAAGACTTAAAGCTTTGGAAGCATGAAGGACGTTTTCTACCATAAGATTTGTTTATTCCTAAACTCTCTACTTTTAGTTCATAGTATTTTGTAATAGAATTCTTAGATATTTTGTATAAGACAATATTTTTATCAATGGGATTCTATTTTGTTTTTGGATTTGTTAGCTCTATAAGCATGTGTGGCTAGATTTTTATCTAGGATTTTGATGTAACTTCGATTTGATTTGTAATGAATTAATTGTTAATTTTAATGAGATTTCCTTTTAATTATCTATGTTGCCTTGGTTTTCATCATGAATTTACGATAAATTGAATTAGAATTTATTTGGATGTTGTCTAGATTCATAAATTATGATCTTGAGAGAGAATAACTGAAAAATTTATACTCAATAAATACAATCTAAGAATTAATGGAGTTTGTGCAAGCTTTTAGATCTCAATTTAAGTTGTAATAGCGTCAGGACCCTTCCAAAATTACCTATTAGAAACCTAAGGTAGCTCTGATAAGGGAAACCTTGTAGGAAATTTTATAGGAAATTTGGCCCTTGTAAATTTGACTTTCCCAAATATCACTCCAAAAATAATCCTCTTTATTCCTTCCATCCTTACTATGATTTTCCACAAATTTGTAAGACTTCCATAATGACAGTGCAAAAATATAAATAATAAATAATAAGTTCCTCTTTATGTGTTAGGATCCCTTTTGGAGTTTCATATCTAAAGCCCAAGATGGCTTGGACTCTCACCAAATTTAACTTGGCATAGAAAATACATACTTCTATATATTCATAGCTGCACACACCTCCCACTTACTACAGTTCCATTAATCTACAAGATATCATATTATATCAGCACATAAATATAAATAAAAAAGATAATAATAATAATAAAGACCATTTTGAGTTCATAACATATCTAGCAATAAGGGATACAATCATAACAGTATTTGTAATAATAATAATAATGACAAGAAATAAAAACAACATGTATCTCAAATCTTAAATCATACAACCCATATTTCAAAATCTAAGAATTATATAAATACGAATTTATGTTGTTAAAAGACAATAAATCGTAAGATATCGTTAAATAAAATAATTTACATTAAAATACACATATAGAAACAATACCTTAAACTAAATAGCTAAGACCGTTCAATAATTCTGATAATATTCCACTATTCATAACCAATGTAAATACATATTTTCTTTGTATATACATACATAATATGGTCATGTATACAGTCTCTTCAAAGATTTAAATAATTTATCCAAAAGGCTAATACACCTACTCTAAGGCTGTACACCTACCCTTAGGCTATACACCTACCCATAGGGCAATCTAGGTTTTTGTACCAGTACTGTATGAACTTTCCCATTACTTTAAAATGTTACAAACATACTTCTTAATCTATAAAGTCAGCAGTTCAGACAAATACAACAATCATGCAATTGATGATGATGATGATAGTGATAGTAATAGTACTAGTAGTAATAGTAGTAGTAGTAGTAATAATAATAATAATAATATAAAAATAGAATTAAAAACGATAAATATATCACGTAAACCGCACACTTGTAGTGGAAATACACCTGATGTACCATATAATATACTAATACATGGTCCCATGATATCAGCAGTCTGTAAGTATATTATTATCAATATGGTCGGGGATGGCTGACTAAAATGGCCATCAAACCCTCTAATCTCGTATACATGAGCCTAATTGGTCGACGACCTGGTACAGTATGGTACAAGTAACACATAACATAATATATATATATATATGTGTGTGTGTGTGTGTATGTGTGTGTATATCGAAATGACACTTGATTCACCATACAATATACCATTGCCGTCAAGTGATGTTTGACATCCTAAATACCACTTGATAAGAGAGAGGAGAAGAGAACCTGTATGTTGCCCCTGTAGTGTCCCAAAGGTACCACTGTTAAATAACCTGCCATCCTGCGGTTAAGCAAAGGGCAGCTCATGCTCATTGTGCAAATAGTTGTCAACCTTGATTTATCTCTTGTAGGATGGTTAAATGTAATATGACATCCTTTAGCTATGGGGAGGATCGTTAATGCCATTACTACAAAATACCTACATAACCTCGCTCACCACAATGCACAAAGGATGACTATATATATGTATATAAAACCTGTGCAATAAAATTGATCGCATTTATATTGAGAACATCGATATAATATGGTGCATCTAAAAACCAACTTGTCACTCATAAACATACAAATACAAAAGCATTGATATGTCATATTTAGGTTTTAAAACTGTAAATAAATGTTTTAAATAAATAAATAAATGGATGAATAAAATAAATAATAAACAAATAAAATTGAAAATAATAAGATTTATACACAATGAATATTCTTACAAATTCCATAAATTAACGTAACTCTAACCACCTAAAGATTACCCAAAAATCAATAATCAATAATAAAAAATTTTGAAAACTCAAATATAACTTTTAAGAAAATAGTCCTTATTCAAATCATCTTAATATTAAATACTCTTGTAACTCTAAATTCTTTAAAAAATCAACATCTAAGTTAATTAATAAATAAATAATAGAATATTATATAAAAAAAATTCTTAAATTTAAAACCGATCCAAATAAGTTAATATAACCATTTTCCATAACTTCCATTTTTGTAAACCAAAACTTCAAATTATTTCTATGTTAGGATAACGCATACATATGGAGGAACCATCATTAAAATTAATAATAATAATAATAACAACAACAATAATAATAATGAAATTCCTTATTTCACTAAACAATATTTACATGAATACATAAATAAATAAAAACAATAATAATTAGAATATTTATAATTTAATATAATGATTGACCTTACATATTTTATAAAGCAAACAAATGTAACCTATCCCATTTAAATATCATCAAAAAATGTACAATAAAATTTCAAAACCCAAAATATAACTTAAAAAAATATACCTCTTTAAAGTCAGCTACATACTAATTATTTTATACCCTCAAAACATTTTAATATAACTTCGGATAAAAATCTTTGAACATTTACATCTTTATTGATATATATATGCACACCAATTCCTTTAACAAATACATACACACAATGTATAAATATATATGCATATATATATATATATATAAACATTCATATATACAAGCATAATATTTTTGTAGCATAGAGATCACAAATTCAATAATTGATGATAAATATTTAACAGAGCCCCAAAAATATTTTAAAAGAATAAACCACTCACAACAATGATGATGCGCACCCTTGCCCTACTATAAGGCCAGTTTCAGGTTTTATTTGGATTCTTAAATACAATTAAAATTTCATAGTAATTACTAAAATTTTGAAAAATGGCAAACTTTTAAATACTCATCCATAATAAAAATATATATATATATATATACACCAAATTAAAGGTTATAAGATAAGATTGAGAATACTTAACTTAAATGAACCAAACTCGCCACCGGTGGTTAGGATTTCACTTTAGGACATGGTAAACTTAATGTTTTCAAATCTCACAAACTAGCTTGAATTAAGATAAATGGACCTTGGATTTGAGTTTAGGAAGGTCAAAATTGGTGGAAAAGGGTGGTGGGTCAGTCGCGAACTTGTCGAAGTTGAGAAAACCAGTGAGCCACCGCCATCACAGGAAAAAGTCTTTAGGCGCCAGTGCATCAGCTGTCCACCAATCGTGAACATTTAGGTGAGCATCGGTTTCTGAGTGGTCAATGTGATGGTAGTGGCAAAGCCATCAAATTTGACAGGATAGTGCAGCATCAAGTGGACAGTCTAGTGAGATGTCACATGTAGCAAATGGTAGTTGAAAGTGGGTGATTTGGCTGGAGGAAGAAACTAGCTTCTCTCTCTATCTCCCTCTCCCCCCCCTTATTTCTCTCTCTACTCCCCTTTATCTCTCCTAGGTGGCCTACTTAAAAGCCACCCGTTCTTGTGAAGGTTGGCAAATTTATTTTTCCATTAACTTTTTTTCATTCTTAATATTGATGTTGATGTAGATGTGCCAATCATTCTTGGAAAGCCATTTCTTCCTACCGTTAAGGCTTTAATTGATATTCAAAGTAGTTATCTTACATTGAGCGGAGGTACAATTCAATATTTTTTCTATTATGAAATTTCTAGATGACATGCATACTTATGAAATAATTGATGTTGGTAATACTTATGTGGAATCTACATTTCACAATAGTTTTCTTAAGAGTGAACAAAGCAAACACGTACTAGTAAAGGATCCTTTACTTTAAGAACAAAAGTGATGAGGAGTCTTAGTAAGAATTCTAATATTTTCATAATCATGTAGAAACTTTAAACAAACAGTCATAACATTTGCACCAACAATATGCAAAAAGAAGCTAAAGCATTCCATCAATCTTTGAGCCTTTGAAGGATCCATTTTGAACAAACTTCTTCTATTTTCATCATTGGTGAATTGAAAATCTAGAGCATCATTCATTGCAAGTGAAAGTTTAGACAGAAGGAACCTTAACGTACCCTCCAAAAGTTTAGATAGAAGGAACCTTAACTTAGCCTCCAAGTCTATCACATCAGAAGTAAAAGAGAATAACGAAGTAAAATAGTCTGAGAAAGCTCCTTGAATCCCATTCTATTGGATTATCGATTCTCCATTTGGTTTAGTAATCTTGCCAATAAAATTTCGTCTCCTTCATGTCGATACTTTGTTATGGAAAAATCTTGAATTTTTGTCATCAAGTTTTAGCTTGTTCACTGTTGATCTTAGGTGCCATATGATTTCTTTTTTAGCTATAAGATTATGACTCTCAGGTTCCAAACCATGAAGTTGTGCCAAACGTTCATTGTTAGGATGAAAATAATGAAGATCACACAATTGCAAATGTGGTTGTTTAATATAATTATCTATCCAACAAATGAAGTAATGATTCCATGAAGATAACTTATTGCTACAATTCACAATACCTTAAATGACCCCATGAACCACATAGTTAGAAGTATGTGCACACCTAGAATCTGAGATACCCTGTTCACAATTAGCCCCTTCCATCCGTGCCACTTGAAAATTGAATTGATTATGAAATTGAGTTTTACCTAATGGAAAACCATCAAGAAATGATAATAGAGCAAGTGATCAGAAGCAGGAAATAAAGTAAGTTTAATAATAGCCCTTGGTCATTGAGCGTACCCTTTCATATTCAAAAGCCCACAGTCTAGCTGAGCCTTCACACAATCACTATTAGTTCATCCATTTTAAGTAAATTGATAACCCTGGAAAGGTAATTGCCAAAGTGAACAAAAGTTAAAAGTTTTTTTCCATCTCTTGTTGAGGCCATATCCTTCCACCAAGATTCTCTCTAAGGTTTAAAATTTCATTAAAATCACTAAGAACAATCCATGGCAATGAACCGATTTGTGAAAATCTCTAAAGAAGTTCCCAAGAGTAAAAATGAATAGCCACTTTAGGATGCCAATAAAACCCAGTAAAATAGAAAGGCAACTTGGTTCTTGAAGTCACAATTGAATTAATATGGCCAGAAGAGAAGGAAAACAATGACAGAGTAATTCATTCTTTCAAAAGTAAAGGAAAGCCCTCACCGAGATCTTGACAGCCTTCCCTAAACAACCCTGCATTTAAAGCTTTAATCTCACCCGTATGCATTTTGTTTCCATTAAGTAAACAATATTATGGTTTTCTTCCCTATGTAGCTTACTTAGACCAAATTGTTTCCCTGTCCCACAAACATTCCAACTAAGTAGCTTCATTGCACATGATGGGTCTAATAATTAGACTCTATCACCTTAGTAAGATTGTAGCCCCATAAACATTAAAAACTTTTAACTTTTTCTCAACACCAAAAGTTAAGTTGAAAGCAACATTAGACTATTTACCTATAACAATACTAAGCTCAAAAGATTTTCCAAATTGTTTGTAAATATCTTTTGCATTTGTATTTTTTTTCCAAGGTTGTGAAGCTTTTCCTATTGAAGATCCTATAGCAAAGGACACATTGTTTTTATAAAGAGCCACAAAAGTTATTGCAGTAACTGATGGGGATGTTATAGGCTAAGCATATCGATCTTGAAAACCATTAAAAATTTAAATTAACTTATGAAAAGATTTCAAAGGGTTCCCATTTAGTGCTTCCTCATTACAACCATCATTAGGCATTGAAGGCCTACCAAGAACATCATTACTACCATTACTACCAACCTTTATTGCCTTATTATATTCTTCATCTTTAGTTGTTACTTTGTCATTAGTATCATTTGAATGCAAAGACCTAGCATTGATTGGTGCTACTGTAGGAGTAAATGTAGAGTCAACCCCAGAGCCTTGATTAAGATAGTCATTTCGAGTCGTATTAAAACAAATATTCATCCTTAAATGCTCTCCTTGATGAGAAATGGTTTCCCAATTTGAATTTCCTACCACATCATCTTTTAAGAATGGTGGTGTAGGAACATCAAAACTACGATTTGCATGATCTTCATCGGCATTAAGAAACCACATTGATCGTTACCTCTATCTTGACTATCAAGAAAATGAACTTCCCCAACTAGGAGTTTTACGAAACATCCAATGACTTCCTGCATGTACGGAACTTCCATATTGATCAATAGTATTTTCCACCCATGGCCTAGAACAATCTGACATGACAAGACCCACACATCCACATTGGAAACAAAAGTTAGGAAATTTTTCATACTGAAACTTAATGCATTTCTTTTTATTATTTGCTGAAACTAAACACTACTCATTTCAGTGGTTCTATGATGTCAAACGTTTCTTTGATATGCATCACTTAACCTAACTCATGCTTCATTCCCCAAGGTTAACCTTAACATCCTCCTAATACGTTGACCAATTGATAATGCAAACTATTTAGTATGACAAATCAATGGTAAATTGAGAATCTGGACCTAAAAGGTTACTTTACAAATGATAACTTCATGTGTGTAACATCATATCCTGAAGTACATCGAAATTTTTCTTACATTTACTGAGTTTGACTAAATTGATCAATGTTGATCGAGCGAGGCCACATTGAATTTTTGTTCTAGATGGAGTTTGCATTGATTGAGGTATCATTGCAAAGTACATATCGATCCGAGTTTATGGACTAGTGGCACATCAGAAATGGAGCTATGGTTCGAAAGTTATAAACGAAACAAGTTACGGTCCGAACTCTCTGAGTAGTTCTGTGTTTGACATTTTGTTCTTGTAAATTTTGGTTTTGACTCATATATGGTTGTAAAACTCGCCGATACCAATTCATAAACTAGTGGCACGCTTAATTTAGATATTTGATTAAAAAGTTGTGGACTTGCAAAGTTTTTTCAGGAATGCGTTATCAAGTACCAATATGTGTGGTTGTGAAAAACGCGTGCACAACGCCCACTGACACTGTTGATGGAGGAAAGAGAGGAATAGAGAGAAGAGAGAAAGAGGGGAGAGGTGATAGGAAACAACTACTATTGGTTTGCCGTGCTCCAGGCACCGTCAGCATGCATGCGCAGAACCAGTAAGTCAATGATGTGAAACCAGTCGAGTGATGAAGTTTCACGACTAGCACATCGACGACGCATCGAGATCGACAAGATTTTTGACAATGGCACCTTTAGCTTCAATGGTCGATTTCTCTCAATGTAGCCATCCATTTTTGACACCACCTACACCACCTTGTTACCCACCTTCCGATCTATCTTCACACCAAATTTCATGACCAATGGTTGCCGGATGTGCTACCGCCTACGAGGTTCACTAGTGACCACAGCAACTGGCAGGAATTCTTAGTTTCGGTGAGTTTCCGATGACACCGCCACCTATCCCCCTATTTTGACCTCATAAACCCAAATTCGAGGTCCATTTCCTCTAAATCACAATGGATAGGGAGATTTAAGGACATATAGTTCCCGATCTTTCTCGAATAAATTCCGACCACCACCGTTCTAATCTCTGAAAGGCATACGTGTGAATCGTGGGACCAATCCTGTACAGGATCTCGAGAGATCCACGCATTTGAGGTGGGTGATCCTCTTTCAAAAATTATTTTGGAACTGTGAAATTCTATGTTGTATGTTATTTAAAATTCTAAAAATATTGTATGTGTTTTAAAAGGTAAGAAATTTTTATTTAGTCATATTATGCTATTTTATGTGATTTAGATATATTTGTTATGAATAATATTGATTTTATTGTTTTAAAGAATTATTCATGCTTATTTACTGTTGAATTTATTGTATATTTATTTGAGTAATAAAATGGATTTATTTTGATTTTTGAAAAATATTATATGTTTAATATTTAAGAAAAATTTGTTATTTGAATTTATGATGCTAAAATTATGTTGATTTGAATATGTGTTGCATACAATTTATATCTTTGGTTTTAAAGAAATTCTGATTTTAAATTATTGCTAAATTTTATTATTGAATTTAGTGTGCATATAAAGTGTTTTTATGTGAATTTACATATATGTGGATTTTACGTGATTTTACATAATTTTTGTATAAATTAATTATATGGATTTGAGAAAAAAAATTTGTATTAAATTATTGTTCTCAAAATTTATTGTGCATTTAAAAAATTATGGATTTGGTTTTACTATAGTAAAAATTGATGGATTTGAATTGATGAATTTATGGCAATAGATTAAAAGGAAGTGAGATTTTATGGGTTTAAAAAGGTTGTACTAAACCCTGTGCATTTTATGAGATGATTTATTGGTTTTGGATGCACCATACAGTTTTGGTGTTCTATACTATATCTGTTTGTTAATGCTCAAGTTTGTGGTCATCCTGTGGGATGCCTTGGACTTGAAGGTTCGCAGGTATAATGCGCAGTGAGTATCAGTCGTCCCCTTCTGTGTTCAGAATGATTGTTGTTAGCATCGGTGCCATTGGGATGCCAGAGCGACTGTTTGCAGGTTCTCTCTTTAACCTCTCTGTTAAAGTGGTACATGGGATGCTGGGTATTGCTTAACACCACTGGTTATAGTGTGGTGCGTCAAATGGTTTTCTCGATACAATTTTCAAAACAAAATGTCTTAAAGTGTATTTTATAATAGTTGATCATTTATTTCAAATTGATGTTTTATAATGAATTTTATCATAATTATTTTAATTTGATATTTTAAAATCTCATTTTATTAGGGGTGGGCAAAATCCAATCCAACCCGTTCAATCCGCCCAATCCAATCCATTTTTAACGGTTTGGATTGGATTTTTACATCAATTGGATTGGATTGGGTTGAAAATATTATAAATTGTATGGATTGGATTGGTTATGGATTGGAAATATAAATCCAATCCAATCCAATCCAATCCAAATAATATATTATATAACTAAAAAATTATATATTTTTTATTTTTTTCATTTTTATATATAAATTTTAGAATATTTTTTTCATTTTTATATATTAGTTTTTAAATTTTTTTCCATTTTTATATATTGATTTTTAATATATATATATATATATTTTTTTTCTTTTACATCCCCACATCCCAAATCCTAAATCAAATTGTAAGTTGTAACGCTGAACTAAACATTTACTTTTGTTGCCGCCCACCACCAGTCCATCACCATCACCATAATATATATATTTGTTTTACATCCCCATCATATATATATCTACATATATTGTATCCAATTGTTACTTATATATATATAAATGTTTAAATATAATTTATTACTAATTTTATTGTTTTGATCTTTGTAGAGCTTATAGAATCAACTAAAATTAGTGAATCTGTCAACGTTGATTGACTTATGATTTACCAAAGTTTTAAAGTTAAAAAAAAAAGAAGGAATTATGCATTGATTCTTGAGTGAATGAATTTTGACGAATGTATTATTTTACATTATTTGTTCTAACAATTTTAACTTGATTTTATAGGAGTGAGATGATGACATTAATGTTTGCTATTTAATAAGTGCATGATGTGTATCATTTGCTACATTTTCTTCTTTATTTTCCATTGTAGACTATGTTGTATTATTCTAATTGTATTTTATGTTTGGATAATTATAATTTATTATTTATATTTTATATTTGAAAAATTTTTTATTTGTATTATATATTTATAAATTAGTAAGTTTCAAACCGATCAACCAATCCAAACCAAACCGATCATAAATGGTTTGGTTTGGTTTGGATTTAATATTTCAATGGTTTGGTTTGGATTGTAAATTAGAAAAACCGATGTGTATGGATTGGATTGTATTTCGGTCCAAAACCGAACCAACCCAATCCATGCCCACCCCTACATTTTATCATGTTTTTATTGTTTATTTGAATTTGAGATTTTAACTTGAATGCTATTGTACTTTATTATCTATTTCAAATTGAGGTTTTAAATTAATTAAAATATTCCTTTGAGTATTTCATTGATTTAATTAATCAAATTTTATAAATTTTATTTTTCCAATATAAATTTTATTGTGATTTCATTATATCTTACAATATTTGATTCAAAATTTAACAATTTGTTATTAAATTATTTTCAATGTCAATTTTTTATTTTAAATTATTTATATTTTATCTGTATTTCATCTATTTATTTATTTCCTATATTTTTGGGGTATAAAAATTTTGGATTTTGTAAAAATAGTTTTAAAAGGAGAACCTTTCCAATTGAGCGAATTGCAAGGGTTTTGAGAGAAAATTTTAAAATTTTACTTATTTACTATTTTATATATATAGTTATTTATTTATTTATTATTAATCACATTTATTCTATATTATTATATTATTATTATTTATGTAGTAATTGGAGTCGCTCACTGAAATGACTAGTATATCATATTTTTAAATCCATTCCTCTAGACCCATGTTAGTAGGTGTTGATTGTCCAAGAGCGAGCTCGATATGTTTTGCTCGTGCAAAATCCCAAGAAGTCCTTTCTCTCTTTCTTGCTTCCTTATGATATTTCTTCCTTATTCCTTTGTGTTGTATTAAACTATGTAATCATTTGTAAACCTTATGATGGTCTATATACTGTGTTGGATATTTATTTAATTAATATTACTCCTATTACCTGTATTGTATTATTATCAAGTACTGAAATTTGTGAAATTATTTGTAGTAAGGTGGGAGAAATAAGAAGGTGTTTTTAGAAGTGTATTTTCTATACAGGAAATTTTGTGACTTATCCAATCCTTGAGGGAGATACTGCCGAATTTTCTATTGGAATGTTCAATTAGGTTTTTTTGGATAAAGGCTTATCTAGGATTATGATAAAAGATCTTGGATGTGTCTTAATGTATGACAAGAAGTAACCATTCATAAGGGCAAGAAGTAGGAGTGCTTTGTCAAAATACCAAGGGCCACCTAGAAAATCCTAATTTCAATCATGTTAAAGAAGAAAAAAAGTACAAGATTATCCTCCAAACCTACTATCTGAACATCACCTTGAAGCTTCCATGCTAAAGTCATTGTGTAATAGAGAGATGCGTAGAAATATACAAAAGACCGACAAGAGATTACCAAATTATATAAAAGGCTTCACTACGGGATTCCTCTACAACAAATGGTAAACTTTGATCAGTAGAAAGATTCAAAGAAGTCTCAAATGGATATTATTTTCATGGATTGACGATTGATTCACTGTCTTTTATCTTTCCAAGAAAAAAAAAATCTACTCGATAAAGACTTAATAAAAGTAAATCATTTAGGTTCATAATAAGAAAATATATATATATTTAGCTCTACCAAGTTTGAAAAATGACTTCGCCACCTTCACAGGGGCGGTGTACGGAGTACCTTAGGCGCTGCTAGTTTCTCTTGGATAAAGAAAGTCAAAAAAAATTTTGAATCCTAGTATTTGTATTTTAAACAAAGGCATGGAGAATTTTACTTGAATAATATTAACTGTATCAATAAGATATTAATTTGTTTATCAATTGCATATTTATTAATAATTTAGTTATTAATTTAGTGGTTTAAATATTAATATACAATTATGGACAAAGTGTTAATAAAACACATGTACACTTATAAGTATTTTGATATACTTTCTAGTACCTTGATTATTATTCATTTTAATTACGAAATAGATGTGTTATTTTCTATATTTTGACCTACAATAAGGCATAAAAATCAAATCTGTTCTTAAATATTTCTTTCCATTCTTAAAAAAAAAAAAAAATACTTTTCTTCCCAAATTTAATAATAAAAAAATCAATTTGTACAGCTGTAATAAAAATCTAGCTAGATATTTTTGTTGGTTTGTAAACTTGATTATCTAGAATGAAAGCTACAAAACACACTGAAGCAACAATGATAGATTTCTCTACCTTTAAACTTTCACTACTAGAATCGCATTGATAAATGATACAATAAATGCGTTGTACAAAATAAACAACGACGTATCGTATGGAGTCGCCTAACATCCTGTCGCTAAATCCATAAGACAACAAGCGACATAGTATAAGAGTCGCCTATCTTTGCGTTTTTAGCGACCACAATCGACTTTTAGCAACTCATTATGAGAGTCGCATATATTTCAATTTTTAACGACATATAGACTTTAACGATGCATGATGTGAGTCACCTATATTTGAGTTTTCAGCGACACAAATACACTTTTAGCAATGCATTATTTCAATCCACTTATAACGACGTATTTTTTAGCGATGCTTAACCACAATATCGTTAAAAATATATTAGCAACTATTTTTTATAGCATCGCTAAATATGTTCGTCGTTGATGAAAAGAGACTACTAGCAATGCATAAATAGAATCACCTATTTAGCTATGCATAGAAGATTTTAGCAACACATTTGTCAGATTTGATGGTCGACTTATAGTGACTCATTATTTAGTGACAGTGTTTGGAAAAGTCAATAAAAAAGCTATTAACGACTTTGTTTAAAGCATCACTAGATATATGAGTCGCTAAAGATAGGCAAGTAAAGGCCACCAAATATGTTAGGTGACCTTGTTACTTGTTAATGTGTAGCCCCTTCTTTTTTCTTTTTTCTTTTTTTTTTAATTTTGTGAAAATAATTGAAATAGTAAAAATATAAAAATAACTAAAATACAAAAAAAAAACTAAAACTAGCTTCATCCAGAATAATTAGAATACAAAAATTTAAAAGATATATGTTTGCATGAAAAATTATTTTTCAAATAAATTAAATATTATCTCATTGACATATTTTTACATAATTTGTAAATTATTATATTTTTTCATAACAAATGTAATATTAATTAAACTTCCATGAATGCATACTCATTGAGATGGAAGTTGACATCCTCTTGTTGATGATATTACACCCTCAAGTAGCATATGGAAAAATTAAAAAGTTGTTAACACTTATGAAAAATAAATAAAATATTAATCATTATTAAATTTGTAATTTATAGTAAATGAAAATTTAAAAAATATTACCTTCGTAAGATTTGGCGAGACATATTTCTCCTAATTAAAAATGAAAACACATAATGAAGCGAATAAAAAAAAGAATTAATTAAATGAATAATAATAAATGTCATAAATATTACTTAAAACATAAGTTAATAAATATACGTACCAATTTATTTAGAAGATATTGTTTATCCATATCCCCTCACAATCATTACGAACATAGTCACTGTCACATTCATCCTCATTATCATTTTCATCCACACTTGGCAATTGTATGTCAAATTGATTGTGAGCCATTGTAGTATCGCCAAAAACATCTTCTTCAACCAATTCTTCTTCCACAAAAGTACAATGTCATGGTGGTGTTAAAACAACAGACAATCTCGAATCAAGTTAATCTTCATCATAAAATATTGTTGAACTTGTGAACCCATGATGAATGGGTCAGATTTATATCCAATTTTATTAAAGTTAACACATGTAAACCCCATCTCATCAACTTTCACACCACTGCTATCAACCCCATCACACTTGAACATTGGAATTTGAAACACAATGTAATCGAGGTCCCAAATTTCTCTTATGATCCCATAAGATGTCATCTCAGCTAAAATTGGGTTATTATCCTTAGCACTAGCAAAATGCTCACTTTTGGCAATAACTTTGACACCTTTATTCTGGGTGACCCCGCTTATTATCCATATCTAAAATGTTGAATCAAACCCCTCTAATGATGTATCCTTCATGTTTCGTTACCACCCATTGCGGACCATGGGCTATCCATCTTAATGTTTCAGAAACTGTGTGATTAGGTTGATTTCGCTGCTGTTCAATCTTGTCAATTGAAAAAAATATATGAAAAATTAAAGCTAAAACAATGATATTATATTGAATATTTAACTTTCCCATACCTTATCACGTAACCAATACATAAATGTATGTTTGTGTTTGTCTTGAAACCATTTTGCTTATTTTCCTCGATTTTTTTTGCTTGACTTCAAGAGTTCAAAATGAATACTAAAACAAATAAAGTTTTTGTAATTAATAAAAATATCCAAAATATCAACTTGTTTATGCATATTAATATATTCAAAATATCAATATATATATATTAAAAATATCAACTAATATTATACATTAACATGTATATACGCACCTGACATACGGTTCCACTTCTGGTGCCTTCGAAAGTACACATCTATGGACTTGCTTCCAAAGTTATTGATCAATTGATTGAATTTTTTCACTTTTAATGGGGGCACCAACATCATCCTTATCATTTAACTTTTGATATCTACCAGTGGGGTTTCCAACTACATCTAACCCTCTTGAAATTCACTACAAAACTCAATCACTTCTTCACATATGTAACTCTCGGTAGTACAACCTTCTGGCTGATTTTTATTTTGAACATAACATTTCAATACTTTCATGTACCTCTCAAATGGGTACATCCACCTAAAATGCATTGGTCCACACAATCTGACTCTCGAACCAAATGTACAGTTAGCTGAACCATTACACCAAAAAATGATGGTGGAAAGAATTTCTCTAGAAGGCACAAAGTTGTAACAAGATCATTTTGAATTTTGTCCAATTCAGCAACAATGATAGACTTCTTGCAAATTGCATTGAAGAAAAAACGAAGTCTTGAAATTGCATGTCTCACATGTTTAGGAAGGAATGCACGAATTACAAGAGTCAAGAGTTGTTGCATCAATGTATGACAATCATGAGATTTTACCATCTTTAAGTCCTCAATTTAAACAAGATTCCTAAAGTTTGAAGAATAACCATCTGGAACCTTTAAGTTCGTTAAACACTTACAAAACAATTTCTTCTCCTACTTTGATAATGTATAGCAGGCTGGTGGTAGGAAAGTTCGATTTCCTTGTAGCTTAGGGGCCAAGTCTTTCCGCAAACCCATTTCTTGTAAATATAACCGAGCATTAACGCCATCCTTCGTCTTACCAGGAATATTGAGCAATGTACCATACATGCTCTCACGAACATTTTTCTCAATATGCATGACATCTAAATTATGTCACACATGGAGAAATTTCCAATATTCCAATTCAAAAAAAATGGACTTCTTCTTCTTCCAACATTCTTCAGAATCAACAGTCATTTTCCTCTTGTTTGAGTTATTAAAACTCATTGCACTAAGCTTAGCTAAGATTTCTTCTCCAGTCAACAGTTTTGGAGGCACTCCAAATTCTTGAAATCCATTGAAAAGCCTTATTTTGCCTTCTATAGCGATGATTTGGAGGAAGAAATCTTCTATGCATGATAAAACTCATTTTTTTCCCATTCTTTAGCCTTGTAGCAAAAGTATTTTCACAGCATATTGGACAAGCATAATATCCCTTCACTGCATTACCAGACAAGTTACCGTAAGCTGAGAAATCATTTATTGTCCATAGCAACACTGCCTTTAAATTGAATTTCTCTTGACGGTAAGCATTGAAGACCATAACACCCTCATTCCACAATTACTGCAGGTCTTCAACTAATGGCTCCATGTATACATCAATTTGATTGCCGGGTTGCTTCGGTCCAGAAATTAGAAAACTTAACATCATAAATTTCCACTTCATACACAATCAAGAAGGAAGATTATACACAACTGTCATCACAGGCCAACAATTATACCTACTACTCAACATACTATGTGGATAAACTCTGTTAGCCACAGTCCTAAGTCTCAAATTCCTATCTTCAGATGCAAAGTTTGGCCATAAACGATTAACCAACTTCTAAGATGGAGAATCTACAGGGTATTGCATTTTTCATGTCTTAACCTTTCTCCAATTGGCATGCCATGTCAAATTCTTAGCCGTTTCAACACTACAAAACACTCGTTTAAAACGAAGAATAATAGAAAAATACCATAAAACTTTATTTGGAATATTGCTAACAACTCCATTCTTATCAATTTTCCATCTAGCATATCCACATTTAGGACATTCATTACGGTCCACATATTCCTTCCTAAACAAAATGCAACTTTTAGGACATGCATGAATCTTGGTGTACTCCATTCCCAAAGCACTCAAAGTCTTCTTAATATTATACATGGATGTTGGCAACACATTGTCATTTGGCAACATCTCAGATAACAATTGCAACAGTACATCAATGCTCTTATCAGAATATCCATGTCTTGCCTTTAAGTTGTACAATTTAACCAAGGTCGACAATTTGGTAAATTTCATACAACTTGGGTACAAAGGTTTCTCTGCATCCTCCAATAACGTAGTAAATTCATTAGGATCATTATCAAAATTTTCGAATGCAGCACGGGTCATTTCTAAGTTATTGAAAGCCACGTCTTCCTTACTACCACTATCATTTTCATTATATTCTACGTTAATATTCCCAAAATGAGAAGATGTTCCAATACCATCAGCATATGACTCACCATGCCAAATCCATCACCAATAGTTGACATCAAACCCATTCCAATATATATGGCCTTTAGTACCCCTAATAGTATGGATTTTCATATTCCCACATTGCATGCAAGGACACCGTATGGCATTACAATCATTGGCATTTTCCATGCTAAATTTCAAAAATTCATTCACCCCCTTAGCAAAATCGATTGAGGTTCTATCTTTTGTTATCCACGATTTATCCATTTCCCTACCAATCTAAGTAGAACAATGTGAAACAGTATCACAAACAAATTATCGATAAAAGCAAGATTAAGAAAACCCAGCGAACCTTGACAAAAGGAAGATTAAGGAAACCCAGCGAACCTAACCTCCAGTTATAATGAAAAAATAAATAAATAAAAAATAACCAAGGAGACGAAGAAAAAAGAAGCCAAGCTAACCACAAGGGTGACACAGTGAAATCCAGCTTCCAGACAGCAATGCAGGCAAATGGAAACTTAAACCCGAAATATCCCACTCTTCAAGTCTCTCTTAGATTGCTTCCAATTCTAACACCTATTATGTAGTGTACTAACATCTATTTTGTGAAAAGAAATGGTATTCAAAGGCCCGCGTAAAATTTTAAAATGCACCAAAAATTTTAAGAAAATGGCAAAACAGGTGACCCATTTAAATAAACCATGTCACTAAAGGTTAGACGTGACAACGGATCAGGCGACACAATAACATTTTTAGAGTCGCCTTTTTTTTTTAATTCTTTACAAAATTTTTTTTTCCAAGTACGATTTATTTTCTTCTTAAACTTTTAGCAATAACTCTTAAATTGTATATTTTTTTAAACAAACTAGAGGAACTAACGATCCATTGTCTTCATATAGCGTCGCATGTTCCTTTATTTAAGGTTTTATACCCTTTAAATATGATGTTGTACTTGATTTGAGTTTAAAATTTGCATTTGCTTTTAAAATACGTAAATCTCATAAATGTTCTTGTTATGTCTCCAAAATTTTAAGAATAGGCGACACAGCTATAGTTAAAAGGGTCGCCTTATCGCTTAGTTTTTAAAATTTATTTTTAAGCTTTAATTAGTTTTTTAAAATTTCATCTGCAAATATTTTCACGTAGCATTCCAATGAACATCAATTGCATTGATCTAAAAATAGAAAACAGTTTTATCAATGCTCTTTTCAATTATTCACATATGTGTATACACAAACACAAAAACACGTCTCACGACCTAATTTAAGATAGGGTATATCAATTGTAAATTGATCTAATGCAACAAGAACCTACAGTCCAATTGCTCAACATAAGAATGTTCAACGAGTTTAACTTTTAGGTTTTTGGGTATCAATGATAGTTTATTTGAATTCAAAATTTATAATAGATTAATTTTTATTTTATTTTTAAATTACAAGAGATGCATTAAATGATACATGGGTTGCCAGATAATTTAAGGCTACCCATTCTAAAGGGAATAGGAAACACAGCAGTTTCATTTCGAGTCGCCTAGACCTTTTTTTTTGTTAATCAATTTGATTTTCTTTCAACTACAAATAACCAGTGAAAATATTTAAGTAACATAACTGAGCTGGTTTTTTTGTTTTTTTTCTTTTTTAAATATTGGTTATAGACGATGCATAAACATCATTATGTGTCGCCTGTTACCCATAAATTTTTTTTTTGGTTTTTTTTTTTTTTTAGTCAACCTGATTTTCTTTCAACATCTAATAACCAGTGAAAATTTTTAAGCAACATAAATGATTTTTTTTTTCTTTTTTAAATATTGGTAGCAGGCGACGCACAAACATAGTTACAAGTCGCCCGCTCCCCACGTTTCTTTTTTTGGTTTTTTTTCTTTTGTCAATCAATTTGATTTTCTTTTAACATCAAATAACTAGTGAAAATATTTAAGCAACATAAATAAGCTGGTTTTCTTTTTTATTTTTTAAATATTGGAAACAGGCAACGCACAAACATCATTACACGTGTCGCCTGTTCCCCATAATTTTTTTTTTGTTTTTTTTTTAATCAATCTGATTTTCTTTCAACTTCAAGTAACCAATGAAAATATTTAAGTAGCATAACTGAGCTGGTTTGTATTCTTTCTTTTACTATATTGGTATCAGTCGATGCACAAGCATCTTTTCGCGTCACCTGTTCCCCTTATTTTATTTTATTTTTAGTTTTCTGTAAATATTAATCAATTTGATTTTCTTTAAGCTTCAAATAACCAGTGAAAATATTTAAGCAACATAACTGAGCTGGTTTTTTTTTTTTTTTTAATAATATTGGTATAAGGCGATGCACAAGCATCTTTTTACGTTGCCTGTTCCCTCCTTTTTTTTTTCTTTTTTTTTAATCAATGTGATTTTCTTTGAACTTCAAATAACCCATGAAAATATTTAAACAGCATAACTGAGCTTTTTTTTTTTTTTAACAATATTGGTATCAAGCAATGCACAACCATCGTTTCGCGTCGCCTGTTGCCCTTTTTTATTTTTTATTTTGATTTTCTACAAATAGTAGTCAATCTGATTTTCTTTCAATATCAAATAATGACTGAAAATATTTAAGCAACATAACGGAGCAATTTTTTTTATTTTTTTTGTTTTTTGTCTTTTAAATATTGGTAACAAGCAACACACAAACATCATTATGCGGCACCTATTCCCTACCTTTTTTTTTAGGTTTTTTTTTTTTATCAATCTAATTTTCTTTCAATTACACTTTATTTTCTGTTTAAACTTTCAAAACACTTAAAATATATTTTGTTTTTAAGTAAAGTGAACAGGCGACGTATTGTCTTCATTATGCATTGCCCATTCTAATTTCTTTTTTTTTTTTTTTGTTAATTCATTTTTTTCCATTTTTGTGTCTTTAAATATTTTCATTAGCCCCTAAAATGTACTTAATAACCTTTTTTTATTCCCCAATAATCATGAAATATTAAAAAATAAAATGGCACATTTTTCAATGGGCTTTCTTTTCACCATTTAACCCTAAGTATAGGTAATTAAGTGTTGGAAGCAATCTAGGAAATATGAGAAGATTTTGAAGGATCACTCTCTCATTAGGCATTCGTGTTTCTTTCAAGGTTTTGAAGGATTTTGTGGGTTTCTTTCCTAAATTTCAAAAGTTCCTTCTTCCTCTGCTTCTTCTTCTTGTCGCTTCTTGTCGGTGGTTGGGTTGGAAGCACTTCACCCTTTTGTCGTGGTCGTGCCTGTCACCGGGTGGATCATGGGATTTTTGCCATCTCATCCCCGGAATTGGGTTGCTGGATTTCTATCGTGCTGTTGCCTACTTTGGTGGCTTGAAGTTCCTCTTGATTGCTGGATTTGTAAATGTGTGTTGTTTTTAGCAGTTATGGGGTTTGGTGGTGTATGTGTTGCTTCAAAATTTTTCTGTTTGCTAGTTTTTATTTATTTATCTTTGTTTGTTACTTTTATTTTGGTGGGGTTTTATTTTGCCAAAATCATGTCTTGTCGTCGACAATGGGTTAGCTAATTTTTTTTTTTTTTGAAAAATAGCTATATTAATTGTATGTAATGCAAAATGATATGCTAATTTTTTGTATTATGTGTTTATATGTTTAAATTCAAGATATAGCCATTATAAATTGCATGGAAAATGTCAATCGTAACACGGATGGTTCTCTGTTGTATGTCTTAAAATGACGTCAGTTGTATGGCTCACAATCCATTAGTGATTTAGTCACCTTTTGTGGTTGGAAATGTTGATGACTGCTAAGGGAGATAGATGTTAAAAAGATACTATTTACTGCATCAATTGGTAAATAAATTACATGAATTTATCGTTTATTAATTATACTACACCCTATGTCCATATTGTTAGTAATATTAATTTGTGTTTATGTTTTTTGTATGTAGAATTATGGATCCTTTAATGAACATGTCCTCTCGAATAAGGATGGCACTAGATCACCATCCAGTGATATGGAAAGACCAACTATGTCATCCCCAAGGCATAGAAAACGAGGGGTTACAACGATGAAAGGCCTTAAGAAGTATTTGGGGGGAAGCAGAAGCTTGGAACCTCAATTTAATGAGGTTGGAGTTGCTATTAACTATGAGGCCATTTGACTGAACAATTCGGAAGGCTCGTTGGTTAGGAGCACAATACCAATTAATACACCTAATTGGAGAGCTGTGTCAGATAGGTTAAAAGATAACCTATGGGAATCAATAAAGGTACGTAGTACATTAGTGTTAAATTTGGTTTATTATGAATCATATTTAATTGATAAAGATTTTATAGTTTCTGTTTTGCATTTGTAACTTGTATGCATTTTACTTGCATTTCTAACTTACTACATTTACTTGTCAATCAATGTTACTAAATATATATATTTTAATCTTGCAGCAATATACGAGTAAAGATGATAGTTTTAGGAAGGTAACTTTAAAAGATTGTTGTGAAAATGGAGAAAATTCAAGACTTACTTATATAGACATTTTATTCAACCATATATTGACACACCCGAAAAGTTCAAATCAACCCTCAATATATGAATTCATAAGCCAAGAGGTGTGGGATGATTTTGTACAACAAAGGTTGTTAGATAAATTCAAGGTATAGTTTTATTTAATGCATGTTAATGTTGTATTAAATTGCGTTGTCATTATTTATATAAAAATTAAAATTTGTTATGGTGACTTAAATTATTTGGGTTTCTAATATGTATTTTTATAAATTTTGTAGGTATTAAGTCACAAATATTCAGAAAAGGGAAATTAAACAAGTATCCGCATAGGATGGGTGTAATGGGCTATGTGAGATTAGAAAAAGCCATTGTATGCAATTTATTTTTATTTACATTTAACTATATTAATTTTGTCATTGTTACTCACTTGCATTATTAAAATTAATTTATTTGTAACTTTTGAAGCAACTTGAAAGAGGCACCCAAGATTTTGTAGATCGAGATGGCCTATGGATACGAGCATATATAGGGAAGGATGGAAAATATGCAAATGAAGAAGCTGAACATTTAGGGGAAAAAATTGTGAGTATTGTATTTTTTATGAATATTTGTTGCTTATATTATTATTTAGCTCATTATTATATGAATAGATATATTTAATCTTTTAATAAATATATTGTAGAATGTCTTAAAGAAAAAGACAACAGAAGGAGAAATTCGGCCTTCACCTCTGGTTGATATCCTCACACAAGCTTTGGGAAAAGAGGAGTACGGAGGTAGGCTTAGGGGTCGAGCCAAAGGATATACAGTGACTAACTTTTTTCTATACTCCTAAGCCGAGTTCACACAAAAAGACTAAGTCGGAGGGAAGTGAAAAAATGACAATTATGGAGATGTTGCTCAAAGGTCTGGCCAGATCATCAGAAATTCAAGCAGCAGCAGTGCTTCCCAAGTTGATGCGCTCATATCGGCATGTGGTATTGACATCCTGTCGCTTTCTCATCCAGTTGATGATGTTGTTGTTCAAAGGACCCCCCCAGCCGATGATGTTGATGCTCCTGGGACCCAATCTACATCTAAGGTTGATGCTTCTTCGATCTATCAATCACCCATGACATGTTCAGAGGTATTCTGGTGAAAATTATTTCATTATATATATATATATATATGTTTAAGTGGGTTATTATTATCTATATAGCTCCTGTGGTTGAAGACCCCTACATACTGATATGAGGTCATGTGATCGAGTATTTAGGTTAAAGGAATATTGTCATGTGAACATAATTTCTTTTAACTTTGTAGGGTGTAAAATGCAATCTTGCACAAGGCAATGTCGGCCATATAGTAGCACGTGGCAGTTTCGTACCTTCGCTGCCAACGGATATGTGCCATGGTGTGAAGCTAGGTGCACAAAATTATAAGGTCACTGTTGATGACGTTATTGATGGATTTGCACCTTTGCCTATTCCATCATTTGACATTATACGTGTCAGTGATGCTGAAGGTGCTTTTGTTGCATGGCCGAGAGATCTTGTTATTTTGCCATCTGAGGATGTATTGTTCGATGCAACTATATATAATAATGAAGTTTAAAATAATTTCGCTTTTGTTCTACTTTAAATGATGTTTGTTGATATTTGTAGGGAAGTTCAAACAAGTCACATGTTGAGGATGATCAAGATGAAAATGTTGATCCCTCAGTCATTACCCCAACGATCCAAGGGTTGCTATGTCGGATCAAGGATGTCGAGAGCGATCATTTATGGTTATTTAATATGAAAAAAGAAATTTTTGGGGAAGAACAATAGTTGTACATAGCGAGGAGTGACATAAATGATTTTTGTTACATGCAAGAATTATCTTTTGAGTGCATATTGTTCTACATAAGGCAACCTAAATTTGGATGTGTTTACAACTAATTCTTCAATTTAATTTAATTATAACCAGTTCAGTTATGCTGTTTAAATATTTTCACTGGTTATTTAAAATAAGATTAATTAATCTATATAGAAAACCAAAAAAAAAAAAAAAAGGGGGGGGGGGGGGAATAGGAGACTTGAAACGATGCTTGTGTGTCGCCTAATACATATATTGTCCGAAAAAAAAAAAAAATAGCTCAGTTATGCTACTTAAATATTTTCACTGGTTATTTGAAATTGAAAGAAAATAAGATTGATTAAAAAAAGGACAAAAAAAAAAGAGGAGGGAACAAGCGACGCTAAAAGATGCTTGTGCTTCTCCTTATACCAATATTTAAAACTAAAAATAAAAACCCAGCTCAGTTATGCTGCTTAAATACTTCCACTGGTTATTTAAAATCATATTGATTAATATATCCAAACCCCCAAAAAAAGAAAAGTGACACGGAAAGATGCCTGTGCATGGCCTGATTCCAATATTGTAAAAAACAAAAAAAAACGGCTCAGTTATGCCGTTTAAATATTTTCACTGGTTATTTGAAGTTGAAAGAAAATCATATTGATTAATATATACAGAAAACCAAAAAAAAAAAGGGAACAAGCGACCTGAAACGATGCTTGTGTGTCTCCTAATACCTATATTGTCAAAAAACAAAAAAAAAAAAACAGCTCAGTTGTGCTGCTTAAATATTTTCATTGGTTATTTGAAGTTGACAGAAAATAAGATTGATTAAAAAAAGGACAAAAAAAAAAAGAGGAGGGAACAGGCGACGCCAAAAGATGCTTGTGCGTTTCCTTATACCAATATTAAAAAAAAAAAAATAGCTCAGTTATGCTGCTTAAATATTTTCACTGGTTATTTAAAATCAGATTGATTAATATATACAGAAAACCCAAAAAAAAAAAAAATTACGCGGAAAGATGCCTGTGCTTCGCTTAATACCAATATTGTAAAAAAAATAAAAATAAAAATAAAAAACAGCTCAGTTATGTCGCTTAAATATTTTTACTGGTTATTAGAAGTTAAAAGAAAATCAAATTAATTAATATATATAGAAAACCAAAAAAAGGAAATAATATAAGGGGAACAGGTGATGCGAAACGATGCTTATGCATCTCCTGATACCAATATTGTAAAAAATAAAATAAAATAAAAATAGCTCAGTTATACTGTTTAAATATTTTCACCGGTTATTTGAAATTGAAAGAGAATCAGATTAATTAATATATACAGAAAATAAAAAATAAAAAAAATAAAATAAGGGAAACAGGCGATGCGAAAAGATTCTTGTGCATCACCTGATACCAATATCATAAAACAAAAAAAAGAAAAGAAAAACCAGCTCTGTTATGCTGCTTAAATATTTTCACTAGTTATTTAAAATCAGATTGATTAATATATATAAGAAACCAAAAAAAATAAAAAATAAAAAAGTGATGCGGAAAGATGGTTGTGCTTCGACTGATACCAATATTGTAAAAAAAAAAAAGAAAAAAAAAGCTTAGTTATGCTGCTTAAAAATTTTAACTGGTTATTTGAAGTTGAAAGAAAATTAGATTGATTCATATATATTGAAAACAAAAAAGAAAAAGAAAAAAAAGGGGAGCAAGCGGCGCAAAACGATGCTTGTGCATTGCCTGATACAAATATTGTCAAACAAAAAAAAAAGCTCAGTTATGCTGCTTAAATATTTTCACTAGTAATTTGAAGCTGAAAGAAAATAAGATTGATTAAAAGAAAAAAAAAAAAGAAAAAAGGAGGGAACAGCCGATGCTAAAATATGCTTATGCGCCGCCTCATACCAATATATAAAAGAAAAAAAGCTCAGTTATGTTGCTTCAATATTTTCACTAATTTTTTAAAATCAGATTGATTAATATATACATAAAACCAAAAACAAATGAACAAAAAAGGGAACAGGCGATGCAAAAAGATGCTTATGTGTCGCCAGATACCAATATTGTAAAAAAAAAAAAAAAAGAAAAAAAAGCTCAATTATGCTGCTTGAATATTTTTATTAGTTACTTTGAAGTTGAAAGAAATTCAAATTGATTAATGTTTACAGAAAACCAAAAAAAGATAAACGAGGAGCAGGCGACACGAAAACTTGCTCGTGCATCGCCTAATACAAATATTGTAAAAAGAAAAAAAAAAAAAAAACAGCTCACTTATGCTACTTAAATATTTTAACTAGTTATTTGAAGTTGGAAAGAAAATTAGATTGATTAATATTTATAGAAAAAAAAGGGGGGGGGGGGGGAGGGGGAACAGGCGACGCAGAAAGATGCTTGGGCGTCACCTAATACCAATATTGTAAAAAATAAAAAATAAAAAAATAAAAAAACCAGCTCAGTTATGCTTCTTAAATATTTTTACTGGTTATCTGAGGTTGAAAGAAAATCAGATTGATTAAAAAAAAAGGAAAACCAAAAAAAAGAAAAAAGGAGAGTAGGCGAAACGTAAAGATGATTGTGCGTTGCCTGTTAATATTACTTAAAAAAACAAAAACCAGCTATATTATGTTCCTTAAATATTTTCAGTAGTTATTTAATGTTGTAAGAAAATTAGATTGATTAAAAAAATGAAAACCATAAAAAAAAGGGGAACAGGCGACCCGGAAATGATACTTGTGCGCCACATGATAACAGTATTGTTAAAAAAAACCAGCTCAGTTATACTACTTAAATATTTTTACTGGTTATTTAAAATCATATTGATTAATCTATGCAAAAAACCAAAAAAAAAAAAAACTCAGTTATGTTGCTTAAATATTTTTCCTGGTTATTTGAAGTTGAAAGAAAATCATATTGATTAATTTATACATAAAGTAAAAAAAAAAGGGGAACAGCCGACACGAATTGATGCTTGTGCGTCGCTTGATATAAATATTGTTAAAAAAAAAAATAACAGCTCAGTTATGCTGCTTAAATATTTTTACTGGTTCTTTAAAATCAGATCGATTAATACATCCAGAAAACCAAAAACAAAATTGAAAAAAATAAGGAGAACAGGCGATGCAGAAAGACGCTTGTGTGTCACCAGATACCAATATTGTAAAAAAAAAAAAAAAAAAAAGAAAAAAGAAAGCTCAATTATGCTGCTTAAATATTTTCACTAGTTATTTTGAAGTTGAAAGAAAATCAAATTGATTAATATTTACAGAAAACAAAAACAAAAGACAAAAGGACAACAAGCGATGTGAAAAGTTGCTCGTGCGTCGCCTGATACAAATATTGTAAAAAGAAAAAAAAAAAAAACAGCTTGCTTATGCTGCTTAAATATTTTAACTACTTATTTCAAGTTGCAAAGAAAATCAGATTGATTAATATTTATAGAAAAAGAAAGAAAGGGAGGGGGGGGGGGGGGGGGGACAGGCGACGTGGAAAGATGCTTGGGCATCACCTGATACCAATATCGTAAAAAAAAAAAAAAAAAAAAAAGTAGCTCAGTTATGCTGCTTAAATATTTTTACTAATTATCTGAGGTTGAAAGAAAATCAGATTGATTACAAAAAACCAAAAAAAAAAAAAAAGAGAGTAGGCGAAACCTAAAGATGATTGTGCATTGCCTGTTAACAATTCTTATAAAAAACCAGCTGTATTATGTTCCTTAAATATTTTCAATGGCTATTTAAAGTTGTAAGAAAATTAGATTGATTAAAAAAAAGAAAACCATTAAAAAAAAAAAAAAAAAAAGGGGAGTAGGTGACCTGGAAATAATGCTTGTGCGCCACATGATACCAGTATTGTTAAAAAAAAAAAAACAGCTCGGTTATGCTGCTTAAATATTTTCACTGGTTATTTAGAATTAGATTGATTAATCTATACAGAAAACCAAAAAAAAAAAAATAGCTCAGTTATGATGCTTAAATATTTTCACTGGTTATTTGAAGTTGAAAGAAAATCAGATTGATAAATTTATACATAAAATAAATAAAAAAAAAAGAAAAAGGGAACAGGCGACGAAAAATGATGCTTGTGTGTCGCCTGATACAAATATTATTAAAAAAAAAAAAAAACAGCTCAGTTATGCTACTTAAATATTTTTACTGGTTCTTAAAATCAGATTGACTAATATACGCAGAAAAAAAAATGAAAAAATAAGTGTAGTAGGTGATGCGGAAAGATGCTTGTGTATCGCCAGATACCAATATTGTAAAAAAAAAGAAAAAAAAAATTATGCCGCTTAAACATTTTCACTAGTTATTTGAAGTTGATAGAAAATCACATTGATTAATATGTACAGAAAAAAAAAATGAACAGGTGGCGCAAAACGATGCCTGTGTGTCGCCTGATACCAATATTGTGAAACAAATAGCTCAGTTATGCTGCTTAAATATTTTCACTGGTTATTTGAAGTTGATAGAAAATAAGATTGATTAAACAAAAGGAAAAAAAAAAAAAAAAGGAGGGAACAGGATACACGAAGTGATGCTTGTGCATCATGTCAGGACCCGTCCAGAATTCCTCCTCCGGAACCCTAGACAAGCCCTGATCCCAGGGAAACCCTACCGAACCCTCCAACGGAAAATCCGGCAGAGCCTCCCCTAAGGGATTTACTTACCACAAATTACCTGCACTGAAAACACACTTCTATAAACATCTCCTTATTCCTCCCACAAACTACAAATTGTTCCACAAATTTCAGCACTTCTCAAAAGCAACAACAGTCCAGTGCATAAATAAAAACAGAAGTATCCCAATAGTATACAGAGCTTTAAGAAGTGCTAAACAACAGAAATACAACAAGGCTGAAAGAAATAATACACTGAAATGAAAGAGTACAAAGAAACTTCTCGAAACACAACAGCAGCGGAAACTTGGTTCGCTCCGGAAGAACGTCTACCACCACTTGCACCTAAGGGAACGGAATTTAAGAGTGTGAGATGCTAATCATCTCCGTGAGTAACCCGAACTACTGAACACCTTTTAATAATAATAATAAAATAATAACAATTTAGGAGTGGAACAAATACCAACAATTAATAATAAATAATAATAACTGTTGGAAAATAATAATTTCCCTCAAAACTCTCACCAATCGCTCCGTTTGAAATGTTCCCTTTTTAAAACCTTTTCGCAAAACCCAATGTACATACCTCCCAAAAACCAAGGGATTAAACCAGTTGATACACAATAAATAAATAGAAAACATACCCCAAATATATAATAAAAATATAATAAATTATAATAAATAATTTTTGAACAGCTTTGGGGTTTAAACCACTATTTGCAACGACGCACCACACCATATACCGGTGATGCCCTCCGATACCCAGCGTCCCGAGCACTGACTGGCAGAGGATTGAAGAGAGAAACCTGCAGCGGTCACTTCGGCGTCCCGACAGTACCGACTGCTAAAAACCATCACCCGGCGAAGGAGGGGGGCGGCTGTGGCCAATAACAACTTGCCTGCCCACGGTCCAATGGCAACTCACGGGTGAAGTAAAAACTGCACGCTAAACCATATAATAACCGCGTGCTAAACCACGTGTCCATACACCATACACCAGAACACCAATACTGTATGAGTGCGTCTAAAAATAACCAATAATAACCAACCGTACCATTTTTCCAAAAACCACCGTGGGAAGTATACCAAATTTTCACAAAACACCATCCCACATATTTTTATTTAAACAACCCGGTACGAAACAACAATAATCAACAAATCACAATTTTTCCTCGAAATACGAGATGCAACCATAAAAATACCACGGGCATAATTTATAAAATTCAAACCAATATTTTCGTAAAATATTTAAACCAATTATGCCCGAAAAATCAAATTCAAAACCATGTACAAATACTACCAAAACATACTATGCTCATGCATAATAAATAAATTAAACCACAATAAAACCACAATTAAATCACACCACATGAGCATAATTTAAATACCAATTTAAATACCAATTAAATATAATTAATTGCCCCAAAATAATTTTTGAAGGTGGATCACTCACCTGGAGAGCGCAAATCAACTAAGATCCTCCTCGGGATCCACTCCACTACTCGCGCGTGCACCTAAACAACCACAGTGCACAAACCAAAAATATTAATATTTTATTCGGGTAATTCCCAAATGGATACCCGGGGAGCGAACACCAAGCGACATCTAAGGGTTACGAGTTATATACCGAATCGAAGCTCGCATGATGAGGATCACGGATTCGGTCTTACTTTCCGGTGATCGAACCCGACGGGGTCGGAATCTCGCCGGAAAGCTTTTCGAGTTTCGGCTCCGCAATTCTCCCAAACTGTCGCGAATTGGCGGAAACAGAAGCCGGATTCGGATTCAGGAGATCGAACACTGCAGACTGGAGCTGGCCGAAATTTCGGGTACTCGTCGGAACAGTAATTTCCGGCGAGCCGCCGCGGTCACCGGCAACCGTCACCGGCGGCGGCGCGTGCGGTGGCCGTTGGTGGTGAAATTTTGCAGACTTGTAGATCTTGAGGAGAGCAACCCAACGGGACCGGCGGTGAGCAAAACGGAGGTCGGACGACGGAGAAATCACCGTTTGAAGATTTCCGACCCCTCGCCGGAAAACGCTCCGATCCCGGCGCGTCGGTGGTCCGATGGCCGTGATTTTTGGTGGGTCGGCCGGACTTGAGGAGAGGATCAAGGGTGTACGGCGCGTGTACTGTAGATAGGCCGGAAATAGGTCGATTTGCGGTGGCCGGCGGTGGAGGGGTAAAACTCGCCGCCGAACTTTGGAGGTCCGATCCGGGCGCGTCCGGCGGCCGTTCGCCGTGAAACTTGGAGGTTTTGCCGGAAATGAGGAGGGCAAGCTTGCTGGCTGGCGCGTGCACAGTAAGTCGGCCGGAACAGTAGAAAAACTCCGGTGGCCGGCGGTCTCTCTCTCTCTCTTTCTCTCTCCTCTCTCTCTTTCTCTCTCTTCCTCGAGAGTTTTAACAAATAAAAACCCTTGTGTGACACTGTTCATGCCACGTGGACCCAAAAATATTAAAATAATACGGTATCCGGTAAACTTCAAACGTCCATAACTTTTTAACCGGATGTCCGTTTTGAGCGTGCCGCTAGTCTGTGAACTCGTATCGACGAGCACTTCACAACCATGCACGAGTCAAAGCTCATTTCCCCAAAAACAAAAAGTCAACTCCGGCACCCCCTGGACAGTTTGGACCGCAACTTGTTTCGTCCATAACTTTCAAACCGTAGCTCCGTTTTCGACGTGCTACCAGTCTACGAACTCGGGGCATCGTGCACTTCGCCACGGTACCCTGGTCAACTCGAAATTCCCACCGAGTCAAAAAGTCAACTTTTAACCCCTTCGGTCAATGGTCAACGGTCAACCTTGGTCAACGTGCACGGATTCCGGTGCGATGCGGGACGGGGTGTTACAATCACCTGATACCAATATTGCAAAAAAAAAAAAAAAAAAAAAAAAACCAACACAATAATGCCACTTAAATATTTTCACTGGTGATTTAAAATCAGATTGATTAATATACACCGCAAACCAAAAAAAAAAAAAAAACAGGTTAACAATACTTCAAAAAAAAAAAAAAAAGACCAGCTTTGTTATATTCCTTAAATATTTTCAACTGGTTATTTAAAGTTGTAAGAAAATTAAATTGATTGTAAAAAACAAAACCATAAAAAAAAAAAAAAAGGAAAAGGGAACAGGCGACCCGGAAATGATGCTTGTGCGTCACATGATACCAATATTGTTAAAAAAAAAAAACCAGCTCAGTTATGCTGCTTAAATATTTTCACTGGTTATTTAAAATCAAATTGATTAATATATACATAACACCAAAAAAAAATGTGAAAATAAGGGGAAGAGGCGATGCAGAAAGACGCTTGTGCGTCGCCAGATACCAATATTGTAAAAAAAAAAAAAAAAAAAAGCTCAATTATGCTGGTTAAATATTTTCACTAGTTATTTTGAAGTTGAAAGAAAATCGAAATTGATTAATATTTATAGAAAACCAAAAAAAAAAAAGAAAAAAGGGTAATAGGTGACGCGAAAAGTTGCTCGTGCGTCGCCTGATACAAATATTGTAAAAAAAAAAAAAAAAAAAATAGCTCACTTATCCTACTTAAATATTTTAACTAGTTATTTGAAGTTGGAAAGAAAATTAGGTTGATTAATATTTATAGGAAAAAAAAGGGGGGGGAACAGGCGACGCGGAAAGATGCTTGGGCGTTACCTGATACCAATATTGTAAAAATAAAAAAAAATAAAAAAATAAAAAAATAAAAACAGCAGCTCAGTTATGCTGCTTAAATATTTTTATTGGTTATTTGAGGTTGAAAGAAAATCAGATTGATTAAAAAAAAAAAAAGAAAACCAAAAGAAAAAAAAAAAAAGGAGAGTAGGCGAAACGTAAAGATGATTGTGCGTTACCTGTTAACAATACTTAAAAAAAAGAAAAAAAACCAGCTATATTATGTGCCTTAAATATTTTCAGTGGTTATTTAAAGTTGTAAGAAAATTAGATTGATTAGAAGAAAGAAAACCATAAAAAAAAAAAAAGAGGAACAAGCAACCCGGAAATGATGCTTGTGCGCCACATGATACCAGTATTGCTAAAAAAAAAAATAGCTCAGTTATGCTGCTTAAATATTTTCACTGGTTATTTGAAGTTGAAAGAAATCAGATTGATTAATTTATACATAAAATGAAAAAAAAAAAGGGGAACAAGCGACGCGAAATGATGGTTGTGCGTCATTTGATACAAATATTGTTAAAAAAAAAAAAAAAAGCTCAGTTACGCTGCTTAGACATTTGTAATGGTTCTTTAAAATCAAATTGATTAATATATCCAGAAAACCAAAAAAAAAAAGAAAAAATAAGGGGAGTAAGTGATGCGGAAAGATGTTTGTGTGTCATCAGATACCAATATTGTAAAAAAAAAAAGAAAAAAAATTATGCTGCTTGAATATTTCACTACTTATTTGAAGTTGATAGAAAATCATATTGATTAAAGAAAAAAAAAAGATGAACAGGCGGAGCAAAACGATGCTTGTGCGTCGCTTGATACCAATATTGTCAAAAAAAAAAAAAAACCTCAGTTATGCTGCTTAAATAATCACACTGGTTATTTGAAGTTGAAAGAAAATGAGATTGATTAAAAAAAAAAAGAACAAAAAAAAGGAGGGAACAGGTGACAGGAAGTGATGCTTGTGCATCACTTGATACCAATATTGCAAAAAAAAAAAAAAAAACCAGCACAGTTATGCCACTTAAATATTTTCACTGGTGATCTAAAATCAGATTGATTAATATGCACCGCAAACCAAAAAAAACAAAAAAAAAACCAACTCTGTTATTTTCCTTAAATATTTTCACTGGTTATTTAAAGTTGTAAGAAAATTTTGATTGATTAAAAAAAAAATCATAAAAAAAAGGGAACAAGCGACCTGGAAATGATGCTTGTGCGTCACATGATACCAATATTGTTAAAAAAAAAAAAAAACAGCTCAGTTATGCTACTTAAAGATTTTCGTTGGTTATTTAAAATTAGATTGATTAATCTAGACAGAAAGCCATAAAAAAAAAAAATAGCTCAGTTATGCTGCTTAAATATTTTCACTGGTTATTTGAAGTTGAAAGAAAATCAGATTGATTAATATGTATAGAAAACCAAAAAAAAAATAAAAAAAGGGGGAACAAGTGACGCGAAATGATGCTTGTGCGTCGCTTGATAACAATGTTGTAAAAAATATATATATATATATATATATATATATATAGCCCAGTTATGTTGCTTAAATATTTTCACTGGTTATTTGAAGTTGAAAGAAAATCAGATTGATTAAAAAAAAAAAAAAAGTAAGAGAATAGGCGAAGCATAAAGAGGATTGTCCAGCGCCTGTTAACAATACTTAAAAAAAAAAAAAAACCAGCTATATTATATTCCTTAAATATTTTCACTTGTTATTTTAAATTGTAAGAAAATCAGATTGATTACAAAAAAAGAAAAAAAAAAAACATTATGGGGAATAGGCAAACTGTAAGGATGTTTGCATCGCCTGTTACCAAATATTTAAAAAAAAAAAATGAAAAACACCAGCTCAATTATGTTACTTAAATATTTTTACTCGTTATTTGAAATTGAAAGAAAATCATATTGATTACTACTTACAAAAAACCAAAAAAAAAAAAAAATAGAGGGGAATAGGCGACGTGGAAAGATGCTTGTGCATCACCTGATACCAATATTACAAAGAAAACAAAAAAAAAAAAAACAACGAAAACCAGCTCAGTTATGCCACTTAAATATTTTCACTGGCGATTTAAAATAAGATTTGTTACTATATATAGCAAACCAAAAAAAAAGGTGAATAGGCAACTTGAAACAATGCTTGTGCGTCGCCTGATACCAATATTGTTAAAAAAAAAAGCCTAGTTATGTTGCTTAAATATTGTCATTGGTTATTTGAAGTTAAAGGAAAATCAGATTGATTAATGTGTACAGAAAACCAAAAAAAATAAAAAACAAAAAAAGGGAATAAGCAACTTGGAACGATGCTTGTGCATCGCCCGATACCAATATCGTCCCAAAAAAAAAAAAAAAAACTAGCTGAGTGATGCTACTTAAATATTTTTACTGGTTATTTAAAATTGGAAAGAAAATAAGATTGATTAAAAAAAAGAAAGAAAAAAGGAGGGAACAGGTGACGCTAAAAGATGCTTGTGCATCGCCTTATACCAATATTTAAAAAACAACTAAGTTATGCTGCTTAAATATTTTCATTGGTTATTTAAAATTAGATTGATTAATATATACGGAAAACCAAAAAAAAATGAAAAAAAAAGGGGAACAGGTGATGCAGAAAGATGCTTGTCCGTCGCCTGATACCAATACTGTACAAAAACAAATAAAAAAAAAAGCCTAGTTATTCTGTTTATATATTTTCACTGGTTATTTGAAGTTGAAAGAAAATCAGATTGATTATTATATACAAAAAACAAAAAAAATAATATATATATATATATATATATATAAAAGGGGAACAGGCAATGCAAAACGATGCTTGTACATCACCTGATACCAATATTAATTAAAAAAAAAAAGAAAAAAAAATACCTCAATTATGCTGCTTAAATATTTTCACTAGTTATTTGAATTTAAAAGAAAATAAGATTGCATAAAATAAAAAAAAGGAGGGAACAAGTGACGCTAAAAGATGCTTGTGCGTCTCCTTATACCAATATTTAAAAATAAAAAATAAAAAAAGACCAGCTCAATAATGCTGGTTAAATATTTTCACTGGTTATTTCAAATTAGATTGATTAATATATACAGACAACCAAAAAAAAAAAAAAAAAAGGGGACATGGAAAGATGCTTGTGCGTCGCCTGATACCAATATTGTAAAAAAACATAAAAATAAAATAAAAAACAGCACAGTTATGGCGCTTAACTATTTTCACTAGTTCTTCGAGGTTGAAAGAAAATCAGATTGATTAATATATTCAGAAAACAAAAAAAATAAAAAATAGGGGTGGAACAGGCGACTTGAAATGATGCTTGTGTGTCGCCTGATACCTATATTGTAAAAAAAAAAAAAAAAAAAAAAAAAAAAAAAAGCTCAGTTATGCTGCTTAAATATTTTCACTAGTTATTTCAACTTGAAAGAAAATAAGATTGATTCAAAAAAAGGACAAAAAAAAAGAGAGGAAGGAATAGGCAACACTAAAAGATGCTTGTGCATCTCCTTATACCAATGTTTAAGGAAAAAAAAAAAAAAAAGCTTAGTTATGCTGCTTAAATATTTTCACTCGTTATTTGAAGTTGAAAGAAAATAAGATTGATTAAAAAAAAAAGACAAAAAAAAATAAAAATAGAGGAGACAGACGACGCTAAAAGATGCTTAAATATTTTAAAAAAAGAAGAAAAAACTAGTTCAGTTATGCTGCTTAAATACTTT
This sequence comes from Ziziphus jujuba, assembly GCF_031755915.1. Taxonomy (NCBI): domain Eukaryota; kingdom Viridiplantae; phylum Streptophyta; class Magnoliopsida; order Rosales; family Rhamnaceae; genus Ziziphus; species Ziziphus jujuba. The sequence continues at coordinate 23,979,318 of NC_083384.1, forward strand.
CACCGGTATTTAAAATCAGATTGATTAATATATACAGACAACCCAAAAAAAATAAAAAAGGTGATGCGGAAAGATGCCTGTGCATGGCCTGATTCCAATATTGTTAAAAAAAAAAAAACAAAAAAACAAAAAACAGCTCAGTTATGCTACTTAAATATTTTCACTTGTTATTTGAAGTTGAAAAAAAATCAGATTGATTAACATATACAGAAAACCAAAAAAAAAAACAGAACGGGGAACAGGCGACTTGAAACGATGCTTATGTGTGGCCTGATACCTATATTGTCAAAAAAAAAAATAACTCAGTTATCCTGCTTAAATATTTTCACTGGCTATTTGAAGTTGAAAGAAAATTAGATTGAGCAAAAAAATGGACCCAAAAAACAAAAAAAAGGAGGGAACATGCAACGCCAAAAGATGCTTGTGCGTCTCCTTATACCAATATTTAGAAGAAAAAATAAAAAAAAAAGCTCAGTTATGCTGCTTAAATACTTTCATTGGTTATTTAAAATCAGATTGATTAATATATACAGAAAACCCCAAAAAAAAAATACGTGGAAAGATGCTTGTGCGTCGCCTGATTCCAATATCGTAAAAAAAAAAAAAAAAAAACACAATAAAAAAAGCTCAGTTATGCCGCTTAAATATTTTCACTGGTTGTTTAAAAAAAAGAAAAATCAGATTGATTAATATATATAGAAAACAAAAAAAAAAAATATAAGGGGAACAGGCGATGCGAAACGATGCTTGTGCATCTCCTGATACCAATACTGTAAAAAATAAAAATAAAAAAAAAACCAGCTATGTTATATTCAATAAATATTTTCACTAGTTATTTGAAGTTGCAAGAAAATAAGATTGATTACAAAAAAAAGAAAAACAAATTATGGGGAAAGTGTGAACCATAAGGATGTTTGTGGGTCACCTGTTACCAAATATTTAAAAAAAAAAAAAAACACCAACTCAGCTATTTTGCTTAAATATTTTTACTGGTTATTTGAAATTAAAAGATAATCAGATTGATTACTACTTACAAAAAGCCAAAAAAAAAAAAAAAAAAAGAAAGGGGAAAAGGCGACGTGGAAAGATGCTTGTGCATCACCTAATACCAATATTGTGAAAAAAAAAAAAAAAAAACCAGCTCAGTTATGCCACTGAAATATTTTCACTAGTGATTTAAAATCACATTGATTACTATATATAGCAAACCAAAAAAAAAAGGTGAACAGGCAACTTGAAACGTGCTTGTGCATCGCCTGATACCGATATTGTAACCAAAAAAAAAAAAAAAAAACCAGTTATGTTGCTTAAACATTTTCATTGGTTATTTGAAGTTAATGGAAAATCAGATTGATTAATATATACAGAAAACCAAAAAAAAAAAAAAAAAAAACTAGCTGAGTTATGCCACTTAAATATTTTTACTGCTTATTTGAAGTTGAAAAAAAAAAATTGATTAAAAAAGGAAAAGAAAAAGAGGAGGGAGCAAGCGACGCTAAAAGATGCTTGTGCATCGCCTTATACCAATATTTAAAAAAAAAAAAAAAAAGCAGCCCAGTTATGTTGCTTAAATATTTTCATTGGTTATTTAAAATTAGATTGATTAATATATATGGAAAACCCAAAAACAATGAAAAAATAAGGGGAATAGGCGATGCAGAAAGATGCTTGTGCGTCGCCTGATACCAATATTGTAAAAAAAAAAAAAAAATAGCTTAGTTATGCTGTTAATATACTTTCACTGGTTATTTAAAGTTGAAAGAAAATCAGATTAATTATTATATACAAAAAACCAAAATATATATATATATATATAAGGGGAATAGACGATGCGAAACGATGCTTGTGCATCACCTGATACCAATATTGTTAAAAAAAATAAATAAATAAATAAATACTAGCTCAGTTATGCTGCTTAAATATTTTCACTAGTTATTTGAATTTAAAAGAAAATAAGATTGCTTAAAAAAGGAGGAGGGAACAGGTGACGCTAAAAGATTCTTGTGCGTCTCCTTATACCAATATTAAAAAAAAAAAAAAAACCCAGCTCAATAATGCTACTTAAATATTTTCACTGGTTATTTAAATTCAGATTGACTAATATATATAGACAGCCCAAACAAAAAACAAAAAAAAGTGACACGGAAAGATGCCTGTGCATTGCCTGATACCAATATTGTAAAAAAAATTTAAAAATAAAAAAACATCTCAGTTATGCCACTTAAATATTTTTACTGATTATTTGAAGTTAAAAGAAAATAAGATTGATTAAGAAAAGGAACGAACAAGCGACACTAAAAGATGCTTGTGCGTCGCCTTATACCAATATTTTTTTTTTTTAAAAAAAAAGGTCAATGATACTACGTAAATATTTTTATTAGTTATTTGAAGTTGAAAGAAAATTAATTTGATTAATATTTATAGAAAACCAAAAAAAAAAAAAAAAAGGGGAACAAGCGACGTGAAAAGGTGCATCGGCATCGCCCAATACAAATATTGTCAAAAAGAAAAAGAAAAGGAAACCAGCTCAGTTATGCTGCTTAAATATTTTCGCTGGTTATTTGAAATTGAAAGAAAATCAGATTGACTAATATATACAGAAAACCAAAAAAGAAAAGGGATAACAGGCGACTTGAAACGATACTTGTGTGTCGCCTGATACCTATATGTCAAAAAAAAAAAAAAGCTCAATTACGCTGCTTAAATATTTTAACTGGTCATTTGAATTTGAAAGAAAATAAGATTGATTAAAAAACAACGGCCCAAAAAAAAAAAAAAAACAGACGACGCTAAAAGACTTTTGTGCATATCCTCATACCAATATTTAAAAAAAAAAAAAAATCAGCTCAGTTATGCTGCTTAAACACTTTCACTGGTTATTTAAAATTAGATTGATTAATATATACAGACAACCCAAAAAAAGAAAAAAAAAAGTGAGGCGGAAAGATGCCTGTGCGTTGCCTGATACCAATATTGTAAAACAAAAAAAAAAAAAAAATTAAATAGAGCTCAGTTATGCTGCTTAAATATTTTCACTATTTATTTGAGAAAAAGGAGGAAAAAAAAAGAAGGAGGGACCAGGCGATGCTAAAAGATCCTTGTGCGTCGTCTTATTCCAATATTTTTTACCAAAAAAAAAAACAGCTCAATTATGCTGCTAAAGTATTTTCACTAGTTATTTGAAGTTCAAAGAAAATCAAATTAAATAATATTTACAAAAAACCAAAAAAACTAAATAAATAAAGGGAACAGTCGACGTGAAACGATGCTTGTGCATTGCTTGGTACTAATATTGTAACAAAAAAAAAGGCTCAGTTATGTTGCTTAAATATTTTAACTAATTATTTGAAGTTGGAAGAAAATAAGATTGATTAAAAACAAGAAAAAAAAAAAAAGGAGGGAACAGGTGATGGTAAAAAAATGCTTGTGCGTCACCTTATAACAATATTTAAAAAAAAAAAAAAACACAGTTATGCCGCTTGAATATTTTCACCGGTTATTTGAAATTGACTGAAAATAAGATTGATTAAAAAAAAGGGAAAAAAAGAAGAAGGGAACAGGCAACGTTAAAACATGCTTGTGCATCTCCTTATACCAATATCAAAAAAAAATAAAAAATAATCAGCTCAATTACGCTGCTTAAATATTTTCACTAGTTATTTGAAGTTGAAAGAAAATCAGATTGATTAATATTTATATAAAACCAAAAAAAAAAAGAGCGGCAACAGGTGACGCGAAAAGGTGCTTTGGCGTCACTTGGTACAAATATTGTAAAAAACAAAAAAGAAAGAAAAAAGAAACCAGCTCGGTTATGCTGCTTAAATATTTTCACCGGTTATTTGAAGTTGAACGAAAATCAAATTGATTAATATATATATAAAAGCAAAAATAAAAAATAAATAAATAAATAAGGGGAACAATCGACGCGAAACGGCGCTTATGCGTCGCCTGATAGAAATATTGTGAAAAAAAAAATAAGGAAAAAAAAGCTCAGTCATGCTGGTTAAATATTTTCACTAGTTATTTGAAGTTGACAGAAAATAAGATTGATTCGAAAAAAGAAAAAAAAAAAAAAGGAAGGAACAAGAGACGCTAAAAGATGCTTGTGCGTCGCCTTATACCAATATTAAAAGCTCAGTTATGCTGCTTGAATATTTTCATTGGTTAGTTGAAATTGAATGAAAATAATATTGATTAAAAAAAAGTAGGGAACATGCAACGTTAAAACATGCTTGTGCGTCGCCTTATACCAATGTTTAAAAAAAAAAAAAAAAACCAGGTCAATGATACTATGAAAATATTTTCACCAGTTATTTGAACTTGAAAGAAAATATGCTTGATTAATATTTACAGAAACCCAAAAAAAAAGGGGAACAAGCAAAGCGAAAAATGCTTTGGCATCGCCCGATACAAATATTGTAAAAAACAAAAAAATAAAAAAATGAAACCAGCTCAATTATGCTGCTTAAATATTTTCATTGGTTATTTGAAATTCAAAGAAAATCAGATTGACTAATATATACAGAAAACCAAAAAAAAAAAAAAAAAGAGGGATAACAGGGACCCAAAAAAAAAAAAAAAAAAAAGCTCAGTTATGCTGAAAAAATTGAATATTGAAAAACTCAGTTATACGACTTGAATATTTTCACTCGTTATTTGAAGTTGATTGAAAATTGGATTGATTAAAAAAAAAGGGAAAAAAAGAAGGAGGGAATAGGCAACGTTAAAACATGCTTGTGCATCTCCTTGTACGCCAAAGCATACAAATATTGAAAAAAAAAGAAAAAAAAAAAGAAACCAGCTCAGTTATGCTGCTTAAATTTTTTCACTGGTTATTTGAAGTTGAATTAAAATCAAATTGATTAATATATATAGAAAAGCAAAAATAAAAAATAAATAAATAACTAAGGGGAACAGGTGAGGCAAAACGGTGCTTGTGCGTTGCCTGATACCAATATTGTAAAAAACAAAAAATAAAAAAAAAGCTCAGTCATGCTGCTTTAATATTTTTACTAGTTATTTGAAGTTAACAGAAAATAAGATTGATTAAAAAAAAAAAAAAAGGTAGGAACAAGCGATGCTCAAAGATGCTTGTGCGTCGCCTTATACCAATATTTAAAAAAAAAAAAAACTCAGTTATGCTACTTGAATATTTTCATTGGTTATTTGAAATTGAATGAAAATAATATTGAATAAAAAAAATGGGGAAAAAAAGAGTAGGGAACAGGAAATGTTAAAACATGCTTGTGCATCGCCTTATACCAATATTTAAAAAAAAAAAAAAACAACCCAGTCAGTGATACTGCGAAAATATTTTCACTAGCTATTTGAACATGAAAGAAAATATGCTTGATTAATATTTATAGAAACCCAAAAAAAAAGGGGAACAAGCGACGTGAAAAATGCTTTGGCATCGCCCGATACAAATATTGTAAAAAACAAAAAAAAAGAATGAAACCAACTCAAATATGCTGCTTAAATATTTTCATTGGTTATTTGAAATTCAAAGAAAATCAGATTGACTAATATATACAGAAAATCAAAAGAAAAAAAAAAAAAAGGGATAACAGGCGACTTGAAGCGGTGCTTGTGTGTCGCTTGATACCTATATTGTCACAAAAACAAAAAACAAATTAGCTCAGTTATGCTGCTTAAATATTTTCACTGGTTATTTGAAGTTGAAAGAAAATAAGATTGATTAAAAAAAGGGACCCAAAAAAAAAAAAAAACAGACGACGCTAAAAGATGCTTGTGCGTCCCCTCATACCAATATTTAAAAAAAAAAAAAAAGACTCAGTTATGCTGCTTAAATACTTTCACTGGTTATTTAAAATCAGATTGATTAATATATACAGACAACCCAAAAAAAGGAAAAAAAAAAAAAGTTTAGGCGGAACGATGCCTGTGGGTCGCCAGATATCAATATTGTAAAACAAAAAAAACAAAAATTGAAAAAACAGCTCAGTTATGCTGCTTAAATATTTTCACTGGTTATTTGAAGTTGAAAGAAAATAAGATTGATTAAAAAAAGGACGAAAAAAAAGGAGGGAACAGGCGAAGCTAAAAGATGCTTGTGTGTCGCCTTATACCAATATTTTTTACAAAAAAAAAAAAAAACAAACAGCTCAATTATGCTGCTAAAGTATTTTCACCAGTTATTTGAAGTTCAAAGAAAATCAAATTGAATAATATTTACAGAAAAACAAAAAAAAAATAAATAAATAAGTGGAACAGGCAACGCGAAACGATGCTTGTGCGTTGCCTGATACCAATATTGTCAAAAAAAAAAAAAAAGCTCAGTTATGCTGCTTAAATTTTTTGACTGATTATTTGAAGTTGGAAGAAAATAAGATTGATTGAAAACAAGGAAAAAAAAAAAGGAGGGAACAGGTAGTGCTAAAAAGATGCTTGTGCGTCACCTTAAACAAATAATCAAAAAAAAAAAAAAAAAACTCAGTTATATGACTTGAATATTTTCACTCGTTATTTGAAGTTGACTGAAAATTGGATTGATTAAAACAAAGGGAAAAAAGAAGGAGGGAATAGGCAACGTTAAAACATGCTTGTGCATCTCCTTATACCAATATTAAAAAAAAAAAAAACCAACTCAATTGCGCTGCTTTTATATTTTCACTAGTTATTTGAAGTTGGAAGAAAATTAGATTGATTAATATTTGCATAAAACCAGAAAAAAAGGGGGGGGGGGGGGGAACAGGCGACACCAAGGGATACAAATATTGGAAAAAAAAAAAAAAAAACTAGCTCAGTTATGCTGCTTAAATTTTTTCACCGGTTATTTGAAGTTGAATGAAAATCAAATTGATTAATATATATAGAAAAGCAAAAATAGAAAATAAATAAATAGCTAAGGGGAACAGGCGAGGTGAAACGGTGCTTGTGCATCGCCTGATACCAATATTGTAAAAAATAAAAATAAAAAAAAAAGCTCAGTCATGCTGCTTAAATATTTTTACTAGTTATTTGAAGTTGACAGAAAATAAGATTGATTAAAAAAAAGAAAAAAAAAAGGTAGGAACAAGCGACGCTAAAAGATGCTTGTGCGTCGCCTTATACCAATATTTAAAAAAAAAAAAAAAACTCAGTTATGCTGCTTGAATATTTTCATTGGTTATTTGAAATTGAATGAAAATAATATTGAATAAAAAAAATGGGAAAAAAAAGAGTAGGGAACAGGCAACGTTAAAACATGCTTGTGCATCACCTTATACCAATATTTAAAAAAAAAAAAAAAAACCAGGTCAGTGATACTACGAAAATATTTTCACTAGCTATTTGAAGATGAAAGAAAATCAGCTTGATTAATATTTGTAGAAAACCAAAAAAAAAGGGGAACAAGCGACGCAAAAAAATGCTTTGGCATCCCCCGATACAAATATTGTAAAAAAAAAAAAGGAAACCAGCTCAGTTATGCTGCTCAAATATTTTCACTGGTTATTTGAAATTCAAAGAAAATCAGATTGACTAATATATATAGAAAACCAAAAAAAAAATAAAAAGGGATAACAGGCGACTTGAAACGATGCTTGTGTGCCACCTGATACCTATATTGTCAAAAAAAAAAAAAAAAAAAAACTCAGTTATGCTGCTTAAATATTTTCACTGGCTATTTGAAGTTGAGAGAAAATAAGATTGATTAAAAAAAGGACCCCAAAAAAAAAAAAAAGGAAAAGAAAGCTCAGTCAGGCTGCTTAAATATTTTCAGTGATGATTTTAAGTTGAAAGAGAATAAGATTGATTAAAAAAAAAGAAGGAACAGGTGACGCTAAAAGATGCTTGTGCGTCCCCTTATACCAATATTTCTTAAAAAAAAAAAAAAACACCTCAGTTATGCTGCTTGAATATTTTCACTGGTTATTTGAAATTGAATGAAAATAAGATTGACTAAAAAAAGAAAAAAAAACGTAGGGTACAGGCAACGTTAAAATATGCTTGCGCGTCACCTTCTACCAATATTTAAAAAAAAAAAAAAAAATCAGCTCAATGATGCTGCTTAAATATTTTTACTAGTTATTTGAAGTTGAAAGAAAATTAGATTGATTAGTATTTACAGAAAACCAAAAAAGAAAGGGGGAACAGGCGACACGAAAAGATGCTTCGGCATCGCTTGATACAAATATTGTAAAAAAAAAAAAAAAAAAAAAAACCAGCCCAGTTATGCTACTTAAATATTTTCACTGGTTATTTGAAATTGAAAGAAAATCAGATTGACTAATATATATAGAAAATAATAAATAAAATAAAAAATAAGGGGAACAGGCGATGCGAAAACGATGCTTGTGAGTTGCCTGATACCATTATTGCCAAAAAAAGAAAAGAAAAAAATGGCTTTTTGATGCTGCTTAAATATTTTCACTGGTTATTTGAAGTTGAAACAAAATAAAATTGATTAAAAAAAATAAAAAGAAATGGAGGGAACAGGCGACGCTAAAAGATGCTTGTGCGTCGCCTTATATCAATATTGAAAAAAAAAAAATAGTTTAGTTATGCTACTTGAATATTTTCACTGGTTATTTGAAGTTGAATGAAAATAAGATTGATTAAAAAAAAGGAAAAAAAAAAAAGGAGGGAACAGGCAACGTTAAAACGTGCTTGTGCGTCGCCTTGTACCAATATTTGAAAAAAAAAAGAAGCGCAATTATGCTGCTTAAATATTTTCACTAGTTATTTGAAGTTGAAGAAAAATAAGATTGACTACAAAAAAAAGAAAAGGAAAAAAAAAAGTTTGGGGAACAGGCGAACCGTAATGATGTTTGTGCGTTGTCTATTACCAAATACTTAAAAACAAAAAAAACCAACTCAGTTATGTTACTTAAATATTTTTACTTGTTGTTTGAAATTGAAAGAAAATCAGATTGATTACTAATTAAAGAAAACCAAAAACAAAAATAAGGGGAAAAGGCGACACAAAAAGATGCTTGTGCTTCTCTGATACAAATATTGTAAAAAAAAAGAAAAAAATATCTCAGTTATACTGTTTAAAAATTTTCGCTGGTTATTTGAAGTTGAAAGAAAATCAGATTGATTAATATATACAGAAAACAAAAAACAAAAAAACAAGGGGAGCAAGCAACGCGAAACGATGCTTGTGCATCACCTGATACAAATATTGTGAAAAAAAAAAAGCTCAGTTATGCTGCTTAAAAATTTTCACTGGTTATTTGAAATTGAAAGAAAATCTTATTAATTAATATATACAGAAAAAAAAGAGCAAACAAAAAAGGGGAGCAGGCGGTGCAAAACGATGCTTGTGCATCGCCTGATACAAATATTGTCAAAAAAAACAAACCAGCTTAGTTATGCCACTTAAATGTTTTCACGGGTGATTTAAAATTAGATTGATTAATATATACCACAATTCAAAAAAAGAAAAAAAAAGTTAACAACACTTAAAAAAAAAAAACAACTCAGGAATGCTGGTTAAAATTTTTCATTGGTTATTTAAAAGTAGATTGATTAACATACAGGGAAAACCAAAAAAAATAAAAAAAATCAGGTTGATTATTATATACAAAAAACCAAAAATATATATATATATATATATATATATATATATAGAAGGGGAACAAGCAATGTGAAATGATGCTTGTGCATCAACGGACACCAAAATTGTAAAAATAAAAAATAAATAAGATAAAAAAAAGAAAAAAACTAGCTTAGTTATGCTGCTTAAATATTTTCACTACTTATTTGAATTTAAAGGAAAATAAGACTGCTTAAAAAAAAGAAGGGCAGGTGACACTAAAAGATGCTTGTGCGTCTCCTTATACCAATATTTAAAAAAAAAAAAAAAAAGAGCTCAATAATGCTGCTTAAATAATTTCACTGGTTATTTAAAATTAGATTGATTAATATATACAGACAACCCAAAAAAAAAAAAAAAAAAGGTGAAGCAGAAAGATGCCTGTGCATTGCTTGATACCAATATTGTAAAAAAAAAAATAAAAAAATAAAAAACAGCTTAGTTATGCTGCTTAAATATTTTCATTGGTTCTTTGAATCTCAAAGAAAATCAGATTGATTAATATATATAGAAAACCAAAAACAAAGGGGGGGGGGGGGGGGGGGAACAGGCGACTTCAAATGGTGCTTGTGTGTGGCCAGATACCTATATTGTCAAAACAAAAAAAATAGCTCAGTTATGCTGCTTAAATATTTTCATTGGTTATATAAAGTCGAAAGAAAATAAGATTGATTAAAAAAAAGGACCAAAAAAAAAAAGGAGGGAATAGGCGACGCGAAAAGATGCTTGTGCGTCTCTTTATACCAATATTTAAAAAAAAAAAAAAAACCTCAGTTATGCTGCTTAAATATTTTCACTAGTTATTTGGGATTGAAAGAAAATAAGATTGATTAAAAAAAAGGAGAAAAAATAAAAGGAGGAAACAGGCGATGCTGAAAGATGCTTATGCGCCTCCTTATTACCAATATTTAAAAAAAAAAAAAAACAAAAACCAGCTCAATTATGCTTCTTAAATACTTTCACTGGTTAATTAAAATTAGATTGATTAATATATACAGACAACCCAAAAAAAGAAAGAAAAAGTGACGCGGAAAGATGCTTGTGCGTCGCCTGATACCAATATTGTTAAAAAAAAAATAAAATTAAAAAACAGCGTAGTTATGCTGCATAAATATTTTCACTAGTTATTTGAAGTTGAAAGAAAATAAGATTAATTAAAAAAAAAGACAAAAAAAAATGGGAGGGAATAGGTGACGCTGACAGATGCTTGTGCGTCTCCTTATACCAATATTTAAAAAAAAAATAAAAAATCCAGCTTAGTTATGCTGCTTAAATACTTTCACTGCTTATTTAAAATCATATTGATTAAAATATATAGACAACCCAAAAAAAAAAAAAAAACAAAGGTGACGTAGAAAGATGCCTGTGCATTGCCTGATATCAATATTGTAAAAAAAATTAAAAAATAAAAAACAGCTTAGTTATGCTGCTTAAACATTTTCACTGGTTATTTGAAGTCGAAAGAAAATCTGAGTGATTAATATAAACAGAAAACCAAAAACAAAAAAAGGTGGAACAGGCGACTTGAAACGATGCTTATGCGTCGCCTAATACCAATATTGTTAAAAAAAAAAAAAAAAACTACCTGAGTTATGCTACTTACATATTTTCACTGGTTATTTGAAGTTGAAAGAAAATAAGATTGATTAAAAAAAAGAGAGAAAAAAAAAGGGAAGGAACAGGCGACGCTAGAAGATGCTTGTGCGTTGCCCCATACCAATATTTAAAAAAAAAAAAAAAATACGGCTCAGTTAAGCTGCTTAAATATTTTCACTGGTTATTTAAAATCACATTGATTAATATATACAAAAAACAAAAAAAAAGAAAAAAAGAAAAAATAAGGAGAACAGGAGATGCAGAAAGATCCTTGTGCATCACCTGATACCAATATTGTAAAAAAAACAAATAAATAAAAAAAGCCCAGTTATGCTATTTATATATTTTCACTGGTTATTTGAAGTTGAAAAAAAATTAGATTGATTAATATATATAGAAAACCAAAAAAAAAATAATAATATAAGTGGAACAGGCGCTGTGAAATGATGCTTGTGCATCACCTGATAGCAATATTGTTCAAAAAAAAAAAACAAAAAAGAGCTCAATTATGCCGCTTAAATATTTTCACCGGTTATTTGAAGTTAAAAGAAAATCAAATTGGTTAATATATATAGAAAACCAAAAAGAAAAAAAAAAGAAAAAAAGGGGAACAGGTGACTGCAAATGATGCTTGTGTGTCGCCTGATACCTATATTGTCAAACAAAAAACAAAAGCTAGCTCAATTATGCTGCATAGATATTTTCACTGGTTATTTGAAGTTGAAAGAAAATAAAATTGATTAAAAAAAAGGACAAAAAAAAAGGAGGGAACAAGCAACTCTAAAATATGCTTGTTCGTCTCCACATACCAAAATTTAAAAAAAAAAAAAAACAAACCAGCTCAGTTATGCTGCTTAAATACTTTCACTAGTTATTTAAAATCAGATTTACTATTATATACAGACAACCCAAAAAAAAAAAAAAAAAAAGTGATGCGGAGAGATGCCTGTGCATTGCCCGATACCAATATTGTGAAAAAAAACTAAATAAATAAAAGACAGCTCAGTTATGCCGTTTCAATATTTTCACTGGTTATTCCAAGTGGAAAGAAAATTAGATTGATATATATATATATATAGAAAACCAAAAAAAAAAAAAAGGGGGGGGGGGGGGGAACAGGCGACTTGAAACGATGCTTCTGTGTCTCCTGATACCCACATTGTCAAAAAAAACAAAAAAAAAAAAAATAGCTCAGTTATGCTGCTTAAATATTTTCACTAGTCACTTGAAGTTGAAAGAAAATAAGATTGACTAAAAAAGAGGAGGGAACAGGCGATGCCAAAAGATGTTTGTGCGTCTTCTTATACCAATATTTATTAAAAAAAAAAAAAACACAGCTCAGTTATGTTACTTAAATACTTTCACTAGTTATTTAAAATCAGATTGATTAATATATACAGAAAATCCAAAAAAAAAAAAATGACGCGGAAAGATGCCTGTGAGTCGCCTGATACCAATATTGTTAAAAAAAAAAAAAAAACAATAAAAAACAGCTCAGTTATGCAGCTTAAATATTCTCACTGGTTATTTCAAGTTAGAAGAAAATCAGATTAATTAATATATACAGAAACCAAAAATAATAATAATAATAATATAAGGGGAATAGGTGATGCGAAATGATGCGTGTGCATCGCCTGATACCAATATTGTAAAAAAAAATAAAAAAAATAAAAAATAAAAAACAGCTCAGTTATGTCGCTTAAATATTTTCACTGGTTTTTTGAAGTTAGAAGAAATCAGATTGATTAATATATACAGCAAATAAAAATATATATATATATATATATATCTATAAGAGGAACAGGAGATGCGAAATGATGCTTGCGCATCGCCTGATGCAAATATTGTAAAAAATAAATAAATAAATAGCTAAGTTATGCTGCTTAAATATTTTCATTGGTTGTTTTAAGTTGAAAGAAAATCAGATTAATTAATATATACAGAAAATAAAAATAAAAATATAAAATAAAGATAACAGGCAACGCGGAAAGATTCTTATACGTCACCTGATACCAATATTGTAAAACAGAAAAAAAAAAAAAACAAAAAAACCAGCTCAATTGTGCTACTTAAATAGTTTCACTGGTTATTTGAAATCAGATTGATTAACATATACGGAAAACTAAAAAAAAAAAAAAGTGATGCAGAAAGATGCTTGTGCATCACCCGATACAAATATTGTAAAAAAAAAATAAAAATAAAAAATAGCTCAGCTATGCTGCTTAAATATTTTCACTAGTTATTTGATGTTAAAAGAAAATCAAATTAATTAATATATACCAAAAACCAAATATATATATATATAAGGGGAATAAGTGATGCGAAACGATGCTGGTGCGTCGCCTGATACCAATATTGTCAAAAAAATAAATAAAAAAAACCTAGCTCAGTTATGCATCTTAAATATTTTCACTAGTTATTTGAATTTAAAGGAAATAAGATTGATTAAAAAAAGGAGGGAACAAGTGATGCTAAAAGATGCTTGCGCGTCGCCTTATACCAATATTGTTAAAAAAAAAAAAAAAACAACTCACTTATGCTGCTAAAGTATTTTCACTAGTTATTTAATGCTGAAGAGAAAAATATATCTCAGTTATGCTGGTTAAATATTTTAACTGGTTATTTGAAGTTGAAAGAAAATAAGATTGATTAATATTTACAGGAAAAAAGGGAACAGGCGACGTGAAAAGATGCTTGGGCGTCATCTGATGCCAATATTGAAAAAAATAAATAAATATATAAATAACAGCTCAATTATGCTGCTTAAATATTTTCACTGGTTATTTGAAGTTAAAAGAAAATAAGATTGATTTAAAAAAAAGGGGGAAAAAAAAGGAGGGAACAGGCGACGCTAAAAGATGCTTGTGCATTGCCTTATACCAATATTGCAAAAAAATAAATAAATAAATAATTAAAAAATAACTAGCTCAATTATGCAGCTTAAATATTTTCACTAGTTATTTGAAGCTGAAAGAAAATCAGATTCATTAATATTTTCATAGAACCCAAAAAAAAAAAAAAGGGAAAAGGCGACGAGAAAATTTGCTTGTGTGTCGCCCGATACAAATATCTTAGAAAGAAAAAGAAAAAAAAAAGCTCAGTTATACTGCTTAAGCATTTTAGCTAGTTATTTGAAGTTAAAAGAAAATTAGATTGGTTAATATTTACAGAAAAAAAAAAGGGGAACAGGTGACGCTAAAAGATGCTTGGGCGTCACTTGACACCAATACTGTAAAAAAAATAAAATAAAAAAATAAGGCCTGTTATGTTGCTTAAATATTTTCAATGGTTATTTGAAGTTAAAGAAAAATCAGATTGATTAATATACACCGGAAACCAAAAAAAAAAAAAAATTTAGCGAACAGGCGACTTGAAATGATGCCTGTGCATCGCCTGATACCAATATTGTCAAAAAAAAAAAAAAAAAAGCGCAGCTATGCCACTTAAATATTTTCAATGGTTATTTGAAGTTGAAGGAAAATAATACTGATTAATATACGCAGAAAACCAAAAACAAAAAGAATAATAATAAGGGAACAGTCGACTTGAAATAATGCTTGTGTGTCGCCTGATACCAATTTTGTCAAATAAAAAAAAAAAAAAACTAGCTGAGTTATGCAACTTAAATATTTTCACTGGTTATTTAAAATTAGATTGATTAATATATATAGAAAACCAAAAAACAAAGAAAAAGTAAGGGGAACAGGCGATGCAGAAAGATGCTTGTGCATATCCAAATACTAATATTGTTAAAAAAAAAAAAGCACCATAATTATGCTGCTTAAATACTTTCACTAGCTATTTAGAGTTGAAAGAAAATCAGATTGATTAATATATGCAGAACACCAGAAAAAAAAAAAAAAGGGTGACGTAGAAAGATGGTTGTGCGTTGCCTGGTACCAATATTCTTAAAAAAACAAAAAAAAAAAAAACCCAGCTCAGTTATGCTGCTTAAATACTTTTTCTGGTTATTTAAAATCAGATTGATTAATATATACCGAAAATCCAAAAAAAAAAAAAGTGATGGAGAAAGATGCCTGCGTGTCACCTGATAGCAATATTGCAAAAAAATAAAAATAAAAAACAGCTCAGTTATGCCGCTTAAATATCTTAACTAATTATTTGAAGTTTAATGAAAATCAAATTGATTAATATTTACAGAAAACAAAAAAAAAAAAAAAAGTCAAGGGAAACAGGCAACATGAAAAAATGCTTAGGCATCACTTGACACCAATATTTTAAAAGAAAAAGAAAACAGCTTAGTTATGCTACTTAAATATATTCACTGGTTATTTAAAGTAGAACGAAAATCAGACTGATTAAAAAAAAAGAAGGAAACCAAAAAGAAAAAAAAAAAAAAGGAGAACAGGCGAAGTGTAAAGATGATTGTGCTTTGCCTGTTAAAATACTTCAAAAAAAAGAAAAAAGCTCTGTTGTGTTCCTTAAATATTTTTACTGGTTATTTGAAGTTGTAAGAAAATTAGATTGATTAAAAAAAAAAAAAGGGGGAACAGGCGACCTAGAAATGATGGTTGTATGTCGCCTGTTACCAATTTTTGAAAAAGAAAAAAAAAACCAGCTCAGTTATGCTGCTTAAATATTTTTACTAGTTATTTAAATCAGATTGATTAATATATGCAGAAAACTAAAAAAAAATGAAAAAATAAAGGAAGTAGGCGATGCGGAAAGATGCTTGTGTGTCGCCAAATACCAATATTGTAAAAAAAAAAGAAAAAAATTGTGCTTCTTAAATATTTTCACTGGTTATTTGAAGTTGAAAGAAAATGAGATTGATTAAAAAAAAGAAAAAAAAAAGGAGGGAACAAGCAACGCTAAAAGATGCTGGTTAAATATTTTCACTCGTTATTTGAAGGTGAAGAAAATCAGATTGATTAATATTTACAGAAAACCAAAAAAAAAAAAGAAGGGGAACAATCAACACGAAAAGATGCTTGTGCGTCACCTGATACCAATATCATAAAAAACAAAAAATAAAAAACAACTCAGTTATGCTGCTTAAATATTTTCATTGGTTATTTGAAGTTGAAAGAAAATCAAATTGATTAAAAAAATAATAATAAGGAGAACAGGCGACGCATAAAGATGATTGTGCCTCGCTTGTTAACAATACTTCAAAAAAAAAAAAATCAGCTACGTTATGTTCCTTAAATATTTTCACTAGTTATTTGAAGTTGTAAGAAAATCAGATTAATTAGAAAAAAAAAACCCAAAAAAAAAAAGGGAACAAGCGACCCGGAAATGATGGTTGTGTATCGCCTGTTACCAAAACTTAAATAAACGAAGAAAAAACAACTCAGTTATGTTGCTTAAATATTTATACTGATTATTTGAAATTGATAGAAAATCAGATGGATTAATATTTACAAAAAACCCAAAAAAAAAAAAAAGGGGAAGAGGTGACACGAAAAGATGCTTATGCATTGTCTGATACCAATATTGTAAAAAAAAAACCAGCTTAGGTACGCTGCTTAAATATTTGCATTGGTTATTTGAAGTTGAAAGAAAAATAGATTAATTAAAAAAAACAAAACCAACCAAAAGGGGGGGGGGGGGGGGGGGGAATAGGTGACACGTAAATGTGTTTATGCGTCGCCTATTACCAATATTTAAAAAAAAAAAAAAAAAACAGCTTAGTTATGTTACTTAAATATTTTCACTGGTTATTTGAATTAAAAGAGAATCAAATCGATTAAAAAAAAAAAAAAGAGAACAGGCGACTCGTAAAATAAAATAAAAAATAAAAAAAGCCCAGCTCATTTATGTTGTTATTATATTTTCACTAATTATTTGTAGTTGAAATAAAATTAGATTGATTAAAAGAATCAAAAAAAAAAAAAAAACAAAGTGAACAGGTGACTTATATCGAATCCTGTGCGTCACCGGTTATTTATATCTTACACAAAAAAATAAATAAATAAAACCAGCTCAGTTGTGTTGTTTAAATATTTGTACTTGTTTTTTGAAGTTGAAATAAAATTATATTGATTGAAAAGAAAAAAGGAAAGGGAATCGGTGACCCGTGATGAAGTTTATGCGTCCCCTGTTAGCAATATTTTAAAAAGAAAAAAAAAGAAAAGAAAAAACCAGATCAGTTATGTTGCTTAAATATTTTCACTGATTATTTGAAGTTTTAAAGAAAATCAGGTTGATTTAAAAAAAAAAAATTAAATGGGGAACAGGTGACTGGTAATGGTTTTTGTGTGTCGTCTATTTCCAATATCTTTAAAAAAAAAAAAAAATACTATTTAAGAGATTTGCGAGAATAAACTGTACATGAAAAATTATATAATTGAACAACAATCTCGTATAATAAAATTTTATTATTATGTAAACATAGATAAGTGGTTGGTTAATCATTTTTCATTAGTGTAGCATTTAATACAATTTAGATAAAATATACACACGATATAAAGGCAACTCTACTCAGCCGCATAATCAGCGACTCTTAACGGATGTGTCGCGTGTTGTTGTTTCTAGCGACCGCTTGACGTCGACAGTTTTTGGATGCATCGTATATTTATTGAATTTTTACTGACGTATTAATCTCAGAGTCGTGGTTTTATTTTTTCAGACGTGTTTGTTTCGTAGCATCACTAAGTAAGTATCGCTAGATCTCAATATTCGCATAGTGTTTGCCTAATTTTTTAGGATCATTTGACATTTGACATTAACAAATTATATGGCCAAAACATATTCTCTCTATTAAGGCAGTTTCATTAATATGGATCTAATAACAAAATCTAAAGTTATTTTATCCTCTTGATACAAATATGGATATTATAATCAATATCTATTTAATTCCTTGGTTTTGTGATTGCTTGAATAATTCTAGTTAGACGTTTCTTATTTTCTTATTTTCCATTTTATGGGAAAATAGAAGAGCTGAAAGCATCTAATAAAAATTTCAAGTAATTAACCTAATGCAAGTTTACAAAACAATAAATAAGTGCCATTTTTTAAATTTAATTTTTACTTTTTCCACATTCAATTTACTTTGCCACTGATCTCTACCAGTCAACCTTTTTTGGGTTGAATGCAAAAGGACGATGACTGTACCCAAAGTGGGCCTTGCACTACTTATGGGTGACATTGGTCAGGATATCACGTCGGTGAGACTCGCTAAGATGTGTATATATATATATATATGTATGCGAAAATTCTATGGTGAGGACGGTCCGCATGAGGACCGCAGTATTAGTGACGGTTTTTCATAGTATTAACGACGCTTTTTTAGAAAATCGTCACCAATACTATGAAAAACTGTCACCAATATTGTGGTCCGCACGAGGACCATCTGCACCATAGACGGACCGTATATGTATGTATATATATATATATTGCTCTAAAAAGTGGGCCTTGCAGGTAGTTACGCTACCAATGTCGTGGAGCTGGTTGGATTGTTGCAATCAGAAATATGAAAATCTCGGCCTTGAAGTTCTCACCTTTTTTCTCATCATCATTTTCACAGCTTTTTGGTTCCTGTATAGCAAAAGCAAAGCAAACCAAAAACTTCCTCCATGTCCCCATGGCTTGCCAATTAGGAGATATCTAGGGAACCAACTTCATAAAGAATTGACAGAACTCGAAAATACCAAAGCCTAATTTTCAAACTCCGGCTCGGAAGCCGTCTACGCGAAGTTCTCAGCTCACCTTCGCTTGTGAAACAAGTGGCTTATGACCAAAACTCAGTATTTGCAAATCACAAACCTCCGGTTGCTGCAAGTTTCTCTTGGATAAAGAGTGACAAAAAATAATTTTGAATCCTAGTGATTGTATTTTAAACAAGGGCATGGAGTTGAATTTTACAAGATACCAAAAAATCTATCTAATTGTTTATCAATTGTATATGCGTTATTAATTTAGTGGTTTAAATAGTAATGTATAACTGTAGATTAGAAAACTATTGATGAAACACATATTCATTTGTAAGCATTTGGGTAGACTTTTTAATACCTTTGTCAGTATTCATTTTGATTATAAAATAAAATGTTATTTTTTATCTTTTAACCCGCAATGTGACATGGAACCAAATTTTGCATCAAGATATCTTCTTTCCAATCTTTCAAAACATATTTATATATATATATATATTTTTTTTCCTTCCAAATTAAGAAAAAAAAGATTCAGTGTTTACAAATATAATAAAAATCTACATATTTTTGTTGGTTTTTAAACTTGATTAACTAGAACGAAAGCTACAAGACACACTGAAGCAGCAATGATAGATTTCGCTTCCTTTAAACTCTGCCGAATTTTTTGAGGATTATTTGACATTTGACATTAACAAATTATATGGCTGAAACATATTCTTTTAGTCTAGATAGCTACAATTACATTCTATTAAGTCAATATCATTGAAATTAATTTTCTTCCCACTGATCTCTTACCGTCAACAATTTTTGGGTTGAAAACGAAAGGACGAAGACTATGCCCAAAGTGGGCCTTACACATATTTACATTTATTTTTTGGAAAAAAAAAACAAAAAAAAAAAAAAAACAAAAGACAAAAAAATAGAAGAGACAAAAACCACTAGTTGCACAAGATATTATCTCCATGAAGAAAGGAGGGACTTTTTGCTGTTTCTTTTGGATCTCCATGAAAATGGAGATACTAAAACATCCATTACAATGAATCAACTCAAGGCCTTGCTCATGCTGTGATTCCCATTAACATGTCTTCTTCTTGCTTTCTGTGTTTTTTCTTTTGTTAAATAACTATTTTCTATATTCAACACATAACAATAAGGATGACAACTCTAAATTTTGGATTCAACCTGCCGACATCTAAAAAATATCCTAAAAGAAAAAACAAAAAATAGTATAAGGATGTGCAGTTGCATGCATGATATTCTATTTAGGCTTCTTTTCCTAATTTTGAGATTCATATTCATATTAGAGCAAAAAATTTTAAAGGCTCAGTCCGAAATTTGTATATTATTTTTTAAAATTATTAAAGTCCATTAAAATAGCCACCACTTAAATTGCTAAATAGAAAACTCGGGTATCTACTGTTTAGTTCAAACATGAAATCTTAGAGTCTATATGTTTCTCAATCTAAATGGACATTGCACATATTTCCACGGCAATAGATAAACAAATTTTTTAATGAAAAAAAATAAATAGTAAATTAAAAGAATTGCTTTTAGAATATTTTGCTTCCTGATACAAACCTAGGTCGATTTATTCCTAAACCCGTATTACACAAGTCCGGATTAAAATTAAGTTCAGATTCTAATGGTCACCTTAACTCCTAATCAACTTGTGATTAGAAATCTTGGTATATGATGAAGATATCACAATAGGATATGGATGTCTTATTTATAAGTTAATCTAAAACACTTGATCTTTACTCGATGTTTTAGGTATTCGAAAAGAACAAAAAAAATTCTTCGCACAAATAATTTTTGAATGAATAATGATCTGAATATTATTGAGAAAATAAGCCCTTAAATAGGTTTGAGTGACAAAAATAAAACTCTAAAACAACTAGGACAAATTTGACCAACAGAGATAAATATTAGATAATGGTCGAAATTTCCAAGTCTTTTCCTAAACAAATTTGGTTTAATTTATTCTTCAATTTTGAAAAAAAGGAATTAATTAATTTACAATCAAAATATTAAAATATCAACTTTCCTAAATAAATTTTTCCAGCAGATAATTAAATAAAAACCAAAATAAAAGACTATTTTCTAAAACGGAAAGTCTAATTTCAGATTTGGAAAGTAGTATACTAGTTTTCCAAATAACCTATCTTTGTCCAATCACCAACAAATTTAAGCTTCAAATCATATCTAATATGCCTTATAGGATGTGAAACAGGATTGGAACTGGTTCCCACACGTTGCCATAGATTGGAATGATCAAAACTTGCTTGGATTACAAGAAACTATCCCCCCATCACAAAAAAAAAAAGGAAACCGGCTACTATTGAAATGTGTGCACAAATGTGGCATTTGAGCAGCTTTGCTTCTGCCTTGACAGGACTCCATGATCCCTTGGTAAGCTTAATAATGTTCACAAGTTAACAAATCCATCCCTTGTTGTTGGAATCCATAGATGCTCAAAAATAGCTTACCAGGTCCATTTCTGCCATCACAACTTGGATGCTTAACACGGGCCTAGAATCTTTGGGTACAATCATGCCTTCTTGAGATTTAGTCACACTTTGTATGGAGCTAACCAGATTTTCCTTAAACCTCTTAGATTATGCCCTTGTAATTGGCCCCATCTTCATTGCACAGGATCAACACCTCAGCGGGTTGTAGGTTATGCTGGTGTAGGCGGATTCTCATTGTTGCCCTCTTCTTAAAAGTGATTTGTTCTTAAATTAAAGTCATCACTTTCATAAAATGGAAATAAATCGGCAACATTAAATGTCGCACTCACTTTATACTCATATGGCAAATCAAGCATGTAGGCATTTTCATTAACCCTCTTCAAAACTTGAAAATATCCATCCTCTCAAGGCATAAGCTTTCACTTATGTTGTTCAGGAAACCTTTCTTTTCTTAAGTGTAACTAAACTCAATCTATGAGTTTGAATACAACCTTAATCTACCCTTGATTAGCAACCTTAGCATATTGCTCCGTCCTCTTTTCAATGTTTGTTTTAGTCTTCTCATGAATCTGCTTAACAAATTCAGCTTTTTCTTTCCCATCGAGGTTAGCACGTTCACTTAAAGGCAAAGGTGTCAAATCTAATGAAGTTAAAGGACTAAAACCATAAACAACTTCAAAAGATGAATACTTAGTAGCAGAATGTATGGTTCTATTATAAGCAAATTCCACATGCGGCAAACATTCCTTCCAAGTTTTCAAATTTTTACTAATTAATGCTTTTAACAATGCGGACAAAGCTCAATTAACTATTTCAGTTTGTCCATCGGTTTGTGGATGACAAGTAGTGGAAAATAAAAGTTTTGTGCCTAACTTAGCCCACAATGTTTTCCAAAAGTAACTTAAGAACTTAGGATCCTTATTCGAAACAATTGTCCTGGCATACCATGAAATCTCACCACTTCCCTAAAGAATAAGTTAGCTACATAAGATGCATCATCAATTTTATTACATGTAACAAAATGTGCCATCTTACAAAATCTATCAACAACCACAAAAATTGAATCTTTACCCATCCTAGACCTAGGTAAACCACTAGGAATCTCTTCTGGAAAAATATCATTTTCCTGCAAAAGAGAAGATATAGAACTTGGCAATACAAGCTCTTCAGGGTTAGTTAGATGATTTCAATAAACATTTTTAAACATCACGACCAGCATAGGTTTATTACCTAAAAATGCCTTTTTAATCTCACTTTGGCTAAGATAAGTTTTTTTCTTTTTCTTCTCTTTCCTCTCATTCTCTTTATTACTC
Source organism: Ziziphus jujuba (assembly GCF_031755915.1). Lineage (NCBI taxonomy): Eukaryota > Viridiplantae > Streptophyta > Magnoliopsida > Rosales > Rhamnaceae > Ziziphus > Ziziphus jujuba. The sequence goes on from NC_083384.1 coordinate 24,001,849, forward strand.
TAGGCTTCCTTTCTCTTTTTATCACTCTCGACTTTCTCTCTCTTTTTCTCACTCTTGGGTTTAGAAAACTTACCTTGGTGATGATGCTCGGCCTTGCCATCTTGGATAATAGTTGATGCCGTGGGTGGCATGCTTGTCTTCTTTTTTTGCCGGTCGGCTTCCCTCCTTTGTTGCATTTGTATTTGATCTCTAAATACTTCTTTAAGTGTCAACAGTTCAAGCTTAATCTTTTTTCCTTTAAATCGGAATTCAATGGAATTTTCTCAATCATAATGTATGGTATCTTTATCAAATTACCATGGCCTTCCCAACAAGATATGCCCAGCACGCAGAGGTATAACATCACATAAAACCACATCCACATATTTATTGATACTAAACTTTACCTTGGCTTATTTATTTACCTTTATCTTTCTACTATCATTAAGCCATTGAAGTCTATATGGTTCGGGATGTTTGATTGTTGCCAAACCTAATTTCTCCAACACAACATTACTAATAACATTGGCACAATTTCCACGATCAATAATCATACTACAAATGTTACCTCGAATATGACATCTAGTATGGAAGATGCTTTCCCTTTGCACTTGATCTTCATCTTTGTACATGGTCAATACCCTTCGTGCCATCAAACTCAATTAAACCGTTGAAGCTTTTAGAGTCTCGTTGATATGAACCTAAGACGATCTGCTCCTAAACCTGTATTATATTAGCCCGTATCTAATTATGTTCAAGTTCTAATGGTTACCTTGACCCCTAACCAACCTGTAATTAGAAACCTTGGTATATAAGGAAGATGCCACAATAGGTGATGGAAATCCTATTGATAAGTCAAAACCAAAACACTCATTCACTAAAGGTGTTTTAGGTGTTCAAAAGAACAAAGAGAATTCAATCTCACAAATAATTTTTTGTATAAAATTCAAGCTTGATTTCTCATTGAAGAAAAGCCTTTAAATAGGCTAAGATTACAAAGAAAAAACCCTAAAAGATTAATCCAAAACCGGACTCAAAGTGTGGAGAAAAAGAAAGTAGAGAAAAGGAAAGTAGAGGAAAGGAAAGTGCCTAATTTTTCCTAGTTTCTTAAACTAATTTGGATTAATTAATTCCTTTATTTTGAATTAGGAATTAATTAATTTAAAATTGAAATACTAAAATAATAACTTTCCTAAACTTATTTTTCCAGCAAATAAATAAATAAAAATCAAAATAAAAGACTAGTTTCCTAAAACAAAAGGTCAAAATCAAATTAGGAAACCAAAATACTAGCTTTTTGACTAAGTTGACTTGATCAGTCTTTGACCAATTTGAACTCCAAATCAGTTTCAATATCTTTTTAGGATGCCAAATAAGCTCAATATGAAGTCCCACACGTTGCCCATGCTTGGAAGAGGAAGAAAAAACCAACTCAGCAAAATACAGTAAAAAAGATGCCAAATTTGAAGCTGTCCGTACAACCCCTTTTTGAATGCCTTTGAAGCTGCCTTGACTTGATTCCATATCCTCTTAGACATATGTATTGAATCCATAAAGAGTTAGAACCATTTCATGCTGCCCGTTGTCCATATTTGCACCAAAACTGCTACCCGGGTACGTATCGGCTTCCACCACTTGGATGCTTAGAATAGGCTTTGTATCTTCAAGTATGGATAAGCTCTGTTGAGAATTGATTACCCCCTATATAAATGTTCCTAGTTTGTCCTTAAATCTCTTAATTTGAGCTCTTGTGATTGGCCTGGTCTTCATCCATGTCGAGTTAACACCCCAACGGGTTATCAGTTGAGCGGGCTTGGGCGGAATCACATCACTCATGCTCATCTTGTTCTTCATTTTCAATTTCTTCCTCAACAAGTTTGGTTTCAACTTATGATCCCTCATTTTCAGATTCCAACTCTCCATTGCCTTTCAGCACCATAATTTTTCTATTTGGGCATTGATTGGTAATATGTCCTCGATCCTGACACTTAAAACACACAATATTATAGGTCCTATTGGTTTAGGATCTATTTTACCTTCAGATTTTTGTGCTTGTGTAGGTTCGGGTCTTGTATCTCTTGTTTGTTGATTAGAGCTCTCCCCTTCTAGTTTTGATTTTGGCCTTGATTTAAATGCGGGATTGCTTCTCCAAACACTTGAACTTGACCTCCAGCTGCTTGAAACACCTCCAAACCGTGAGCTAGTACCTCTCCACTTGAATTGGTTCTCAAATTTGATGGCCATATGCAGCATCTTTTCCAACTTCACATATTGTTGTAACTCCACTTGGTTGGCTATATCTTAGTTTAAACCTCCAAAAAATCATGCCATTGTTGTCTCACGGTCCTCATTCACGCTCAACCTCATCATGAGCATCACCATCACCTTGTAGTAGTCCTCCACAGTCCTACTTCCTTATGATAAGGATTGCAGTCTTTGGTGCAACATCCTATGGTAATGGATCAGCACAAATCTCTTCCTCATGGTTCCTTTCATTTGTCACCAAGTGGTTATTAGTTTGTCACCAACTTTCCTTCGGGTACCTTGCTCATTATTCCACCATTATAGTGCATAATGTCCAAATTCCAAAGTGGCCAACTTAACCTTTTTAGCCTCTAAATAGTTATGACAATCTAAGATCATCTCCATTCGTTCTTCCCATTCTAAGTAAGCCTCCAGATCACTTTTTTCCAAAAATGGTGGTTTATTGACCTTAATATTTCTGAGGTCATCATCTTCATCCTGGGCTTGTCTTTCACAGTTTTTTCTTCCTTAAAGTGCAAAAATATCTTCGAACTCCTCTTCAAGATTATCCCCAAAGCTACCTCCTTCAAATTCCTCCCTAAAAGGTCCATGACCTCCTCGACCTCAACCATGGCCTCCATGTGGTTCATGCCTTGGGTTCGGTCCTCCTTGAGAATGTTCAAATCTGTCCATCCATTGATCAAGTTGATCAAAGTGAGCATTCATCCTTTGTAGTTGTTCCAAAATGGCCAACATGTTGGTAGGTTTTACTTTACTTCCCATTGCTCTAGATTCCCCTTTGAATCCCATAGATTCGTCTTCAAGATTTCTTAATGAGTCTCCTCAACTCAAAGAATTATCTCAAAGTTCTATTAAAACATACTCAAAATAGAAATTAGTTCACAAGTATGTTCCAATCAAACCTATCAATAAGACAAAAACAAATAACAAGCAATTTCCAATTAAGTTGATAAAACCTAGTATCGGCTTTACTCACCAAAAATAAAGAAAATTAACAAGGCAATTATTTAGATTTGCAAAGAAATATACCAGAATATCAAGTGACCAAAATTAAAAGACCAAATTTAGAAAAGGATTCCAACAATTAGCAAGAACAAAATTCAAATAAAGTATGAAACAGTTGTTGGTTGTAGTTCTCGTAATTTAGGTCTTTACCTCAAATCCTTTAACCAATTTTAATCCAATTAATTTAGCACATAATATTCTATTACCCAGCAACCAATATGGAAAGAAAAAATAGTAGCTTCAACAATCACAATTGAATCTCTAAATTCAAATCAAATTCAAATTCCCAAAACTGGCCTTTTACACTTTTTTTTTTTGTTTTTATATTTCGGCTTTTCCTTTTTCTTCTTTTTTATTTTTAATCACCAACAAGATAATATCACACAATCTCTAGCAGCAGAATCACCACAAAAAATTTGTGATTAGAAACCTTGGTATATGATGAAGACGCCAGAATAGGTTATGGATTTCCTATTGATAAGTCAATCTAAAACACTTGATCTCTACTCGATGTTTTAGATGTTCAAAGAAAACAAAGAGAACTCTTCTCACAATTAATATTTGAATGAATAATGATCTAAATTTTATTGAGAAAATAAGCCCTAAAATGCATTTTTAGTGACAAAAATAAAACCCTAAAACAGCTAGGAAAAATTCGGCCAACATAGATAACTATTAGATAATGGCCAAAGTTTCCAAGTCTTTTCCTAAACAAATTTGGATTAATTAATTCTTTAATTTTGAAAAATGGAATTAATTAATTCAAAATCAAAATATTAAACATCAACTTTCCTAAACAAATATTTCTAGTAAACAATTAAATAAAAACCAAAATAAAAGAATATTTCCTAAAACAAAAAATCTAATTTCAGATTTGGAAAGTAGTTGACTAGTTTTCTAAATAAGCTGTCTTGTCCAATCACTAGCCAATTTAGGCTCCAAATTAGATCCAATATGCCTTATAGGATGTCAAAAAGGATTAGAACTGGTTCCCACACATTGCTACTGATTGGAATGATCAAAGTTTGCTTGGATTACAAGAAACCACCTTCCCAGTGCCAAAACAAGCAAAATCGGCCACTATTGAAATGTGTGCACAAATGTAGCATTTGAACAGCTTTCCTTCTGCCTTAACATGATTCCACGATCCCTTGGTGAGATTAATCATATTCATAAGTTAACAAATCCATCCCTTGTTGCCCGGAATCCATAGATGCTCCAAAATAGCTTCCCTGGTCCATATTTGTTTTCACAACTTGGATGCTTAACACGGGCTTGGAATCTTTAGGTATATTCATGCCTTCTTGAGATTTAATCACTCCTTGTGTGAATCTAGCCAGATTTTCCTTAAACCTCTTAGCTTTTTCCCTTGTAATTGGCTCAGTCTTCAGTTGCACTGGATCAGCACCCCAACGGGTTGTAGATTGTGCGAGTGTAGGCGAATTCGCATCACTTCCTCATTTATTTACTATGTTACATTGTCAGTTTTATTGTCCAAATAGGACATTGTGGTGGGGGGAACTGACATAACAGAAACTACAGTGGAATGGTAATTTCAGATCTAATTAATAATCCAAATGAAATAAAAAAAGTGCACTAAGAATTAACACAAGTTGTGGGATTAAACAATTTTGTAAAAGAGTTTCATCTTATAAAATTGACCTATTTAGATGCGGTGATTAAGGACACCTTCCGTGATAGCCTTTGGTTGGAACCAGATGTCCAAGCGAATCTTGGAATCAGTGGGTATATGGTATCCAAAAGAGCTACTGTTTTTCTGAATGCTTGGGCTATACATAGAGATCCTAATATTTAGGAAGGCCCTTTGGAATTTAGGCCTCAAAGTTTCTTAAATGGTCCTATTAAATATGATTACCATGGAAATAGTTTTGAATTTCTCCCATTTGGATCTAAAAGAAGAGTATGCGCATCTTTCCTCTACATAACCTTTCAAAGGTTTATACACATATTTTACAAAACATAGCCCTTACAAACTATAGCCTAAAAAAAAAAAAAAAAAACTCTAAAGTTCGAAACATTCTTTCAGCATATTTCAATTACAAGATAGTTTGAAATCTGACTAGTATGAAAAGAAAACCATATGCAAGTTTTTTTTATACAATTAAGGCTACATTACCAAAAAGGTCCCAGTTGATGACTTTGAAGATAGAGATAGCAAGTTTAACAACCTCAGCCAATGGCATGTATCTAAATTATGTCACAAGGCCTCCTTTATTTTCCATCCTTCTCATTTTCCACCCCTCCTGCCAATAGGGGCATAATTTCCTAGTGATTAATAAGAGCCATCTAGGTTTATAGTGTAATTGGACCAACTAATGTCAAATTTATGTAATTTTAGTGTTATGGGATTATTTTTATGACCTTACACTTATATTTAACACTCAGAGTTGGTAAATGTATAAAATTTAAAATTTTGATTGAGTTTGACCAACTAGACCATTTGTAGGTCCCATGTTCAACATTTTGTACGATCTAGATTTTTTTGTGTAATTACCATACTATTGCTTATAGCTCATTGACATGAGTTTATAGACTAGTGCCACATCTGAATTCAAATAACAGCTAAAAAATTATAGTTTTGAACATCATTATACATTGATGTTCAAACCAATATCTGTTTTTTTTATTTTATTATTTGTTAGTAATCCAAGACCCTATGTATATAGAAAACCGTGCATTCATTAAACATTTTGGAAAATACTCCAAAAGTTCCAAAAATACCTTTAGACTGGCAACCTGTTAGATCAAGTACCCAGGATTCATTTGAGAAACAAATTTTTACATTGTTTTCTAGCCACCACCCTCCACACACATTAGCTATCGACATCACCAATCTCATAATGACCTTGCCCATGAAATTTCACAGCTGAACTCCACTAGCCACGCTTAGATAGGTTCGACGAAACTGTGATGGTGTCTTTGTGGATCTTTGAAGGGTTAACCTGGTTTTTGACCATTTCAGGTTGACCCATTCACCTCCCCCCTCCCATTTTGGACCTTTGAACTTGAATCTTGCCTCTATTTGTCGAAATTTCTCATGATTTATATAACATCCCTTTTCAAAAAAGCTCAAAATTTTGAAACTTAAACCAAGTTTGACCAACTGTACTGCTTATGGGTCTCATATTTGATTTTTTACATGGTCAATTTTTTGGTTTGATTTGTATACTGTTTCATAGAACACATCAATACAAATTGACAAACTGGCAGCAAGCCAAATTTCGAGTCACAGTTGAAAAGTTATTATTTTGATAGTATTGGTGTCATATTAATGTCTAAACCAATCCTAGATTTTTACCTATTAGTGACCTTGATTCCTATACATATATATGTATGAGGAATTGTGCCTTAGTTAATAATAACAAAAATATTTAAAGTTCCAAAATCTTTGAAAAGTTTAATAGACCCGAGAAAGACCTAAACCAGCTTAGCTGAAAGCTGTTTAAGCACCAACAGGTCAAGCCAGTTTTGATCATTTTTTAGCCACCATGGAAGCCCACCCCAGGTTGACCTCGATCTTAAAGTTTTCGTCTAGTTGGTAGGTTGATTCATCGGGATCAACTACTATAAGCTGGTGATGGCAAGTTGTGGGTTTTTTAGTAGGTTACAATTTTCCCACAATTATAAGCTGACCCATACTTCTTACCTATCATTTTTGGAACCTCTAAACTCGAATCTGGCTTTTGTTTATCAGAACTCCTCATGGGTTAAGAGATATATCAACGAGAAGTTTAGCCAAGTTTTTTGATAAGCTTTCCAACCAGCACCGATAGTTTTGGACCAAGGTGAGTTTAGATACTCGTTACCCATTCCACAAACTTTCCATTTATATATAGTTTGTAAATTTTGGACATCATTTCAATTTTTCATTTTTGGATCAATTAGTTAAATATGTGATAAAATTGGATTGTATTTGGACAAAATGGATAAAATTGAAATTGGATTTGTGTATTTTGATATTAATAGGATCCATTGGAAGGGTCAATTTTGTAAGATTGGCCTTCCGGTGAATAATCCTAATTTTGGATACCAAGTCCTACTATTTCGCTGTATAATTTGTACCACTCGATGTCTAATTTATTAATTTTATAGTTGATAAATTATGTTATCAGATTTGATACACAACAATGTCTTTAGTTTAGTTGTTGAAGTCTAAAACATATTTTATTATATTACAAGCACTCGTATTGAGATTGAAGATGACTCTATGAAGGAATAAAAGTGAGTATCAGTGGTACTTGTGAGTGATTATATTTTTAAATGATTTTGGGCATGCTAGTACAATACATATATGTACATATATATATATAATTAGTCTAAGTACGATGTATATATTACTTGATTTAAATGGTTATTATATGCATATAGAAATATTACATATATGTGTTATCATTTCATGTAACTTTTTATATAAATTTAATGGTTTTAAAATCTAATGAGTCCATAATAAACTTTTAAATATTCGTATTAAAATATTTTAGTAATTGAATCAAAATTTTTAGTCCTTTTGAAAAATAATTAATCTCAAAAAAGCTAGTTGGAAAATATATATTTTTAAGCACATTTAAATGTTTTATATTTTTGAATACTTAAAGATGGTTTATGGTGATATACATTTCACTGTTGATACTTATGGATATTGTACTGCTATTTTTAATTGTTGTACAATATTGTACCAGTGTTTCAATGTAGTATTATATTATAGCATACGATTTGCCACGATGCATATATTACACTAAAGATCATGAGGTGGGTTCATCCCATAAGTTCATTATTGCCATGATACCTTTCGTACACTAAGGATTATGAGTTGGGTTCATCCTAAGGTTTGTATTGCCACGATGCTTTTAGGATGCTAATGGTTGTATGATGGGTTCATCACATAGGTTTTTTTCTTTCTCTTACTGTTCAGTGGTTTTCTGAGATGCTATATACCACTTAGTAGTGCTGGGTATATCCTCTGGTACATTTTTTATTTTTCTGAGTACATTGTTGGTTTTCTTTTCTATTATGGTTTTAGGATGTTTTCCATAATTATTTGTATGAATATATTTATATTATTATGCCCAGTATGTAAATCATGATTGATTTAGTTTATAATATTTAAATGGTTTATTGATTTGTAACATTTAAGAGTCTATTTTACAATATTGATTTAGGGTACAAATTTGGGTTTTATGAAATGATTTTAAAAGGAAAACTTTTCGAAAGAGTGGAATGAAAGATTTTAAGAGAAATGTTTACAGATAAAAAATATTATTTTTTTATCATACTATGCCATTCATTGATATATTTTTATCTCACGTTTTATTTGATTTTAAATTTGTTCCTCTAGATTTAGGCAGTTAGCATACAGTTTACCTTGCACAAAATTTGTTATTCTATGTTTTCTTCTACAACAACAATATATATCTTTCCTTGTTTATCTTTATTTTGCTAGAATTATTCGCACAAGTTGTATTACTTAATTTTCTAAATACTCTAAGAATGCTCTAAACTGAATATTGGATATGGTAGTGACCCAAGTATATATGTGTATTAATGATCTATAATATAATGTACTATAGATGTTGACTATAGTGGTGGACTTGCATGCTGTTGTGGCTTTATCGTTATATATTAAGTTATTATCTAACATTACATATATTTATTTGTCCACGATGAGCTGAGGTTCTATTAGATTTTTACTATGGATTACCCAATGGGAATTCATTAGACAAGACCACCCAAGAGATCCTACGAGGGTCCACTCGCCAGGTCCTATTAATTTGAGATATCCATAGACCTCAAAATTGATTAAAGTTTCCAAAGAATTTCCTAATCAATAGTGAGACTTTTGGACCATGATGTATATATCAATGTGATCCTTACCTCATGAGTCCTCCATTGGTATATTATTTGTTAATTTAGGAAGATATTTAAATATATTTCCATTGTTGGATTAATTAGTTAAATATCAAGTAAAATTGGACTTTGTTTGGACAAGTTAAGACCAAATTAAATTGATAATTTGTTCTTAAAATTTTTGAGGATCAAATAGAAGGTTCATTTTCATAAAATTGGTCTTTATAGAAAAATTCCAATTTGAATACTGATTCCTATGATTCCTAAAGATTTGTTGTATAATTAGACTCTAAAGTATCCAATTTGTTTAATCTTAGAGTTCTATAAATTATTTTAAGATATTTGATACACACAAATATCTTTAGTTTAGTTTTTGTAACCTAAAGAATATTTTATAATATTACAAGCTCCAATATCATGCCTTAAAGCGACTATATGATGGAGCAGGAGTAAACATCAACCACATCTGTGAGTGGTTTACATTTTTTAATGGTTTTAAGCATGCTATACAATATATATGGTTTGGATATTTTATATATTTGGTTGGTTTAAATGTTTTTGTTATTCACATATGATGAATATTTGCTTTTACATATATATGTTATAATTTCATGCAATTTTTAGCAAGATCTTAAATGGTTTCAAATTCTTATGAGTTCATAGTGAACTTGTGAACCTTGGTAGTCAAATATCTTGGTATTGATGTTTATCCCAATTGGAAAATGTTTGATTTTTAAAAAGTGGATTGGAAATTATATATATTTTAAGCATGTTATGTGTTAAAAGTTTCAAACCGCCTAAAACAGTTTATGGTGATACATAGTTCATTTTTGTATCATGTTATACATTTACAAAGAAGGTTTTGGCATAGCATATTAATTTGTTTTAAAATATTTATGCAAGGTTTATGATTTATAAATTCGCTTGTTGAATTATTAAATGAAACAACACCTTATCAATAATGTATTTTTGGGATTGGTTTGGATTAGCGTACCATAAAGTACCAATGAAAATATTGGATATTAGTTATGACCATTGTGTATATATTACCCATCCTTTATCACATGGAATGATGATGAAGATTTCCCCACCTGACACTTTTAAGATGCCAAAGGGTCATGGAAAGTTTTCCTGCTTCCCCTCTGTCGTGTGCTACCTTGGGATGCCAATGCCATTTCATAGCATTAGGTATACTACATATTACATAGATTTCTAAAACTGGATTTAAAATTATTTATGATTATGAAAATGAATTTTATGAAATTAGACTTGGTTTAATTTTTCATTTAAAAGTTTGCTTTTACATGCCTTAGGTTGATGAAATGTTTAAATTGGGTTACTAGAGTAAACATCGAGAATTCAGGTACTATACATATCATTAGTCTGATCCTTTATAAGAACTACCTGTAATAGCAACCTTGTAAAATGAATCTCTTTATCATAAAGAGATTCGTTGTTCATGACCCTGCTTCACCTTAATTGTTATTTGAACAAGTGCAAGTGCCAAGGATCCAATAAGTTACATTGACAAATAATATTATGGACTGCATGCATGCACCATGTGGTGAGAGAGGTCTATGTTAGATAGGAAGTTGATATATGTACTCATCCCTTGCCTAGTTCATATGATGAGAGAGGCATGTGTTGGACCGAAGGACAATATGATATTGCACTGGGCATTGAGCACACAGAGCATTTATCTATGACTGTGGCAATACGCTTAGAAACCTTTCAGCCCATACTATTAATCATGCTAGAAAATTAAGTGCAATGACTTTTGAGGACATCATTGACAATATAGCAACTTTAGCCGTGGTTGAGAACATTTTAAAGGAGGGGATGTAGTATTTCGTTGAGGATAAGGTTAGGATCGTTGGTTTTGTCTTGGAGGGTGATGCTTGCACTTGATAGATTAGTGAGCAAAAATTATGGGTTCACACCTGAAATCAATTCAAGGAGACTTTTAATATAAAGGTCTATTCTCCAGATTATAAGGAGTTTAAGAGTTTAAAATTTGAAATGTTGGCTAAAGGGACCATAACTATTGCTGAGTATGAGAAAAAATTCAAGGAGCTGGCCTAGTTTGGCTTTTTTATGATTCCTAATAATAGATCAAAAGAAGCAAAGGTTTCTTAATGGGATGAGTAAGCATATCGCTACAAGTGTTTCAATAGCTCATTATTCTACATATCAGAATTTATGGGAGGTAGCCTTACAGTTTGAGATATAAATGGATATGTGCAGGCCCCGATGATGAGTTTCATAGGTATATTTTTGGATGGCTCTGTTAAAGGATTGTCTAAGAAAGACAATTTTAACTATGGAACATCTAGTAAAGGTGGACTTAGAAGAGGTAGACATGGTACTAATGGTAGCTAATTTCATGAAGGTGCTTCCGGTCATGGTATCATTTATCAGTCTGGTAATGATGGTAATAGTTTCCACTAGTCTAAGTAGCCTTATGGCCAATAAGATGGACAATCTAAGGGTGGTCCTCATCTTTTTTGTAGTTCATGCGGTAGGAATCACTCTTGGGTTTGTCGAAGGCATGAAGATTGTTTCTATCATTGATAGTTAGGCCATTTCAGACGAGATTGTCCTTACTTGATATATAATGATGCTAGAGTTCTTGGATGCAATTCTCAACCTCAATAGATTAGAGGTGATAAGAAATAGAGTATCCAGATGGGTAGACTAGTGGAGTTCTTTTTATTGTCAAGCATAGGTGACACTCTCCAGTAGAGTTCATGGTTAATTAAGGCTAATTTACATTGTAACAAGTTTGAGGTAATAAATTCTTTTGTATCCCATAGTTTAGTTGTATGGGATAATGGAGGACTTTTAAGTCTTGTGGTTCATTTAATTATGAAGAAAGTATTGAATCACCAATCACAATTACATGATGGGAGTTACATAAGAGCTCGAGTAGTAAAGGCATGTTCTTTATCAATATATTTAATGTTCCTAAAGTATGAAATTTTAAGTAAGTTGTGTCCATCCACACCATCCTTTTAGTATAGTCCTACATTTCTATACCGCCTTATAAACACACCATGTGCATAAATATAAATAGAAGGGTAATGAAACAACAACAAAAACAACAATAATAATAGTACAACTTACTAGGGGGCTACCATGCCTGCCCAAAGGCTATCACACTTGTAATTTACAAGTAGTAGTAGTAATCATAATAATAATAATAATAATAATAACAACAACAACAACAACAACAACGACATAGGTAACAACAAAAACAATAACAACAACAATAATAATAATAATAATTACAACTACAATAACAGTTAACAACAACAACAACAACAATGATAAATAATAATAATAATAATAATGATAAAGAAAATAACAAATGATAATAATAATAAAAATGATAGCAAGAAATAGTAATTGTAATAATAATAATAATAAAATAACAGTTATAATAATAATAATAATAATAACACCAATAACAATAATAATAATAATAATAATTTCAACAAAAAATAATGATATTAATAGAGAATCATAATCATAAATAGTTAAAATAAAATTTTAAAATCTATAAATATACTATGCAATTCGTACACTTATAGCAAAGATATGCCTGATATATCATATGCCATGCTAATGCATGTCCTATGATATTAGCTATTGCAAGTACACTGCTATCAATATGGTCTGGGCTAGTTGCCTATAGTGGTCGTCCGACCCACTAGTCTCATAGACAGCAGAGTTATGAGACAAAGCTATTCATGGGATGAATCGGATCGTTGCCCCTGTACGATGTGATACATATGGACATAACATAATTTATATATATATATATACATATTTATGAAAAATATACTTGATACACCATAGGATATATCAATGGTGTCAAACAATACTTGGGATCTCAAGCATTATATTGTTAGGGAGATTAAAGAGAGAAACTTGCAATTAGTCACTTTGGCACCCTGAGGTGCCGATTGCTAATAATTTGCCATGGCTAAACCAGTTGTCCTTCAACTGAGGGGAGAAAGGTTTATGCTCACTAAGTAAAATATTTGCCAATTCTTAGGCGCATAGCTCCCACAGGATGGCCATAAGTATATAAATTCTAATCCATGATAACCAGCCATCTTACAGCCAAGGGGGGATGATTGGTGCTCACTCTGTAAAATACTTTCCTATCTCTCTCACCATAACTCACAAAGGATGACTATGTATATAACTTGCATGCTGATACACAACATAATAACCAGCCATCCTACGGCCAAGGAAAGGGGTGACTGATATTCATTATGTAAATACTTGTCAACCTTCATGTCCATGGCTCCCATTGGATAATCATACATACTTTTACACTAAACAAAAAATATAATACAGAACACTAGTATTGTATACTGCATCTAAAAACTATAAGATTTCACGATATCATAAATACCGAAATTCGATAAAATACAACCGAGTTTATATACCTTTACTAAACCCATAAAATTCAATGTTTCCTTTTAACCAACCCAATAATTTCTTTACGATCGTAAATATAAATTTTATATAACAAATATATTTAAATCACACAAGTCTTATGCAATAAAATTAAATAACAATTTTCTTAAATTTTAAAACACACATAATATCTTTTGAAATTTTAAATAACACAAAATATATATGTATACACACCTTTATGTACACAAGTATATATATTCTTCTATATACATAACACAATCTTTTTAACAAGTATATACGTGCTCATATACATGTTTATACACATATATATGTATATATACATATTCATATACACTCATATAATATATATATAATCACATATGTTCGCATACATATGTATATTCATATACATACAATTATTTGACAAGCATATGTACATATATTCATATACTCAATATATATACATCTACATACATACAAAAGGAGTACACACATACACTCACATATATATATATATACAAGAATACACATTTACAAACATACATGCATATATCTATAGATGAACATATGCATGTACATAATTTAACACAATTATTACATTAACTACAGAATTTACTTAAAAATGGAAACTTTTTAAATACAAACCATAATTCAAAAACAAAGTACCAATGGAAACCTAGAGGAATGAGGGACACGATACTAACCTTCATTGAGCTCGAAATTGCCGGTGGTGGCCAAAATTCTCATCGGAAACCGCTACCAACTCGTCCTCTTTATACACCATAAATGAGCTCGAATTGGAGCCAATGAAGACCCCAATTAGCTTCAGGAGCTTGAATTAGGGGGGAAGGATGGAGAACGCAGCTTGAGTCTGTCCAGTACTAGCTTCCATGGCTACTTTATAGCATGTTTATGACTTCCCTGTGATCAAAGCACACACATCCGAGGAAGAGAAACGGCTGCCGTTAGCTTCCAATGCTTAATCTAGGCATGTTGCCGGTAGAGCGACTGTGAAATTTGGCACCCGAGCTCACAGTTACTAGGTTGTGCCGATGGCTGGTGCATGTCATTGATGGGTGGCTGGAGGCTCATTAGTTCCGGCCAACCCAAGGAGAGAGAGCAAGGAAGAGAGAGGAAAGGAAGAGAAAGAAAGTGTTTTTTTAGGCATGTTCGAAAGAAAAGGAAAAGGAAGAAGAAGAGGGGAGAGTCCATATTGCATGCACGGATTGGTTACATGTGGCACTTCTTGGGGTAGTTTTCAAAATTCCTCCACATGCTTATAATAACTGCCAGGTAATGCTGGTCCCAACTTTATAGATCCATATATTTTCAACCATAAGTCCAAATTAAACGTGCCACTAGTACATGGAATCATATCAACGAGCACTATTATATGGTATGTGGACAATGATAAAATCCATATATATAAAAAGTCATCTCCAAGCTCATCAATTAGTCCGGATTGCATATTGTTTTGACAGTAACTTGTTAATCTTGGTTTCTAATTTTGGCATACTATTAGTTGACGAACTAGTGTCGATGAGTACTTCATCATGATACCTGGATTAGCCAAAATCCTTTTGCAGTAAAAATTTACTATGGGATCCTCTTGATCAACCTCAGTCACCTTTGGTTAAATTTAATCAATAATTCAAATTCGGAACATTTTCTCATGTTAGGGTGTTAAATTTGGCCTCTTTCTCTTTTAATAAATCAAACTACATGTGTCAAGACTTCTTGAAACTACTTCAACTTAAGGGAAGCTATATAGAAGTAGGAAATGTTAAGAAACCATTGGACCAAGCATATGACATTGCATTCACACTACATGTTGCTTAGGTTTGAAGCACTGAGGTTTTATCGACCGTTTTTTATGGCTAACTCATTGTATTAACACTTGTTTTTCTATGTAATATATTCACACATCAAATGAATGAAATTAAGTCTTTCTAGCTTAATTTTCTTTTTTATAGTAACACATCCACAACCAATCAAGTTGAATAAGCTGCTCATTTATCTTAATTAACACTTGCCAAACCAAGAGCTAAAGCTTCAATGAAATAAAATCTTAATCCAAATAACTTCCAATCCCCTTTAGAAGTAATTCAACTTAAAAGAAGCTATATAGAAGTAGGAAATGTTAAGCAACCATTGGAACAAACATTTGACATTGCATTCACACTACATGTTGCTTAGGTTTGAAGCACTTAGGTCTTATCGACTGTTTTTATGGCTAACTCATTGTATTCACACTTCTTTTTCTATATAATATATTCACACATCAAATGAATGAAATTAAGTCTTTTTAGCTTAATTTTATTTGTTATAGTAACACATCCACAACCAATCAGGTTGAATAACTGCTCATTTATCTTAACCAACACGTGAAAAACCGAGAGCCAAAGCTTCAACGAAATAAAATCTCAAGCCAAATAACTTTCAATCCCCTTTAGAACTAACACTACTTTACTTCAACAATAGATTTTAGTTTGTATTTCCACATCTCAGTCTACCAATATAGGCTTATCCAAAAATTGATTCTTCAATTTAGACAATATTAAATCAATTTCTCAATCTAATTAGATAATATTCTTCAACCATTCCAAGGAAAATACAAATAATTTGATAGAAATTATACCATTAATAAATCAAATCAATCCATCACAAACGTAATCGAAGATCCATCAAAGCCTTAGATTAAAAATCTAACCTCTCAAATAAAAAAACAACAAGAATAAAAATAAAATAGGAACCTTAGATTTAACCATTCTCTCAACCAAACATGAAAATTCTATTACTAAATATAAAGAAATTTAGAGAAGAGATGAAGAGATAAAGAGATGAAGATATTCTCAATATATGGTGGCTCCTCCAAGCAAACCCCAAGTCTTGAACATTTTAGAAACTCTAAACTCTATAGTTTCCTCTCTACTAAAACCTTTCTCATTCTAAATTTTAATGTCTAAGATTAATAATTGCCTCTTTTGGAAAATATACAGCCATGAGTATCTTTAATATTTACTGATACGAACGTTGAACGATCTACTCCTAAACCCGTATTATATTAGTCCGGATCGAAAATTAAGTTTACGTTCTTATGGAAACCTTAACCCCTAACCAACATGTGATTAGAAACCTTGGTATAATGAAGACACCACAATAGGTTATGGATGTCCTACTGATAAGCCAAACTAAAACATTCACTCTCTAATGGTGTTTTAGGTGTTCAAAGAGAATAAAGAGAATTCTTTCTCACAAATATTTTTTTGAATCATATGTAAGTTGATTTCTCATTGAAAATAAGCCTTTAAATAGGCTTTGAATGAATAAAATAAAACCCTAAAAGGATTAGGAAATTTCAGCCAACATAGAATCAAATTAGGAAATTGCCTAATTTCACACCCTTTCCTAATCTAATTTATATTAATTAATTCTTTAATTTTGAAAAAGGAATTAAATAATTTACAATCAAAATAATAAAATTATAAACTTTCCTAAAGTCATTTTTCCAGCAAATAATAAATAAAACCAAAATAAAAGGCAGTTTCCTGAAACAAAAAATCAAACTCCAATTAGGAGATTATTTAGTTGACTAGTTGACAATTAAGCTATCTTTATCCAATCTCCAGCTAGTTTAGGCTCTAAATTAGCTTCTATATGCCATGTATGATTCCAAATAAGATAAATAATGGTTCCTTTACATTGCCTCTTGATTGGAATAAGTCAAACTTGCTTACAAAACAAAAGAAGTCAAAGTCAGCACCTAAAGTGACAATTTCGGCCAAATTGAAGTCTTATGCGCACATGAAGCTTTTGATCAACTTTAGGTTAGCCTGAATATGATTCATGATCTTTTGGGATGCTTAATCATGTTCACAAACTAACAAATTCATTCCTTACTGCCTGGGATCCAAAAATGTACCAAAACGGCTTACCGGGTCCATTTCTGCCTTCGTAACTCGGATATAAAGGACGGGCTTTGGATCTTCGGGTATTGTCATGCCCTTTTGAAATTGAATCACTCCCTTGATGAAACTAACCAGATTTTCCTTAAATTCCTAGCTTGTGCAGGATCAACACCTTAGCGGGTAGTCGGTTGAAAATGCATGGATGGATTCTCATCATTCCTTTCCTCTTGAAAAGGATTTGCCCTCAAATAAAAATCATCACCTACAGCAAAAGGAGATAAATCAGCAATATTGAATGTACCATTAACATTATACTCACCCAGTAAGTCAAGCTGGTAAGCATTTTGATTAATTCTTTCCAAAACTTGAAAAGGTCCATCCTCACGTGCCGTAAGCTTTGACTTTCTTTGTTCAGGAAACATTTCCTTTCTTAAATGCAACCATACCCAATCTTTAGGTTCAAAGAAAACTTTAATCTGGCTTTGGTTAACATTTCTTGCATATTGCTCGGTCCTCCTCTCAATATTTGCCTGTCTTTTCATGAATCTACTTCATAAAATTAGCTTTTTACTTTCCATCTAGATTAGCACGTTCACTTAAAAATAAAGGTATTAAATCTAATGGAGTCAAACGATTGAAGCCATAAACAATCTCAAATGGTGTATATTTAGTAGTTGAATGCAAAGATTTATTATAAGCGAATTCAACATGTGGCCAACACATTCCTCCCATATTCTTAAATTTCTACTAATTAAAGCCCTTAACAATCCAGACAAAGTCCTATTTATTATTTTAGTTTGTCCATCAGTTTGTGGATGACAAGTAGTTGAAAATAAAAGTTTATTTCCTAACTTAGCCCATAAATGTTTCTAAAAATAACTTAAGAACTTAGCATCCCTATCTGAAATAATAGTTTAGACATACCATGCAACCTCACAATTTCCTTAAAGAATAAATGAGCAACATTAGATGGATCATCAGTTTTATTACATGCAATAAAATGTGTCATTTTAGAAAATCTATATACAACAACAAAAATTGAGTCCTCACCTATCCTAGGCCTAAGTAAACCAATAACAAAATCCATAGATAAATCTACCCAAGGAAAGGATGGAATCGGCAATGGAAGGTACAAACTGTACAGTTTCAACTTTGACTTGGATTTTAGGCATTTCAAACATCTTTCACATATTCTCTCTACATCTCTCTTCATATTAGGCCAATGAAAATGTTTTTGCAGCAAGGGTAAAATTTTAAAGACACCAAAATGACCAATTAAACCACGACCATGACTTTCCCTCGCTAATAATTCCCTAATGCTATAATTAGGCACACAAAGTTAATTTTTCCTAAACAAATATTCCTCAAAGATGTAAAATTTATTAAAACCATGTTCATTACAGTTCCTAAATATTTCTCCAACGTCACTATCATGCTCATAAAGTTCTTTTAATTGGTCAAATCCAAGCAGTCTAGCATCTAAGGTAGAAAACAACCACACTGGCAACCACATTTTTCTTACCTTACTTGTAGCGGATGACATAAGAAAATGTCTCAACGAACTTAATCCACTTAGCATGCCATTGGTTAAGCTTCCATTGGCCTTTGATATGCTTCAATGACTCATGATCCGTGTAAATCACAAACTCCTTTGGCAGTAGATAATGCTACCACGTCTCCAAAGCCCTTACCAACGCATACATCTTTTTGTCATAGGTCGGATACTTCAATGTAACTACATTTAGCTTCTCAATAAAGTATGCTATGGGCTTCCCTTCTTGCATTAAAATAGCTCCAATACTTACACCTGATGCATCACATTCAATTTCAAAAATTTTAGAAAAATTAGGCAAAACTAGTAAAGTAGCGTTAGTTAATTTTTCTTTCAATAAATTAAAAGATTTTTCTTGTGCTTTCCCCCATTTGAATCCAACATTTTTCTTTACAACTTCACTCAAAGGTGATGCAATAATGCTAAAATCCTTGACAAATCTTTGGTAAAAGCTAGCCAAACCATGAAAGCTTCTCACTTAGGTAATAAAGGTGGGTTTCGACCACTCTTAGATTGCTTTCACCTTGGATTGATTAACTTTTATTCCTGTAGCACTTACAACAAATCCTAGAAAAACCAATTTATCTTTACAAAAATCACACTTTTTGAGGTTAGCAAATAATCTTTCCTTCCTAAGTACTCCTAAAACTAACTTAAGATGTTCTACATGCTCATCTAAATTCCTACTATATACAAGAATATCAAGTAAACAACCACAAATTTTCCAATGAATGGACGCATGACATGATTCATTAATCTCATGAAAGTGCTAGGTGCATTAGTTAAACCAAAATGCATGCTAACCAATCATACAATCCATATTTAGTTTTAAATGTGGTTTTCCATTCATCACCCTCTTTCATCCTAATTTGATGATATCCACTTCTAAGATCAATTTTAGTAAACATGCATGCACCATGTAATTCATTTAACATATCATCTAACCTAGGAATTGGATGTCTATATTTAATGGTTATATTATTAATGGCCGTACAGTCTACACACATGCACCATGAACCATCTTTCTTAGGTACTAACAAAACAGGAACATGGACTCATGCTCTCATGAATATAACCTTTGTCAAGCAACTCACTTACCTGCCTTTTTAGCTCCTTTGTCTCCTCGGGATTACTCCTATATGTAGGCCTATTAGGAATTGCAGCTCCGAGCATAAAATCAATTTAATGTTCAATCCCTTGGATAGGTGGTATACCATTAAGAATCTCCTTCAGAAAGACAACTTCAAAATCCTATAAAAGAGAAGAGATAGAACTTGACAATTCAAGTTGTTCGGGGTTAGCTTGATTATTTAAATAAAAATCTTTATAAATGATGATTAGCAAGGGTTTAACACTTAAAAATGTCTTTTTAATTTCCCCAAAACTATGGTAAAATTTTTTCGTTTTCTTCTTTTTCCTCTCTGTCTTTATTCCTTACTCAAGGACACCATTCTTTTACCCTCACTTTTGGCTTTTTCATGCTTTTTCTCACTCTCGGGTTTATCATGATGTTTCCACTCGATTTGAGTTTTAGAGGACTTACCTTAGATTGCAAGTTTGGATCTATCATCTTGGATGGATGGTGAAGTCGTGGGTGCCATGCTTGATTTCTCCTTGAGCCGTTCGGCCTCTCTTCTTTGTTGCATTTTAAGCACTTCCCTTGGAGTTAACGGCTCCAACTTAACCTTTTTACCTTTAAATTTAAAAGCAGTGGAATTCTCTCTTCCATAGTGTATGGCATTCTTATCAAATTGCTATGGCTTTCCCAATAAAATATGACTAGTATGCATGGGAATAACATCACATAATACAACATCCACATATTTATCAATGCTGAATTTTACTTTGGCTTGTTTGTTTACTTTCATCTCACCACTATCATTAAGCCATTGTAAAGTATATGGTTCTGGATGTTTAATGGTTGCTAATCCTAATTTATCAACTACCAAATTATTAATTACATTGGCATAACTTCCACTATCAACTATCATGCTACATGTGTTACCTTGAATTTCACATCGAGTGTGGAAGATGTTCTCTCTTTGAATTTGATCCTCATCTTTGTACACGGTTAGAACTCTTCTTGCCATCAAACTCAATTCAGCCCTTGAATCCTTGAGTGTTTTAGATTCTTCATGTTCTTCATCTCCAACTTCTTCATTAACAAATTTGGTTTCAACCTCACTTTCTTCACTTTTGGATTCTAAGTCTCCATTACCTTTCAGCAACATGATCCTCCTATTTGGGAATTGACTAGCAATGTGTTCTCATCCCTGGCACTTAAAACATACAATATCATGAGTTCTAGAAGGTTTACGATCAGTTTTACCTTCAATCTTAGGTGCTTGGACAGATTCAGCTTTTGATTCTTTCCTTGGCCGATTGGAACTTTCTTCTCTAAGTTTTGGTTTTCGCTTTGTATCATATGTGAGATTGCTTCTCCAAACACTTGGATTTGTCCTCCTACTGCTTGAAACACCTCCAAACTATGATCTTTTACCTCTCCTCTTGAATTGGTTTTCAATCTTAATAACCATATAAAGCATCTCTTCCAATTCCAAATATTGTTGTAATTCTACTTGATTAGCTATCTCACGATTCAAACCACCTAGAAACCGTTTCATGGTTGCCTTTCGATCTTCATTCATGCTCAACCTCATCATGAGCATCTCCATCTCTTTATAATAATCCTTCACAGTCCTACTTCCTTGAGTTAATGATTGGAGTCTTTGATGCAGCAACCTATGATAGTGAGTAGGCACAAATTTCTTCCTCATTGCCCCTTTCATTTGTCACCAAGTAGCAATCAATTCATCACCAACTTTCCTTGGGTAATTGGTTACTTGTCCACCATTAGAGTGCATAATGTCCAAACTCCAAAGCTGCCAATTTAACTTTCTTAGCCTTTGAATAGTTATGACAATAAAAAATCATCTCCATTCACTTCTCCCACTCTAGGTAAGCTTCCGGATTACTTTTTCCCATAAATGGCCGGATGTTGACCTTAATACTTCCAAGATCATCATCTTCTTCTCTAGCTTGTCTCCCATGAGTTTTCCTTCCTTGGAGGGCAAAAATATCATTGACCCCCTCTTCAAAATCATCTCCAAATTACCTCTTCCAAATTCTTCCCCAGGCTGTCCACGACCTCCTCGATCTCGACCTTGATCTCGGCCTCCATGAAATTAGTGCATTGGATTTGGCCCACCTTATGATATCTTTAACCTATCCATGCTTTGGTCTAGATGATCAAAGTGAGCATTCATCCGTTGAAGCTGTTCCAAGATCGCCATCATGTCGAAAGGTTCACCTCCAATTCCCGTTGCTCGAGAATCACCTTTGAACCCTATGGATTCCTTTTCATTAATTCTCAATGAACCATTTCCTCCTCCTCTTCTCACCCTTGAATCTTCCATGTTAGCAAAATAATAACAAAATTCTCACAAAATCACTCCCTCACATGTTTCACTCAAATAAGGTTTCGACACTTGTGTTTGAACATTACTTTCGGCTTTTAACCCTATTTTGAGCTTACACTCTCATGTCTTTTCCCACTCATAAGAATGTCTCAAAGTTCTAATTAAAACACACACAAATAGCAACTAATAACAAGTATGTTATAATTAAACTTATCAATAAAATAGTAGCAAAAGTAAGCAATATCGAGTGAATTAATAAAACCTAGTTCACGGCTTTTCTAAGCAAAAACAAGGTAACTCAACAAGCAAATTTTTGGGATGAATAAAAAGCTGACCATAATATTAATAAACCAATAATTCAAGGTTAAAATATAGAAAAAAGATTCAAAAAATGAACAAGAATCAATTCGAACAAAATAGGGAATAGTTGTTAATTTTTATTCTTGTAATTGTTGAAGTGTGGCAATTTTGCCACTTAATGGTGCATGTCATCGGCTAGCATGCACACCTTGGTATCAAATCATTTACTTTTATGAGTTTATATTTCTTTGTATGTTTTTAATTGATGCAAGGTATATTTTGATAATGTTTTGTGCCTAAGTTATGTATGCAAAATTATAGGCAAGATTATGCACAAAAGAGTAGGAATGTTATGCTTGAAATGCCTATGGTGCTGGATTCATAATTTCCGGCAACATAGTTCCACTATTTATCTTATATCTCAGGTTGCAAATGGACTTTTGGGCTGAAATGTTTAGGGATGTCTACAGACATATATAGAAGACTATGGTTTAAATTTCAGGTCAAAATGACATGGGAAAGTCCATTTTCTATTCCAAACAGATTGCTGTATCTGATGGGCCCAGTATGCAGAGTATGGGCCAATTTTGGAGCTGTTTGGCCCATGATCCGGTTCCAGAACTTTCCTAGCTCTTGGAACAATATTTATTGATGACCAAGGATGCTTCAAACCAAGTTTTATAAGCAGATACAAAGGGGAACTAAGTAGGTGAAGCTAGTTTGGTTGTTTACCCAAACTAGTTAAACAATAGGAACTTAGTTCAAACCATGTGCCACTTTTTACTATATTTGGAATAGACATGTTGCAGCTGGTTTTTGACTCTTTTGTGTATGAAAAGTTAGGTGTTGACCATTTTACTTTTTAAATTTCAAATACTTTACTCATTTTGTAAGCTCACATGCTTGGCATGTGTGAACTAGTTGTAATTTCAAGCTTATATTGTAAAATGAATGAAATGGCTACACATTGAAGCCTTATTTTCAAAAGCCAACGTGTTCCTCTTCTTCTTATCTCTTCTTCAACACCTTAGAACACTTTAGGAACCCTAAAAACCAGAAAACACCATAACCAAAACTTGAGAACACAACTCACACACAACCATTCCCAAGAGCATCACCAAAAGCTTGCTTGTTGCTAACACTTCAAGCTAGCTTGCTCTTGGTCATAACCTTCTCACCCCAACAAAGTGGTATCAGAGCAAGGCATATTTTTGTGAGATTTGTGAGGTTTTTGGGCTGGTTCGTTCCTTGAGTGTGAAGAGATACTTGAAAGCACAAATATATTTTCATATTCCTTCATACTAGAAAGCAACATTCACATGGCTTCTTCAAGTTTTTCAACTCCTTCTCCTCCTATCTTCAATGGGGAGAACTACAACATTTGGAGTATCAAAATGCAAGCCTACTTGAAGGCTTATGGTCTTTGGGAGGTCACCATAAATCCCCAAGAACCCGAGCCTTTGAGACAAGGGGCAACGGTCAACCAAATCAAGCACCATGAGGAGGAATTGGCTAAAGGTTTCAAGGCTCTCACCGCCATTCATTCTTGTATTAGTGATACGATTTTCACAAGGATAATGGCATGTGAGAGTGCCAAAGAAGCTTGGGACAAACTTCAAGATGAGTTCCAAGGGAGTGCAAGGACAAGGCAAATGCAAATCCTTAACCTAAGGAGGGAGTTTGAGACTATCAAGATGAAAGACAAAGAAACGGTTAAGGAGTTCACCACAAGGCTTCTTAATGTGGTGAATCAAATTAGGGTGCTAGGTGAAAGATTAAGTGACCAAAGGTTTGTGGAGAAGGTGTTGGTCTCCTTGCCCGAGAGGTTTGAAGCTAAGATATCTTCATTGGAGGAGTCAAGGAACCTAAATGAAATTTCCTTGACCGAGTTGGTGAATGCCTTGCAAGCTACGGAGCAAAGGAGGAGGATTAGACATGAAGAATCAATGGAGGCTGCATTTGTGTCTAAACAACATCAAAAGACACAAAATCAAAAGAAGAACAAGCTTAAGGTCATAAAGGAGAAAGGTGAAACTAGCAAACCCGAGAGGAAGTCCTATGAACCTTGTCACCATTGCAAGAAGAAAGGTCATCATCCAAAAGGGTGTTGGTGGAGGCCGGATGCATTTTGCCATAAATGCCAACAAAAGGGTCATGTGGAGAGAGTATGCAAGGCAAACAAGAAAGATAAGCAACAAGCAAATGTTGCTAAAGATAATGCAAGTGATAGTGAATCCGAAGAGTTGTTTGTTGCTACTTGTTTTAGTAGCATCAAGAATGATGAAGAATGGATCATTGATAGTGGAGCAACACACCATATGTCTCACAAGCATGAGTGGTTCAAAAACTTGGATAGGAGAAGCCACAACAAAGTCAAAATTGGAAATGGAGCCTTGATGGAAGTGAAAGGCAAAGGAGATGTGGTGATACACACCACCAAAGGTATCAAAACTATCCATGATGTTCTCTATGTACCTTCTTTATGTGAGAACTTACTTAGTGTAGGTCAAATGCTTGAGAACAAATATACATTACACTTCTCAAACATGACATGCACTATAGTTGATCCACATGGAAATGAATTAATGTGTGTTGGAATGAAGAACAAGAATTTTAGTTTGAATATGGATGAAAATGGTGCATTGGTTGCATTGAACACCAAAGTTGAGAACACCTCTCAACTTTGGCATAAAAGACTAGGCCATGCTAGCTTTAAGTCATTGGTAGGCACACATGAACTTGTTAGAGACATGCCATTGGTGGAGAAGCAAGAACATGTGTGTAAAGTGTGTCAAAAAGGAAAGCATACTAGGCTAGCATTTCAATCTTGTTCTTGGAGATCAAAGGAGAAGTTAGGACTTATACATTCGGATATTTGTGGTCCTATGAGTGTTCCATCCTTAAATGGCAGCAAGTATTTCATAACTTTCATTGATGATTACTCAAGAATGTGTTGGGTGTATTTCCTTGAAAGAAAATCACAAGCTTTGGAGAAGTTTGTAGAATTTATGAAGTTAGTGCAAAATCAATCCGGTTGCACTATAAAGGTGTTAAGGACGGACAATGGTGGGGAATACACAAGTGAGGCTTTCAAACAACTTTGTAAGGATCATGGTATAGTTCATCAATTCACTACACCATACACACCACAACAAAATGGTGTATGTGAAAGGAAAAACCGTACCATCATTGAGATGGCTAGATGTTTGTTGTTTGAAAGTGGCTTGCCAAAGAAGTTTTGGGCCGAAGGAGTTAATACATCCATCTACATCCAAAATAGGCTTTACTCCAAGTCTTTGAGGAGTAAAACCCCATTTGAGCTTTGGTTTGGATATAAGCCTTCTCTTGATCATCTAAGGGTATTTGGAAGCATCTGTTACATCCTAGTACCACAAGAGAAGAGAGGAAAGCTTGATGAAAGGTCACAAGTTGGTGTTTTGGTTGGCTATAGTGATGTGACCAAGGGATATAGAGTGTATAACTTGGAAACCAAGAAACTTGTGATAAGTAGAGATGTGAAAGTTGATGAGGAAGCTAAATAGGTTTGTAGTAAGGAGGAGTTGGCTAGTATGGATGAAGACAATCGGCTTGAAGCTCATGATAATGATGAGGAACAAGGAAATGATGAAGGTGCTGCCCATGATGATGAATATGATGAGAATGAGCTAGAAATCTCCATAGGGGCTGATTTGGAGATTGGTGATGGTGTGAGAGGCACAAGACCTCTTAATGAGATTTATGAAAGGTGTAATGTGGCATTGAGTGATCCAATCAATGTCCATGAGGCTATGGCAAGAAAAGAGTGGAGACAAGCCATGCAAGATGAAATCGATGTGATAAACAAGAATGACACTTGGAGCTTGGTAACAAAACCGAAGGGAAAGAATGCTATTGGGGTGAAGTGGATCTTTAGGACCAAGTACAATCCGGATGGGTCCATAAATAAGCACAAGGCAAGGCTTGTTGTCAAAGGATATGCCCAACAAGCCGGTGTGGATTATGGAGAGACTTTTGCACCGGTTGCAAGGATGGAAACCATAAGACTTCTTCTTGCAATTTCGGCACAAAAGTCTTGGAAAGTATATCACCTTGATGTGAAGTCAGCCTTCTTGAATGGAATATTGAAGGAGGAGGTCTATGTTGTGCAACCCGAAGGTTTTGTGAAGAAAGGAAGTGAAGAGAAGGTATACAAGCTACACAAGGCCTTGTATGGCCTTAAACAAGCTCCTAGGGCATGGTATGCCAAGATAGATGGTTTTTTGACAAAGCATGGATTTAGGAGGAGTCCTAATGAGCCTACATTCTATATTAGGACTCATGGTTGCATGGTGTTGGTGTCTCTTTATGTTGATGACCTCCTAGTGACCGGTGGTAATGAGAAAGAAGTGAGCAACTTCAAAGGTGAGCTAGAATTGAACTTTGAGATGTCTAGCCTTGGAGAGATGAAATATCTTCTTGGAATTGAAGTTGTCCAATCATCCAAGGGCATCTTCATATCTCAAGAAAGCTATGTGAAGGAGTTGCTCAAGAAGTTTGACATGAAGGATTGTAATAGCGTTGCCACACCTATGAATGAAGGCACCAAGTTGGTGAAGAATGATGATTCTCCAAAGGTAAATCCTTCCATCTATAGAAGTTTAATTGGTAGCCTTTTATATGTATGCTCTACTAGACCGGATATCATGTTTAGTGTGGCTGTTTTGTCAAGATTTATGCATAGTCCATCACAAAATCATCTTAGTTGTGCAAAAAGAATCCTAAGGTATTTGAAAGGTACTAGTGATTTTGGTATATGGTACAAGGATGGCATGAATGAAGCTTTGCTTGGTTATAGTGATAGTGATTGGGCTGGTTCTTTGGATGATAGCAAGAGCACATCGGGCTACATTTACACTCTTGGAAATGGTCCTTTCTCATGGAATTCCAAGAAGCAACAAACCGTTGCACAAAGCACCGCGGAAGCCGAGTATATTGCTTGCTCAAGTTGTGCTAATCAAGGTGTTTGGCTTAGGAAATTATTGGAGGACTTGAGCTTGAAGCAAGAGGAAGCCACGGTAATATTGTGTGACAATACTTCAGCAATAGCAATTGCACAAAATCCAGTCCAACATGGGAGGACCAAGCATATACCGGTCAAGTATCATTCCTTAAGGGAATTTGAAGCAAGTGGTGAAGTGAAGTTGGAGTATGTGACTTCCGAGGAGAACTTGGCGGATATCTTCACCAAGCCATTGGGAAAGAAGAGATTTGAGATATTGAGAGGACTTCTCAATGTCTCATACAAAATTGCCAAGGAGGAGTGTTGAAGTGTGGCAATTTTGCCACTTAATGGTGCATGTCATCGGCTAGCATGCACACCTTGGTATCAAATCATTTCCTTTTATGAGTTTATATTTCTTTGTATGTTTTTAATTGATGCAAGGTATATTTTGATAATATTTTGTGCCTAAGTTATGTATGCAAAATTATAGGCAAGATTATGCACAAAAGAGTAGGAATGTTGTGCTTGAAATGCCTATGGTGCTGGATTCATAATTTCCGGCAACACAGTTCTACTATTTATCTTATATCTCAGGTTGCAAATGGATTTTTGGGCTAAATTTTGAGGGATGTCTACAGACATATATAGAAGACTATGGTTTAAATTTCAGGTCAAAATGACATGGGAAAGTCCATTTTCTATTCCAAACAGATTGCTGTATCTGATGGGCCCAGTATGCAGAGTATGGGCCAGTTTTGGAGTTGTTTGGCTCATGATCCGGTTCCAGAACTTTCCTAGCTCTTGGAACAATATTTATTGATGACCAAGGATGCTTCAAACCAAGTTTCATAAGCAGATAAAAAGGGGAACTAAGTAGGTGAAGCTAGTTTGGTTGTTTACCCAAACTAGTTAAACAATAGGAACTTAGTTCAAACCATGTGCCACTTTTTACTATATTTGGAATAGACATGTTGCAGCTGGTTTTTGACTCTTTTGTGTATGAAAAGTTAGGTGTTGACCATTTTACTTTTTAAATTTCAAATACTTTACTCATTTTGTAAGCTCACATGCTTGGCATGTGTGAACTAGTTGTAATTTCAAGCTTATATTGTAAAATGAATGAAATTGCTACACATTGAAGCCTTATTTTCAAAAGCCAACGTGTTCCTCTTCTTCTTATCTCTTCTTCAACACCTTAGAACACTTTAGGAACCCTAAAAACCAAAAAACACCATAACCAAAACCTAAGAACACAACTCACACACAACCATTCCCAAGAGCATCACCAAAAGCTTGCTTGTTGCTAACACTTCAAGCTAGCTTGCTCTTGGTCATAACCTTCTCACCCCAACAGTAATTTAGGTTTTTGTATCAAATCCTTTAACTAATTTAATCCAAATAATTTTAGCACTAAAAAAAAAAACATAAATTTCTAGCAGCAATATAAAATTCCAGCAACTCTGAATTTCACAATTCAAAATTTCTTGCTCAAACAAATTCAAACTCCAAATTTCAACAAGCCCGCTTCTTGTGCATTTTTTTTCTTTATATTCGGCTTTTTGGTTTTTTTTTTTCTTTTAATGATAAAAAATAAGGTATTACAAACATAACTTCCAGCAGTATCAAAATCAACTCAAATTCCAAACTCCAATCCAACAAGAATTAAATCCGTGTCCACCTAAATACAAATTTACAAAATTTTGTGAATTTGTATGTGTTGATGCAAATCCTTCTTCTTCTTTTTTGAATATATGAATTCAAATAATTAAGCTAAAAGACAGAAAATAAAACAATAAACTAAATTACCAAGAACAATAATGAAAGACAACTAACAAACTAGGAAGCAAAAATACGATAAAACAAGGAAACCTAATTTGACTAGGAAATTTTTTTTTTTTTTTAAATACAGAACATGTATGAGATGGATGCAACCTTAACGTAATACTAAAATTACAGATTAACACAAAACAAGTTAAAGCAAATAAAGATAGATCAAACCTAATCAAAATCTTTTCTTTGATACCAAATAATACAAACCTAGGATTACCTGCTCCTAAGCCCATATTATATTAGCCCGGATCAAAAAATAAAGTTCAAGTTCTTATGAAAACCTTAACCCCTAACTAACATGTGATTACAAACCTTGGTATAATGAAAATGCTATAATAGGTCGTGGATGTCCTATTAATAAGCCAAACTAAAACACTCACTCTCTAATGGTGTTTTATGTGTTCAAAAAGAACAAAGAGAATTCTTTTCTCACAAATAATTTTCTAAATAATATGTAAGCTGATTTCTCATTGAAATTAAGCCTTTATATAGGCTTTGAATGAATAAAATAAAACCTAAAAGGATTAGAAAATTTTGGCCAACATAGAATCAAATTAGGAAATTGCCTAATTTCACACCCTTTCCTAATCTAATTAATATTATTTAATTCCTTAATTTTGAAAAAGGAATTAATTAATTTACAATCGAAATAATAAAATTATAACTTTCCTAAAGTAATTTTTCCAGAAAATAAATAAATAAAACCAAAATAAAAGGTAGTTTCCTAAAACAAAAAGGCAAACTCAAATTAGGAAATAAGTTGACTAGTTGACAACTAAACTATCTTTAACTAATCTCCAGCTAGTTTAGGCTCCTAATAAGCTCCCATATGCCATGTAGGATGCCAAATAAGATAAATAGTGGTTCCCATACGTTGCCTCTTGATTGGAATAAGTCAAACTTGCTTACACAACAAAAGAAGTCAAAGTCAGCACCTTAAGTGACAATTTCGGCCAAATTGAAGTCTTATGAGCACATGAAGCTTTTGATCAACTTTAGTTCTGCCTGGATATGATTACATGGTCTCTTGGGATGCTCAATCATGTTCAAAAACCAACAAATTCATTCATTGCTGCCTGGGGTCCAAAAATGTACTAAAACAGCTTGCCGGGTCCATTTCTACCTTCGTAACTTGGATACACAAAACGGGCTTTGGAACTTCAGGTATCGTCATGCCTTCTTGAAATTGAATCACTCACTTGATGATGATAACGAGATTTTCCTTGAATTTCCTAGCTTGTGCCCAAGTGATTGATCCCGTCTTCATTTTTACAGGATCAGCATCCTAGCAGGGAGTCGGTTGAACGGGGCATGGACAGATTCAATTTGTGGACTTTATTTATTAATTATGGAGATTGGAATTGTCAATGTGGGATATTATTTGTAAATTGTTAATGACTAGATTGTTGGGTGGAGTTGGTTTGTAAGATACTAAACTTGTTAGTTTGGAAATTTTTGTAGGAAGAAACACTTTATGGAAAATGGTGTACTAATATTTAATACAAAATGATTATTTTGGAATTAATCTTGTATGGTTCTCCACTTGTTTAAGTTTTAAGTGTATGTTTACAAATGGACTGTAGAATTATTTAGGTTGGATGTTATCTAAGTTGTTGTTTTAACTTAGACAAGGGAATGCCTGAATGAGTTCGGCAAGGAGGTACATTCTTGGGCTAGGTTTGCAAGAGTCAGAGTCTATGAGTGACATTTTCCTAAACTTTTTTATGTACCTATATAAGTATCATGCATAGCATAGATAACCATAATTTATGAACATGTTTTATTTGGATCCACTATTGAATTTGAAATTAATTCTATATGGGCCATTTTCTTATTTTGTATTTATGTGTGTATATATATATATATATATGAGTGTGTGCATGTGTGTATGCGTGTGCATTTGTGTGTGTGTGTGCTGCATCATGGATAGCATGCATTGAGTATGATTTCATGATTTTACTGAAAATTTGTTTATACTGATTTTGGAAATGGAAAATGTGGATTGGGGAAAATGATTTGATTGTTACATGTACTTTGGATTTGATTATTGATTATTTGGTAATGTGGATTTGGAATTGGATATGAAAATGGATATGGATATGAATATGGCTATGGTTGTCAATATGGTTTGGTATGTCTTGCTAATCTAGATCAAACGTATCTGTCTTTTCCCAAGACTGCAAAAAGGTCATTATTCTGCATAGATAATGTTTGTGATGATTATTACAATGTATATGATGCTTATGGATACCGTATGATGATAATTATGATTATGTTTGTGACGATTATGATGATTATGATGTTGTGTCCTACTTAGCGTCAAGTATCTTTGCCAAGTAATGGAGATGATGAGATTTCATTATTGTTTATTGTTATGTTATGTGCTTCACATGCTATGATTTGATCTTTACATGTGTTAATGGTATGATGATCTTACCGATTATGTGTCCTACATGCTCTAATTTGTTCTCTTGTGTTAGTAATATGGTGATTTTACCAATCCTGCATGTATTGATTTGTTCTTACATGTGCCACTAGCCTAGTGATTTTACATGCCTTATGCACCCTAGTCCAGTCCTGGTGCATGATTAGTGGCTTTCTGCTTCGGTTTTTATCAGAACTTTTCCTCATATATTCCTCATGGATTGTTTTCTAGTGGATCACAAGATTTTGTCTCGGGAACCCTTCTAAGATCTCCCAGGTGGTCCCGCCTAGTGAAGTCTCATTGGACAATCCCTAGAGGACATCCAATGGAACCTCCTTTAAAACGTGGACAACCGAACATAAGACATTATCAACAATACCTCAATATATGTATATATATGAAACCGCAACAGCATAAAAGTCCACAACCAGCCTATTATACTATAGCCATAACTACACACATACATAATATGGTCTCTACTGATTCCAGTATTTAGATCAGAGCATTCTAAGAGTGTTAACAAAGTTTAGGAGTACAAATAAATAACAAATGATTCCAGGGAGATATGGATAAAATAAAGAAAGGATTAATACTACTACTGTCGTGGAAAGAACAAGATGACAAGCGGCGCGCAAGGTAGACTGCTACTAACTATCTAGACCTAGGGGAACGAATTTAAAACAAATAAAACATGAGATAAAGAAATTTCAGTGAGTGATATAGTATAATAGAAAAATAATAATTTATTTCCGTAGAACTTTTGCTCAAGACCTCTCATTCCACTCGTTTGAAAAGTTCGCCATTTAAAAATTATTTCATAAAACCCAAACTTATACCCCAATTTAATATCATAAAAATTGATGCTCAATGTTATGAAGTGAATGATCAATATAATATTATAAAATATCTTAATTAAGATATAAATATTGAGCATAAACTACTATAAGCTCAATTTTACAAAATAATTATAAAAGTGTAGTAATAATCACCATATTTGAAAACCATCAATATACTCAAAATATATATAATGTACCATATGATATATCAAACTATAAATTGTGGGATACACCCACCTCATGACCCTCAATATACGAAAGGTATCGTGGAAATAATAAATCATCAGGATGTACCCAACCTCACGGCCCATGACAATAATAACCTGTGGGATGAATCCAACCTCATGGTAACGTGGCAAACCGTGCGCTATAATATAATACTGATCCGAGACACTGGTACTATATGGTACATCAATTTAAAACTAAACAATACAGTATCTGTAAAACAATTTTATAAAACCATACTTTTCCAAACAATACTATATCATAAATCTTAATTTAATATCCAAACTCAACCACTTGTTGAAATATTTCAAAATTTTCAAATCATTGTTTCATTCTAAAACCCAAAATACTAGTGAAATATATATCACAATAACCCAATTTTATGCACAAAAAATTGTAAAATACTTGAACATGCTTAAAATCATATAATTTTCAATATGCTTTCTCAAATCAATTAATTTCCAAAATATTTAAAACCTCAATTCAAATACCAAGATATTTAAATACCACAAGTTCATTTATGAACTCATTAGAATTGGAAACCATTAAAAATATTGTCAAAAGTTACATAAAATGATAACACATATATATGATAGCAGATGTTTATATATGCATGAAATGAATATCTCAATCACATGGTATGTACGTAAAATATTCAAACCACATATATATTATACTACATACCCAAAACATTTTAAAATAATAATCACTCACAGTATTACAGATGCTCACTTCTATTCTCTTGCAGGATTGCCTTCAGGCTAAACTCGAATGCCTATAATATAATAAAATATTTCTCAGGCTCCAATAACTAAATCAAAGATACTTGTGTGAACCAAATGTTTTTAAATGATTTATACCACTATAAAATTACATAAATTGGACACCAAACGGTCCAATTATACTGCATACCCTTAGGATCCGATACCCAAAATATGGGACTTTTAACCTGAAGGCTAATCTTTCAAAATTAAACCTCCTAATGGGTTTTAATAATATCTAATTTCACTAATCCAAATTCAATTTTGTCCAAATTGACAAATTTTGTCCAAACACAGTCCCAAGTTATCCGGTATTTAACTAATTAACCCAAAAATGGAAAAATTATCAAATAACCTCCAAAATTTATAAACTTTATATCTAAGGAAAGCCCAAGAGATAAGAAACACAATGGTATGCTCATCTCGGTCCAAAAGCTCCTTCAGTGGCCAGAAAACTTGACGGAAGTCTCGGCCAAACTCCCCATTGTCGTATATGAAAACGGTGAAAAATCTGGGCAAAAAAAGCATGGAAATGAGTTTAGAGGGTCCAAAAATTGGGGGAGGGGTGTATGGGTCGATCTAGAATGGCTGGAAAACACGAAAATCTAGTGACCCACCTCATCGACCGCTGTGAGCTTTGCCGGCCCGATCTAGGCACGTTTGCTCAACATTCATTGTGAAATTTCACGGGTGAGCTCGTCACCTTGTGGGCTTCCTCCTAGGGTGGCGTGTGTATAAAGTGGGTGGCCAGATTGGGTAAAAACGGTGATAACCCAATTGGATAGGTTCAAAACGATCCGATTCGGACCCACGAGTCTGGGGAGGAATTTCTCAGGGTTAGGGGGGGAAAAAGGATATTTTTGAATTTGACTCCTCATTGACATGCTTCCCAAGGCTTATACGGAGCCTTGGGCCACTAACAGATAAATATTTGGGACTGGTATAGTCACTAATATAAAACTGATGTTTAAAACTTCTCAGAACCATAACTTTTTATCCGTAACTCATAATTTGGTTTGTCACAAGTCTATGAACTCATATCTATGAGCTCTACACAATTGTACCTTGGTCAAATAAAAAATATTGACCATTGAAAAAGTAAATCTAGGACCCCACATATAGTTCACTTGGTCAAACCTGATCAAACCTATACAACAGGATATTTTGGTATGGGTTATTACAACATATGCATTGCATCATTGCATCTCATATCATTCATTGTATTATTTTGATATATTGGATTATTAATATTCAGTGTCAATGTTCAAAACTTGCTAAGTATTCATACTCACTCCTCCTTGACTATTTCCTTCAAGTAGTTTAGATTTAGTGGTTGGCAAAGGTTGAAAGTGGAGATTCGGAATCAAGGTTAAGCAATTAAGTTGGATTTACTGGACTAGATTATGCATTTGGAACTTTTATGTATTTGGCTTTTATTTCTCACTTGTAATTATGTTAAGGACCTATGCATTCTCATTTACAGTTATTAAGTGAATGGAGATTTGGTTTGTATTGTAATTTGGAAATGTGTGGATCTTTTGGTTTTGCTAAGTTTACCTTGGGATGGATGAAAATGATCATTTGATGAATAGTATTTCTTGGTTACAAGTCTCCTTATATTGATTTGAAAGGTTTAATTACTTAATGGTGTTAGGGTAGCTAACGTAATTGTAGGCAGGATCTTCAAGATGTTAGGTCCTATCAACATGTGTAAATGACTTTAAACGAAATTTCTTTTACTTCCCAAAAATAGAAATTAAAGAATGTATTCTAATTTCATCAAAACCCAAAACACACAATACCATCTAAACGTATTTAAAAAAAAAAAAAAAAAGGATCAACAAATATTTTGCAAAAAATCAAAAACAAGAAGAAAAATTTGCGATCCAAGAATTCCCAATAATGAGAATCGGAGTGTATCACAATATCATCAACACTCAATACCCAAAACCCAGAATCCAAAATCTCATATAAATTTATATTTCTTTGTGGTACCACTCCCTTTGCACCATTTTTTTTTTCTCTATAAGAATAGGTTTGAAGAAGGTAAACGTAAAATGCAAGCGTTTAAAAGTAGTGCATGATTTAGAAGGATTTTAAGGGTTCCATGCATTGACGGAAGGAAAATTATTGTAAATAATAAGATAAGAAAAAAATGCTTGTATAGGTTTTTATTTTTAATAAAAATAATATTATATTATCCAAATTATTATATTTAATAAAACTAAAATTGGAAATTATGTAAGCTTTTTGAACTTTGTTTCAACATTGAATGTTTAAACTCAGTCCAACTCAATCAAATACAAGGAAAAGAATGTTGAAACAAAGTCCAACTCAATCAAATACAAGGAAAAGTTGTTTTCTACAAAATCTGTTTTTTTTTTTTTTTTTTTTTTTTTTTGGTGAATCTTTTCTACAAAATCTGTTAGTTAAACAAGTAAGCCGCGGATTAAATATGGCAATATAAGTCAAATAATCATGCTAAATGGTTGATATAAAATTTGCTCAACAACATTTGTACTATATTTATAAAAAAATTTTCTTCCTTTTTTCCATGTTGTGATTTGCCCCAAAAAGTCATCAAAAAGAGCCAAAGCAGCATAAATTGACGACTAAATACAGTACGTAAGTCTAATAATCATGTTAAACACTTAGATATAAAATAAAATCCATCAAAAAAAATTCACTATTTCTTCGGACAACAATCCAAATCCTACACCTTTAATATTAAAAATTAAACAATTTTTTTTTTTAAATCAACAACAACAGCATTTTTACTAGATCTATTTATTTTACAACTGGGCTTTAAAATACCGTAACTTAGTGTCAAAAAAAGAAAAAAGAAAAAAGTGAGTTGGAACACAAGCTGAATGCCAAGGTACTATAACCCAAGTCTGAAAGCCAGAAATAATGTGTAGGAGTGGACTTATCCCAGCAAATTAATTCAATCCACTTGTAGGACTATTTTAGCTATTTATGCATTTGAGATCAATTGACAGAACAGTAATCAGCATTTAGCAATCAGCATAAGTCTTTTCCTAGGGTACTGAAACTTCAAATTTGGCTCCCGTCCCTGCCATCATCAAAAGTTGGAATGTGCAGCCACACTTTTAAGCTTACTAAGGGATTTCATTTCTTCAAAATTAGTCATAAGCTTAGAATTTTGTGGTTGACCGAATTGATCAAAATTAATAATGGTACTAGCTTAACATACCATAGATTGCCTTCGAAAAATATTTATTGCAGTTTAATTTTAACTTCTCATCACAAAAGATATTATCAGAGCCATCCTGTTCAACATAAATTAAATTAAATTAATTTATTTTACTCCTATAATACAATTCCAACCAAATGGATTGATGCCGTAGAGAGTTGCTTGTTGTGGATGCCTTTTTACCGTCAAAATGCCACCAAGTCCAACCTGTTGATTTATTATGATCCTCGTGACCCCTAAAATTAATATATATATATATATATATAATAAAGACCGGTGCTCATCAGTTTCTCCAGGGTGAAAAACCCTGACTTGATTTAAAATATATATATATATATAAAAAAAAAAAAGCTTACTTAAAGACAAAAAAATGTTTTATATTTCTATTCTAGCTATGAGAGACTAATCTCGCTCAATAAGTCTATCTTGAATGAAAATATTAATTACGCACGGCCAATTTCCATCCAATTTTCAATATATATGATAGTACAGTTTGTTATTTGTTGACAAATTAATATATCAACGGAAAGTGACCTTAATAAGATAATGGAAAAGACACATAGCCAGGATTTGAAGTTAATCGTGGCTTGTATACAAGAAAATCTAAAAAGAAGAAACTGTAAAGGTCAAATATAGAAACTCAAAATAATAGATCCTTTAATTAAAGAAGTCGTCTAGTAAAATAACTATAATTAAAAAAATTAATTTTATTTTCTTACATCAGATAGTAGAAAAAATAGGAGTTTTAAGTAGACTGGCCTTGATTTCATAAGTCCACATGTTAAAACTCCTATTACTAGTCCATGATATCGTCATATTGACCTGAATTTGATATGCATGTCAGTATCATATTTCTAATCTGACAGCATCACGTTTGTTAGCTTTTCTTGTCCAACCTTCCAAAAGTCTAAAGCAGACGAAGTTGGCAGGAATTAATGGCCACGTGAAATTGAATTGATTAATCAATGAGGAAAATAATTAACAGTAAACTTGGGTGAAATAGTGGCTATTATTATTATTTTTAAAAGAATCAACTTTATCTATGTTGCTAAAAAATAATAAATAATTAATCGAGTACATATTTGGTAAATTACGTAGGAAAAAATAATACAAAATGCAAAAGTTACATTAGAATATTTGGTAACCTAAAAATTTAAATTGCAATAAAATATGACAATTCCTAAAATGAACATGATATATGTAAAAAAACATGAATGGTATTGCAGTTATTAAAGTGGACATATGATATGTATATATAAGTTATATATAATATGTAGTTATTTTGCATTTTTTATACTAAAATTAAATTCAAATATGTTGTTAATAATATATAAAAATGATCAATAACCGTAGTAGGTAGAATTCTTGTATTAGGACATTCTCATGGTATCAGGAACTCATTTCTCAGTCCAGGAATTGTTTTAAAATTTGAAATGTAAAATTATTTTTGAACTTTAAATAATCCCAAATAGGTTCACTTTGCTATTCTAGGTTGATAAAAGGGGTCCTGATGGAAAATCCATCATGATATTATGATAAGAGACTCACTTATTATACTAAATACATAATTAAATTTATTTTAAAAAATGTGTTTTGGCATTTGAAAATAGCAAAATATTTATCTCCAAAAATAATAAAATATTTATCTATAAAAGTATATTGTTCATTCATATTAGGGTTTTTTTTTATTTTTTATTTTGTGATAAAGAAAAGCTTTGATTTGAGTACGAATATTTTATAGGATAGATGATAAATTAAAATGGAACAATGATAAAAACAAGAAAAATCAATGGTGTTTTGGGGATTTTTTTTTTTTTTTTTTAATAGGATAGATGGCAAGTACAAACGGAACAATGATTAAAAAACAATCAATCGTGTTTTGGGGGGTTTAAAATTTTTTACTTTTTAAAAGCTGCACTATACGCACTATAACAGAAAGCAGCAACATTTACATAAAAATTTCATCACTGTAGGCGCATTTTTAATCACTGTATCACCTACAAGACAAAAAAAGTTGACACTTGGCTCGTAACTATAGACCTCACACACCGATTCACCTTTAGTTACAATTTTCTGTTCCTCATTTAAATGTAACAAAAGGGTGTGTAACTATGACAAGAAGCCAATACTCACTGATACTAAATGATTTAGTTAACATAAATATGTCACTATATGGCCCATCAACTTGTCACTATAACACCATAGTTGCCATTGATTTCATCCAATCATTTAGTCCAACCTACTCATTCAATGACATTATTATTGCACCAATTGTGTTTGTTACATTTTTTTCACCTGGCACAAAAAATTATAGTTACACAACACATTTATCACTGTACCTCTTTGTGACATTTTATTAGTTTACACAAATATTTTCAGTTACAACTATTGAATTTGTGACATATTCAATATTTGACATGATAACTTTCTATTACAAACTTCAACTGTCACTGTTCATATCTATGACATTTTGTTGGTTGACACAAAAAATTCCAGTTACAAACCATATATGAATTTGTGATAACTTTTATTTTTTTGCACTGACATGCCCATGGTGAACCATAGTTAAGTTATTTAATTTATCACAAAAACTCTCTTTTTAATTTAGTGACAAACTCTTTCTGTAAGTAATAATAATATATCAATTAATTATCAATTGATAAAATATCGTTTTTATGTTGGATCCCACTAATTAATTATTTTTATTTACAAATCTAAAATAACATTTATAGAAATGCAATTTACATAAAATCAGTAATACTTTATTAACACCATATTTTTTTACATTAAAATTCCAACATTAAGGACAAAGTCGTTGCACCATCTTGATGTTGTAATGCTGCAGTGTTCTCTTGAATACCTTTTCTCCTCTGAAAGTATCACATGAGCCCCTTAACGCACAAAGAGCCATATATTCACTATGCCAAAATAGTAACCTAGCGATACTAATTGTGTGATGCAATACAAAAAATGCACCTGCAAAAAAAAAAAGTTGCAATGCTGAAAATAAAACATCGGCTAAAATGCTAAAATTAGATGATGCGCTTTCATAATATGTGTCACTTAATAACAACAATATGCGACACTTTTTTTCTCCGTCTTTTGTTCTATAAATAAATATATTAATCTATGCTTTTATAAATAAAGCATCAGTAAAAATAAGTGATATAGGGCGACACTTTTATGATGAAGGTGTAAGCTATCATAATCTTATTTCATAATTTATTTTAATTTTATTTAATTTTAGTAGTGTGAAGAAGAATAATTACATTAAAGAAGCGTAAAATATTTTTTTTATTTTTTTTTGAATAAAAAGTGTTAGGAATGCTTTTGTAAATAAAAACATTGGCTTTTGTATGTAATTTTAATATGTATATCTAAATATTGAGTATATTAAATAGCAATGTAAAGCAAAATAATTAATCTACTCATTTAATTTAATTTATTTATTTTTATTTTATTAGAAGTAAAATAACATAATTATTTTAAGTTTAAAAAGAAAAGGTGATGCTTTTAAGACAAAAAAGTGTTGCCTATCTGCTTTTTTTTTTTTTTTTTTTTTGCAATTATAATTAATATTATGTTAATAATTTTAATTTAATTATTGTAATGTTTTGCAATTGTAACTTAATTATTTGTTAAATTAATAGAACTTGGTTTTTTTTTTTTATAATTTCAAGGGATTAGGTGACACTTTTACCATCAAAAGTGTCGCCTATGTATCTTGTTTTTAAAAATTTTGTTTAATATTATGTTTTATTTATATGCATATAAATATATATATATATATATATATAAATTTGGGAATAAGTGGTTAATGAAATACGATACGAAAATTAAGGCTTGAGATATTTGTAGATACCTGACTTGTGAAAACCTGATGAGAGCAGTTTGTCCTAGGTGTTTTTGTTTTTCAATTTGAATTATTGTTGTGTTTGCAATTTTAACTTAATTATCACAATTTTTTCATAATTGTAAAATAATTTTTTGTTAAATAAAGAGAACTTGAAGAAAAACTTTTTTTAAAAAAAAAACATTTAAGGGATTAGGCGACACTTTTACCATCAAAAGTGTTGCCCATGTATCTTATTTTTAAAATTTTTGTTTAATATTATGTTATTCATATTATATAAATATATATATATATATTGAAGAATAAGTAGTTAATGAATTAGCACGGTACATACAATACATAAACTAGGCATTAAGATATTTGTGAATACCTGGCTTGCGATGACTAAGCTACCAATTACTCTTTAATGATATATTCTATGATATATCGATTATTTGTCCTTGTAAAAATAATTTTTTTAAATAAGAATTATTTTTTAGAGATTTGTTTTTAATAATTGTGTCATTAAAGACTTGAAAAATTATTTTAAAAGAATTGTTAGGTGATGCTTTTTCAAAAAAGCATCGTCTTTTATACCACATTTAGCAACGCCTCAAAAAATACATTGTCGGTCCTAACATTTGATGATACTTTTGAAAATTATGGATGTTCAAACATCTAGCGACGATTTGGAAAAGCATTCCAAAGCATCACCTCGCCTATTCCTATATTTGGTAATGCTTTTTAAAACAAGCATCACTTATTTGCATATTGAGCGATGTCTTTTGTTTTGTTTTTTTTTTTTTTTGTTTTTTAATTTGAAAGTTGCTTTTAGTTTTGTCAAATTAGGATTGTTTAATAGTTAGATTCATGCAAAATAATTAATAGACAATAAAATTCAAATAAATATTTGCATAACAAACTAATATTTCAAATAAATTAAGTATCACATAACAAGTTTATTATTTTGAAATTAATAATTTAATAGATAGTTAATGAACAATTAATAGATAATAAATAAAAATATGATAAATTTAATTATTTTGCAAATTCTAGTAGATAGTTAAGAAAAATATGAATCAAATACATTAAAATATCAATTAAATATATTAATTTATAATATGAAGCAAAATAATTAATCTATTTATTTAATTTATTTGTATTTCAATTTTAAATTAATTATTTTTCTAAATTAATAAAAATTTGACAAAGTTAATTATTTCATAAGTTAAAAGCATATGCTTTTAGTATCCAAAGCATCGCATATTATCTTAAATTTTAGACTTTTAATTAATTTTATGTTTTATTCATATGTATATAACTATTAAATATATTAATCAGCAATACGAAGCAAAATAATTAATCTATTTATTTAATTTATTTGTAATTCATCTTGAATTTAATTATTTTTAAAATTATTAAAAGTTTG
Organism: Ziziphus jujuba; assembly: GCF_031755915.1. NCBI lineage: Eukaryota > Viridiplantae > Streptophyta > Magnoliopsida > Rosales > Rhamnaceae > Ziziphus > Ziziphus jujuba. The sequence goes on from NC_083384.1 coordinate 24,044,103, forward strand.
ACAAAATTAATTTTTATATAATTTAAAAGAATTAGACGACGATTTTAATATAAAAAGTGTTGCCTATTTTCTTAAGTTTTGGTATTTTAATCATTTTTGTATTTTATTCATATATTTATAATAATAATAGATAGATAACAAAAATATGATAAATTTAATTATTTTGAAAATGTTTGGGCGATGCTTTTCATTATAAAAGCGTTGCATATTGTTTGAATTTTTCTTTTAATTCTTTTACCCATCAAATGTATTAAAATCATTATTCATATTTTTAAAAAAAAAATATTGGATGCGTTTTTCAATTCTCATCTTTTCACTAGTATAAACTTTAAAAGATCTAAGCTTTACCATGCTCTAAGAAGAGCTAAACAATCGGGTTAGTTGGGTTTTGTAGGTTTTCGTGTTAGTTGGGTTTTGTAGGTTTTCTTCTTTCTTTTTCCTCTATTGCCATCAACAAGCACATATTCACTGATTTTTCTTCCATTTTGAACAGCCGCCCTGCTGGGTTCACCGGTGGGTTTCCTTTTTCGACCTTTTTTATTTTTCTTGCTGGGTTGCTGTCATTGCTGGATTTCTTGGTGTATTTGTTACTGGGTTGCTATGTTGTACGAGTTTTAGTGGAAAAAACATGGGTCATGGTTTTTTTTTTTTTTTTTAATTTAACTAGTGAGTTTTCTTAGTCTTGCTTGGGTTGATATTTTATTTGCAATTTTGCTTGGGATTGGGGTTTTTGTCACTATTTTGCTAAGGATTGGGATTTTGTTCTTGATTTTGCATCAAGTTGGGGTTTTCATTTTGATTTTGGTTGCTCATTGTGCAGTGGATTGGGTTAGCACGACAATCAAAGTTTGCTCCATTGGGTGATTGGCTTGTCCTTAGGTTGTATTTGGGTTTAGTAATTAGGATTGTGTCGGATTATGCGTCGTTGGAAAAGGTATGCTTACTATTATTTTTTTATTAATGATATGAAATTGAATTATTATATAAGTTTGAATTTCATATTTAAAGTGAGCATTATTAGTTGTTCATTTACATAACATGTACTTCATATCTACTATTACATTTACACTAATGTTTGTAAATTTAGGCTCCTAAGCAATCTAGGAATGTCGAATGTGGTAACTATATCATGATGATAATGAGGGATATAATTAGGAGAAATGTACCTCAGCAAAACTTACAAACAATGGTAATTTTAATATTTTCATAAACTTAATTACTTTAAAATAATTAATGTTTATTTAGTTTGTATGTGTGTTAATAATTTTTTCATATTCAGTATGAGGGTGTAACTTGGTCACAAGATGATATCAACCAGTTTAGAGCTAAATGGGCATCAATTATATTCTCAAACATTTTATCTCAATGAGTATGATAATTTAATTGCTTTTGTTTGTACATTACTAAATAAAATAGTTGATCAAATTGTAAAATATTACATGAGTTAATATTTAATTTATTTGAAATATAATTTTGTTATGCAAATATTTATTTTAATTTTGTTCTCTTTTAATTATTTTGCATGAAGCTTGGCTACTAAGCAAACCAAATTTGACAAAATTAATATGCCATTCAAAAAAAAAAAAAAGGAAAATAGGTGATGCTTTTATGAAAAAAGTGTCTCCAAAAGGGAGAAAAGTCGATGCTTTTCTTAAAAAGTGTAACCCGCACACACATATGTATGTATATAGGTATATATATGTTTATCTATATGCATTTATATGTATTAACCCACACACACATATATGTATATCTCATCTATGTATACAAATCTTTCAACGAATATATGTATGGACATATATATATATATATATATATATATCTATTCATACACTCGCAATATATATATATATATATATATATGTTTACACATTCACACCTATCTATATAAACACATGTATGTGCATACAAAATATATGTTTATGAACATACACACATACATATATAAAAATATGTATTACAAATATGTATATACATAACTATGTAAAAACAAATAAATATGCGCACACACTTTAACAACATTTCAACATTAAGTACAAATTTTGCTCAAAATTGACAATGTTTCAATATATCACCACAATTCGCAACTAAGATACCAATGCAAAGCTAGAGGTATGAAGAACATGATAATAATCTCAATTGAGCTTGACATCACCGATGGTGGTTGAAATTCTCATTGAAAATTGCTGCCAGCTTGCCCCCTTTGTACGCCACAAACAAGCTCAAATTGGATCAAATGAAGGCCACCATTAATTTGAAAAGGGTAAAATTAGGGGGGGAAAGACCGAGAACATAGTTCGAGATGGCCAGAATCCAGTGGTCAGATAGTTTGTTCACCGCCATATTCCATGGCTATTTTTAACTCGTCAATGGCTTCCTCGATGAATGGAGCACACCTCGGTGAAGCTGGTGTGGTGGTCTATTAGATGCTGGGTACAATGCTACTTGGGCACACTGGAGCATGGCAAATTTATCGAAGGAAAAGAAATGGCCATTATCGGTTTTCAATGCCTAATCTAAATGCGTTGCCAGCCAACCGGCCATAAAATTTGGTAGCAAAGCTCTCCAGCAACTAGGCTATGCTGGTGGCCAGCGTGTGTCATTGATGGATGCTCGAAGGTTCATCAATTCTAGCCAACCCGAGGAAAGACACACAGAGAGAGGGGGGAAGAGAGAGAAAGTGTTTTTAGGTGTGTGGAGAGAGAAACAGAAAAGGAAGAGGAAAAATATGGGACAGTCCATGTGGCATTCTTGGATTAATGACACGTGGCACCTTTTGGGGTATTTTTCAAAATTCCTCCACAGGCTTATAATAATTGCTTGTAATGTTGGTCTTAACTTTATAGACCTATATATTTTCAACCATAAGTTCAATTTAAGCTTGCCACTAGTCTACAAACTCATATCGATGAGCACTATTACATGGTATATGAGTCAATAGCAAAATTTGTACAGATAAAAAGTCAATTTCAGGCTCATCAATCAATTTGAATCGCATTTTTTTCAACCATAACTTTTTAATCTTAGCCTTGATTTTGGCGTACTATAAGTTTACGAACTCATGCCGATGAGTGCTTCACCATGGTACCTTAATCGATGCAAAATTACTCTCACAGTAAAAAGTCAACCGTTGAATATATTTGGTCAACCCAGATCAACCAAGGTTAAATTTGGTCAAATATTCAAATTTGAAGCATATTTTAGGTCGAGGTGTTATAGTAGAGATAGATGATGTAGGTAGGTGAAGATGGAAGAGAGCTTTTTGAGTTCTTGGTTGACCAACCAGGTATATAATGACCAGATTTTTTTGTTAAGCGGCAGTGGTGCAGGCATGATGTAGTCATGAACGACGAGATCTGAGGCTCGGTGTTGGTGCTGCTGCTAGCTAGTGTGACCATGGTAGCTGGACATTTTCAGATCATAGGAAAGTCAAGGATGATTGAAATGTATGCTTTTGAATGGAGATTTTGAACTGGCATGAGTGAAGTCGGTGGTTGTTTTCAGATAGAGAATGAAGGTGGAGTTTGAAGACTGTAGTTGTGTGTGTGGGTTTAAAACTTTAAGTGAAATGGGGATCTAGACTTATAATTTTTTTTGTAGGATTTTCATAGGTTAGGGTGCATTAAATGCTATGCAGTAGTTGGTGATCAATTGGTCAAACATCAAAATTTTCACTGACAACTTGTGAACCTCTATCATAATTGTATTCAAATTTTGGGCAAGAAATTGGAACAAAATATTTTGGGGCATCTATGATGAAAATCATGTGATAACATGAAAGTTGTCATTGAATAATTGGGTAAAACATATTAATGTGACAAGGGTTATTATTGTAATTGAAGCATGTATGCTAATGTGACAATGCACATCCTTATCATAGTTGATGGACCTTCAGTAACAATTTTTTTTTTTAGTGTCAATGGAAAATTTGTAAGCATTGCTATTTTTTTGTAGTGATATGATTCTCAAAACTACTTTATAACCTAAAAACTATTTAGGAATAAGGTTAAAACTAATTTAACCAAAGAGCCACACCTTCCATAATTATGATAGAAATGATTATAGAACCTCTAGAATCATTCTTAGTGGGCCCCAAGAAAATTTTCCTACTAATTGTAGTGGGGAATTTATACAACAAGAAATCAAATAAACAATTTTCAAATACAAACACATGTTGTCTAGTAATGTTCTTTGTGTTTTCAATTTTTGGTTTTCAACTTTTGCTTAAATATTTTACTTTAGTTGTGTATAAACGGCTTATACTTTAAATGATAATTAAACTTTCTTACTAGTTAAATATAAGCTTAAACAAGCTAGCTATTAACTTAAAAGAAACTAACTACAAGATTAAAGAAAAATTCAAATAAAAGAAAAAATAAAAATATCAAATTGGAAACCATTTTAAGCTATTTATAAAATGAGATTTATGTTCATAAACATTTTTCTTTTTGTTAATATAAATTACTTGAAAAAAATGAAAAATGGAAAATGGAAAATAGAAGAATGATCGTAAATGCTTCAATTGTTGATTTTTAGTTCTAAATAAAAATTAGTACAAACATAAAATAATCTACTCAAGTGCTAACAATTAAGTTTACAAGGTGTTTTGACTTTAATCGAAAGGATAGAAATTTGATTGTGTGTCATTATAGTCTAAGTCAAACACATGGTTATATCTGCAAAACTACATAAAGATTGTAGAAATTGGCCCTATTTCACTTGCAAACTTGTACTGATATTAAGACGAAACATTTTTACGCCTTTACGCTGAAGACTAAAAACATAAAACACAAACCTTATAAAACAATAAGTAAACTAATTGAAAAATAAATAAATAAAGTAGCGCTCCAAGTACCCAATAGTTTACCAAATTATTTATCAAATATTCACATCTCATTATTTAACTAGCTAAACATATTAATACAACCTAGATATGGGAAGTCAATCATTGAAGGGATAAGTGTAATTAAATATAACCAAATGGAAAAATGATATGTGTGCACTTGGTAAATAACTTAGTAGACTAGATGGTGCATCTTGTATTATTCAAATAAATAAGTAGCTTTGTGTGTGTGTGTGTGTGTGTGTGTGTGTGTGTGTGTGCATACACACACATGTGCGTGTATGGAAATGGAGGATCTCAAGTAAGATTAAAAAAATATATATAATGTGAATTAGTGCCATGGGAACAATGGTTTCTACCAAGGCAATTAATGCTTTTCATTTTTGATTAAGTTTGACCATGTTTGACTATTTGACCTGTGTGGGTGCCAATGTTGGCTTTTTATATTTACAAGCTATGGAGTTGACTTAAGTATCTTTGTATAGTACTCGTTGATATGAGTCTATAGATTGGTAGCACACTTAATTTGGAGCTACGATTAGAGAGTCACGGTTCTGTAAAATTCATAATTGTTTTATTGGTACTAGTTTTTTGGGTCTTGTTTGAACAAGGACCCACAAGTTGAATTTTAAAAAGGGGGCGAGGGGAGAGGCCGATAGAGAGAGAGAGAGAGAGAGAGTCAACCACCATTTTCGATTGAATTCCCTCACCTTTGGCCACCAACTTTTCTCATGTCCATACCACCATCAAACCACTCGCAGTCCAGCCGATCTACACTTCTTCTCAATGAGATTGCTGGCAACATATTGAAATCAAGGTCAATAAGGTTGAGTGCAAGCAATTTACCATTTGTCAGATTCCAACCACCCTAGGTCATGGAGATACTCCTTTCCATTATTTTTAACCTCCCTAAACCCAAATACACAGCTCTTTTAGCTTACATTGAGTTACTTTAAAAGATACAAGGATATTGAGTTGAGTTTGAAACTCTTTAGTGATATTCTAACACTGATGAGCATATTTCAATGAGGTGAGTTCATAAATGTGATCCCTATCCCCCAAGTTTTATTTTGGTATATAAGTTGTAATTTTAGGCAAAGGTTTGTATTTCTACCTTGGATGAGCTATAAGTATAATATTGTATTTCTACCTTGGATGAGCTATATGTATAATACTTGATAAATATTAGTATTTTAAATATATTATATTTTTGGTTATATTTTAAGGGACCTAGGTGAATCATGGAATAGATCTTATGGAAGAGCTTGAATAATTCATATTTTCAAGTGGTGCATCAGTTGTGGGCTTGATATTGTTATGTTTTTACATTCCAAACACTACCATATTACAAATTTTCATGAGGTTAATTATTTATTGTCTAACTATAATTGTTATATTTTTATGTCCAATTTATTGGCTTATTTTAAAAGATGATTTATGGGTTTGGAAAAGTTTGTTCATTGACAATTTATAAATATGATGCATTGTCCGATTTATTTATGGTTTATGAAAAATGGAATTTGTAAATATAGTTATTTTATGCCATTAATATATGATGAAATTTCACGGTTTTATATGTTTTTAGATACACCATATAATATTAGCATTCTATTATTATTATTATTATCATTGATTAACAGGAAAATATATTAGCCATCTTATGGAGCTAAGGTGAGAGAGGGTAGTTAGGTATATTATGATGAGAGCATTAGCCGCACTTCCCTTAGTCTTAGGATGGCAAGTTATTAGCATTGGTGCCTTTGTGACACCAAGGTGTCCGATTGGATATATTTCTTCTCTCTTCCTTTTGTCAGGTAGTGTTTGGAATGTCAAGCATCATCTAGCAACACTCTGTATATTATATGGTGCATCAGTTGTACATTCTATATTTTATGTATTATCTTTTAAATGTTTTTAAATGAATTTATTTTATTATTAGTCTTATTTATTTTAAACATCTTGTCTATTTTATTTTTTTATTTTATTTATTTATTTAAATAATTAATTTTTGGATATTTATTTAAATGCTATTTTATCTTTATTTTATAAAAAAGATAGTAATGGGTTAATGTTTTTAAATAGGAAACTTTTCAAAATGAACGGACTATTGAGAGTTTTGAGAGAGAAATTGCTTCCTAAGTATTTATTTTATTTGTTTTTATTGTCATTATTATTGTTGTTGTTGCTGTTTCTATTTTTATTATTATTATGGTCATTTCTTATTATTATCATTGTTATTATTAGACGAATACCACTCACTAGGATGATTAGCATCTCATTAGTTTTTTTTTTTTGCTTCCAAATCTGTTCCTCTAGGTCCAGGAGTTAGTAGACCACCGTGCAAGCAGCAGACAGTGTTTCTTAATTCCATACCTTCCTTTATGCTTTATGTAGTATTCTTGCACTCTTTTTCATGTTATTCTATTATTATTGTTATTTTTCCTTTTCATTTGTAATATTAATATTTCATTATTCCAATATCCGTAGTAAGCTTTGGTATTGACTATGGACATGTAAAGCCATTTATTATTTATATTTTTATGCTGTTATATGCATAGAAGTGTGCTTTCAATGCAGTAAAAGAGTTGGGAAAGTTCATTTTGCTTGGGAGATGCTATAGGATTTTTTGTACAATTTCTAGTGGGATTTTAGATTATTTCTAGCATTCTTTTTCCGTACTTTCCATTATGCGTTATGTAGTATTTCTAGCACTCATTTTCATGTTATTCTATTATTATTGTTATTTTTCTATTTTAATTTTAATATTTATATTTCATTATTCCAATACTTTTAGTATGTTTTGGTAGTGGACATTTAAAGGCATTTATTATTTATATTTTTATGTTATTATTATTGGAGTGTTGCAAATTTTTGAATATCATAGTAAGTGAAGGAATAAGGTGGACGCATGCATAAAAGTGTGTTTTATATACAACAAAAAAGTTGGGGAAAGTTCACTTTACATGGAAGATGCTATTAGATTTTCTATAAAATCTCCAATTGGATTTTCCTTAGTCTAGACCATCCTAAGGTTCTGATGGGAATCCTAACAAGAATCCTAACATAATATGATAGGACCTGCCCCGAAATCCCTCCCAGTATCTTTCGGATGGTTCCGCCTAGTGAAGTCCCATTAGGCAATCACTAGAGAATGGATTCACAACTAGTCCATAACTATAGCCTGTCTACTACAAGCTATAACTACACATATAAATAATAAGGTTAATATTATGTTCACAATCTATATCAGAGCATTCTAAGAGTACAGTAAAATTTATAAGAACTACTGATACAAATAAATCTAGAAAGATAAAGATAAATAGAGAAAGACAAGTACTACCACTGTGGTAGGAAGCACGAAATAACAAGCAATGCACGAGGTATACTACTAACTAACTACCTGGACCTAGGGGAATGAATTTAAAACAAACAAAACCTGAGATAAAGAAATCTTAGTGAGTGGCATAGCATAATAGAAAAATAATAATTTATTTTTGTTAAATTTTCTCTCAAGGCCTCTTATTCCACTCATTTGAAAAGTTTCCCTTTTTAAAAATCAATTCGCAAAGCCCAAACTTATACCATAGATCAATATCATAGAATTGATACTCAAATAATGTAAAGTGAAATGATCCTTATAATATGATAAACTATCTTAATCATAATATAACTATTAAGCATAAAATAATATAAACACAATTTCACAAAATTTTATGAAAGTACAGTAAAAACTAAAAATGTCCGAAAACTAATAACATACTCAGAAATATAAACAATGGATCATATGATATACTTACTACTGCCAAGCGGTGCACGGTATCCCAGAACACCATCGGACAATAAAAACAATGAAAACCGTAAACCGTGGGATAACCCAGCTTACGACCTTTAATGTACGAAAGGTATCGTAATAATAATATATAGTTAGGATGAACCCAACCTCACAACCCTTAATGTATGAAAGGTATCGTAGCAATAAGAAATCATCGGGATAAACCCAACCTAATCACACGGTGGAAAACCCGCACGATAGTATAATACTGATCCGAAACACTAGTACTATATAGTATACCAATTAAAATAATCAATACCATATCTATAAAACAATTTTTGTAAGATCATACCTTTCCAAACAATATTGTTTCATAAAATGTAATTTCATATTCAAATCCCACTGTTTGTTTAAATATTCCAAAAATTCTAAATCATCTTTTCATGGCAAAACTATAAATACCACAGTAAAATATATATCATAAATTATTTTCAAGCACATAAAATTATAAAACACTTAAACATGCTTAAAACATATGATTTCCAAAATGACTTAAAACCTCAACTCAAATACCAGAATATTTAAGTACCATGATCCACAAGTTCACCATGAAATCATCAGAGTTAGAAACCATTTAAAATCTTATCAAATATAGCATAAAATGATAACACGTATATATAAAAGCAGATATTCATATATGCATGAAATAAACATTTAAATCAAGCGATATAAGCATAAAATATTCGAAACACATATGTATTATACTAGCATGCCCAAAACATTTTAAAAAGATATAACCACTCACAGTATTATAGATGCTCACTCCTGCTCTCTTGCAGATCACCTCCAAGCTCAATATGAGTGCCTATAACATAACAAAAATATTTCTCAGGCTCCAATAACTAAACCAAAAACACTGGTGTGTACCAAATGTCTTGAAACGATTTTATAACTATAATATTACATAAATTGGACATCAACCAATCCAATTATACTGCTACCCTTAGGACTCGATACCTAAAATTGGGACTTTTAAATCGAATGCCAATCTTTTGAAATTGAACCTTCCAATGGGTCCTACTAATATCCAATTATATTAATCTAACTTCAAATTTAACCAATTTGATCAATTTCATCCAAACATATTCCTAATTTACTCAGTATTAACTAATTGATCCAAAAAGGGAAAAATTCTCAAATGATGTCCAAAATTCACAAAATTTATTATATCAATGGAAAGCACAAGAGATGAGAAATATAATGGTGTGCTAACCTCAGTCCAAAAGTATCACCGATGGCCAAAAAACTTGTTGCAAAACTTGGCCAAACTCCCCATTGATGTATCTCTTAAATTGTGAAAAATCTTCATAAACAGAGCATGGAAATGAGTTTAGAGGGTCCAAAAATGGGAGGAGGGGTGTATGGGTTGGCCTAAAATGGCTAAAAAATGGCCAAACTATTGAAAAATGAAAAATTGCTACCTCTGGTTGTAAACTACCAATCCCGATGCATCGGCCAGAATTTTGGCCAGCGTGGTCATCAAAAAGTGGGTAATATGGATGGCTGGTGCATCCATAAGGATAATGGCCAGATTTGGATGGTGACCCGGTTGAGCATTAAATAGGTTCAGGGTGACTCAATTCAAACCCGTGGGTCTGAAGAGAAGTTTCTCAGGTTTGGAGGACAAAATGGAGATTTTGGGACTTGTTCCCTATTGGGCACACTTTCCAATATTTATATAGAGCCTTGGATCACTAATGGACAAAAATATGGACTTGTATGCACACTAATATAAAACAGATATTTAAAACTTCTTAGAACCATAACCTTTTATCTGTAACTCAGAATTTGACGTGCCGATAGTTTATGAAGTCATATTGACAAGCTTCACACAGTGGTACAGCAGTCAAACCAAAATATTAACCATAGAAAAAGTCAATTGGGACCCACATGCTGTCCACTTGGTCAAACCTATAAAAACAGGGGTAATTTGGTACGGATTGTTACAACCTACCCTTTAAACAAATTTTGTACAGGAAATTCATACTTTAGTTTTGGAAGAGGTGAGGATTTTGACTCCGCATTTGATCATTTCGTTCCCAAATCACCTCCTCAACTAGGTAATCTCTTTAAAGAACCTTCACTAAGGATATGGTCTTGTTACGAAGCTCTTTCTTTTCCTTACTCAGAATTTGCATTGGCTGCTTCTTATAAGATAACTCATCCCTTCACCCAATCTTTGGTGTCTCCAACACATGCGATGGGTTTGAGATATACCCATGGAGCATAGAGATGTGGAATACCTTATGGACTCGAAAAAGCTCCTTCGGCAAGTCTAACTTGTAAAGGACTGGACCTATCCTTTCAACTATCTCGTACAGTATTGAAATTCAACTTGACACCTAGTTCCTTCATTAATCTCTACCAAAATCTCGAAGTGAACTGTGGATATCTATCAAATACAATTGATACAAGCATCCCATGCAAACTCACTATATGATTCATAAGAGTTCCACTAACTTCTAAGGAGAAAACCTCTCACGAATGGGTAGGAAATGTGCAGACTTGGTAAGTCGATCTACTATCACCTAACTACCATCATGTTTTTGAACTGTGGAAAGAAGCTTGAATATAAAATCCATTGTAATGCGCTCCCATTTCCATTTTGGAATGGGTAAAGGTTGTAGATGTCCAGAAGGCTTTTGTCTGTTTGCCTTCACTCGCTAGCAAATGAAACACTTGGATACATATTTAGCAACTTCTCTTTTCATCTCTGCCTACGAATAATACTCTTTCAAGGTACAGTACATCTTGGTACTACTAAGGTGCATAGCATAGGCAGAACTATGAACTTCCTCCAGATTTGCCTTTTTAGCTTATCATTGGCTGGAATACAGAGCCTAGAATCAATCACCATTAATAGCAAAGTTTGAATGCCTCCTTTTTTCAACTTTCCTTCCCATGCTCCTCTACTAAGGGTCTTCGAGCTGGGCCTTGGGAACATGATCTACAAGTATCGATCATAGTCAGAAGCTAGTAAAAAGTGCTTCTGAAGTATGCATCCACAAATCAACACCCAACTCTCTTAAAAAAAACCATGAAAGGAAGTTGTATTGTCTGCGTATAAGCTAATGAGCCTATAAACTTCCTACTTAATGCATCAGCTACTACAATTTGCCTTATCCAGGTGGTAGTCAATAGTACAATCAGAATCTTTAAACAACTCCATCCATCTTCTTTGACTTAAATTTAACTTTTTCTGAGTAAACAAATACTTAAAGCTGTTATGGTCTGTAAAGATCTGACAAGTAGCTTCATACAAGTAGTACTTCAAGTTCTTCAATGCAAAGATCATCGCAACAAGCTCTGAGTTAGGAGTGAGATAATTTAGCTCGTGCTTCTTTAACTATGTAGAAGCATATACAACAACTCATAATTCTCTAAAAAAATCCATCCATGAAATCAAAAAAGAAAGTTTAAAACTTAAATATAATGTCTTCAAACCAAATACCAGTGTCTCAAAGTTAAAATTGAGATTGTTCTTTCTGTCTTCAATTACACTCCTAATAGTTGCAATTATGAGATCTATGCTCCTCATTAATTATCCAATTTACTTAACCTCAACAAATATCTTTCTTTTAACCAATTTCATCAAAGTAATAAAACAAAAAAATTCCTCATATTTATTCTAATGGAAGGCTTTAGATTGCATATAAGGCCTAACATAATCCTCAAGTTTATCAACACCAAAGAATAAGAATCCAAAAGGTCAAGTTCGAGTCCTCTCATCATCTTAAATATCATTCTCGTGGAAGCCTTAATTTCTTCCAATTTTCAAATAGACTTCAAGAATTCATACCTCAAGCAATAAAGAAATTTAAATCTTAATTCTAATATTAAAACCAAATACTATGAACTAATTACTAGATCATCAAACCATAGGAAAACATTCATCACTTTCTTATGTTCTAGCTATACCCCCTTACCCCCCGGCCCCAAAAAAAATCATATTCCTTAGAAAGTCAAGTTATCACCAAGAATATCAACCACCTTAGATCCATAAAATATCATCAACATAAAACCCATAACCTCCAAGGAAACAAATATCAAAACCAAGATCTAAAATAATCACCCAGAAGTAAATGCCACAAAACCAACTTATGACATTTATAGTTTAGTTCTCAACAAGTTGTCCCACACAAGGTAACTAAAATGCATCGACCAAACTTGGTATATATCATATTCTAATATTAATATCTTAATTTCCATTAAATGAAAATAACTACCCTCAAACATTTGACAAGGTCAAATGAACCTTCTTATGGATGTGGAAATTTCCATGTGACATCCTAAAGGAACTGGAGTCATCCCAACTTGTGTAACATATTGATGTAAAACAAAAGAGTGTGTGGTTCTTAAGCCAATAAAATATGTCCACCACTACCAGGTATAGATAATGTATCTATCATGACATCGGGATGGCTTGTGCCTCATAACTGATCATAGTATATATCTTGCCTCTGGTGAGTGGTCGTCCCCTCTGACCTCTACCTCTGGCTGTGGATGCAGACCTCTATCCAATATTGGTAAAACTTCTTGAAGTTTGGCCTGTCTATGTATCCTGTACTTTGTACCCATCAGTTTGCTGAAATTATGTACCTGATTTTAAGGCTCTAGCCTGATCATGTCCTCGATTAGGACAATTCTTTTTAAAGTGTTACGATTGCCTATAATGAAAGCATCATCCATCCCACTGGCATTATCCATCATGAAACTTATGACATACGCTACCTCGGACTGCAGATATATGAAAATGGCTGTTATCGTTGTTCACTGTCCACTATTTGAACCCTTAATGGGTTACTTCTCTTGGATCTACTGTCTCTGGGGCTATGTCTACCTCCTTTAAATCTTCTACCATCCAATGACCCTAAGCCAAAGCTGCTCCTTTTAGATGATCGCTAGCTAGGAGTCTCCAAAGAAATACCATTCAAAAGATCAGCGTTTGAACTTGCACATCAAGGTCTCCATGTCTACTTCCAAGATAACATCTCTCATAGACTGATACCTAGGGTGAACGGCACCTCGGATGCTGAGCACTATAGGCTCGCTCAAACCATCAAGAATCTTCTTCTTCTTACTAACCTTATCGACAACCAAGTTAGGGTAGAACTCTGATAGCTCCCTGAATCTCTGCTCGTACTTAGAAACTGTCATGCTACATTGAATGGGTGTCTCAAACTTTAGCCTCTTAGTCTTAACAAGGGCTGGAGGGCAGAACTCATTATGAAAGGCAGTCTTAAATTGACCCTAAGTGTGACGTCTCCTAGTCCTCTCATACATCCATTGCTTCCTTGCATTACCTTCAAGCATAAAGCTAGCCTGACATTATTCTTGTCTAGACACTGCATACCCTCATCTATGGTTTTTTTTTTCTTTTTATTTTTTTTTCAAATCAACGAGACAAAAGAAATCTGCAATAGGGTCCATGGAGCCATTAAAACCCACTGCTCCAAGTTTATGAGCCTGACTAATAGAATATCTAGTAAAACTACTCCTTTTGAGTGATCGAGCCAACGCTCGACAAGATGCTCCAAATAAGTGGATGCATCTATATTTCAGCTGAAGCTTCCTAAGAATTACGTCTACCTCATCATGGAATCAAGAAAAAGTTCTACATGAAAGAATAAGTCAAAATATAATTAACACCAATAAAAGGGTAGGTATGGAATGCAAAATCCAAGAAGAGCTGTAGAACAATGCACAACTTCGAGAAATTTAGAACCTAGAGCTCTAATACAAAGCTGATAGGACATGCCTCAGAAAACCTTCCAGGATCTTCTGGGTGGTTCCGCCTAGCGAAATCCCATCAGGCAATCATTACAGAATCACCCAATGAAACCCCATTTAAAACGTGGACCAGCGAACAAAAGTAATGTCAATAATACCTCAATATAATGAAAAAACCTCAATATCATATGGATCCACAGCTAGTCCATAACAACACATATAAATAATATGGTTGATACTGTGTTCAAAATCTAAATTAGAGCATTCTAAAAGTATTAGTAAAATACAGAAGAACAATTGATACAAATAAATAGAGAAAGATAAAGATAAATAGAGAAAGACGTGCACTGCTGCTGTGGTGGGAAGGACGAAATAACAAGCGATGCACGAGATAGACTGCCAACTAACTACCTGGACTTGGCGGAATGAATTTAAAACAAATAAAACATGAGGTAAAGAAACCTCAGTGAGTGGCATAACATAATTGAAAAATAATAATTTATTTCCGTAAAACTTTCTCTTAAGACCTTTCGTTCCACTTGTTTGAAAAGTTTTTCTTTCTAAAAATCAATTCGCAAAACCGAAACTTATACTCCAGATTAGTATCATAGAATCGATGCTTAAATAATATAAAGTGAATGATCGTTATAATATTATAAACTATCTTAATCATGATATAACTATCGAGTATAAAATAATATAAACATAATTTCATAAAATTTTATGAAAGTATAGTAAAAACTATAAATGTCCAAAAACCAATAATATACTCAGAAGCATAAACAATCTATGATACCATATGCCTAGTGCTGCCACGCATTGCATAGTATCCCAGAACACCACCATACAGTAAAAGAAATGAAAACTATAAATCGTGGGATAACCCACTTTACGACCTTTAAAATATGAAAGCTATCGTGGCAATAATAAACAGTCGGAATGAACCCAACCTCACGACCCTTAATGTATGAAAGGTATCGTGGCAATAACAAACGGTCAGGATGAACCCAACCTCACAACCTGTGTCAATAATAAGCATGTGGGATAAACCCAACCTCACGGCACCATGGCAAACCTACGCATTATAATATAATAGTGATTTGAAACACTGTGCACCAATTGAAATAATCAATACCATATCTATAAAACAATCTTTGTAAGATCATACCTTTCCAAACAATATCGTTTCATAAAATGTAATTTCATATCCAAATCCAATGATTTGTTTAAATATTCCAAAAACTCCAAATCATCTTTTCATGCCAAAACTATAAATACCATAGTGAAATATATATCACCGTAAATCATTTTTAAGCACATAAAATTATAAAACACTTAAACATGCTTAAAACATATGATTTCCAATCCACTCTCTAAAAATCAATTATTTTCCAAATTGATTTAAAACCTTAACTAAAATACCAGAATATTTAATTACCATGATCCATAAATTCATTATGACCTCATCAGAGTTAGAAACCATTTAAAATCTTATCAAATGTAGCATAAAATTATAACACCTATATGTAAAAGCAGATATTCATATATGCATAAAATAAATCCATTTAAATCAAGTGATATATACGTAAAATATTCAAACCATATATTTATTATACTAGCATGCCCAAAACATTTTTAAAAGATATAACCACTCATAGTATCGTAGGTGCTCACTCCTGCTCTCCTGCAAGATCGCTTCCAAGCTCAATACAAGTGCCTACAGTATAATAAAAATATTGCTTAGGCTCCAATAACTAAACCAAAAACATTGATGTGCACCAAATGTTTTGAAATGATTTATATGACTATAAAATTACACAAATTGGACATCCATTGGTCAAATTATATCGAGTATCCTTAGGACCTCGATACCCGAAATTGGGGCTTTTCAGCAGAATGCCAATCTTTCAAAATTAAACTTTCCAATGGATCCTATTAAAATCCAATTACACTAATCTAACTTCAAATTTAACCAATTTGGTCAATTTCGTCCAAACACAGTACCAATTTACTTGGTATTTAACTAATTGATCTAAAAATGAAAAAATTATCAAATGATGTCCAAAATTCACAAATGTTATATCAATGGAAAGCCCAAGAGATAAGAAATATGATGGTGTGCTCACCTCGGCCAAACTTGTTGTAAAACTAAGCCAAACTAGCCATTGATGTATCTCTCAAACAATGAGGAATCTTGGCAAATAGAGCATTGAGTTTGAAGGGTCCAAAAATGGGAGGGAGGAGTGTGTGGGTTAGCCTGGAAGGGCCAAAAAATGGCCAAACAATTAAAAAATGTAAAACGGCCATTGTTGGCTTCAAGCTGCTGATCTTGGCTCATCGTCCAGCGGTTTGGTTAGAAATTTAGCCCGCGTGGGTAATATTGATGGCTAGCATGTGCATGAGGATGGTGGCCAGATTTGGAGAAAACAGCAGTGACCTAATTGAGCGTTGCACAGGTTCAGGGTGACCCAGTTCGGACCTGTGGGTATGGAGAGAAGTTTCTCAAGTTTGGGGTATAAAATGGATTTTTTGGGATTGGTTCTCTATTGGACATTTATGTAAAGTCTTGAGTCACTAAGAGATAAAAATCTAAATTAGTTTAGACACTGATATAAAATAGATATTTAAAACTTCTCAAAACCATAACTTTTTACCTGTAACTTGGAATTTGATGTGCAGCAGTCTATGAACTCTCGACGAAGTCTGCACAATGGTACATAAACTAAACCAAAATTTTAACCATAGAAAATTTCAACTAGGACCCGTATACAGTCCACTTGGTCAAACTGGTATGGGTTATTACAACATACCCCTCAGCCATGGCGTGTCTATTTTACACTTTCACATATATAGAAAAAAGTAGAAGTTACTTTTTAATATATGTTTTTTCTGCTACCACAACATGTGGTGATTGCTTGATACACAGTAGTTTCATAATCATGCTCACATCAACCCGATAACTAAGATGATGGTGTTAGTTAGGGAGCAGGGAGTTGTGGAAGAAATTACTTTTGTTAGATGGTGTGATGGAGATTGTGGTAATGATATAAAAATATGGGTTTCGAAGGGAAAGGTGTCTGTATATATGTTATATGGAAGAAAAGAAGAGGAAGAAGTGACTCGAGTTTTATAAATAATTTATTCTACTTTCCATCATAAGCTTTAAGAAGTAAATAAGGCTTAGGGTTAGATAATGAAATATTACATTTTGTTGCTTCTAATACATGGGTTTAGTTTTAAGAGATCTGAATCTAGAAAGAATTTCTTCTTTTTATTCTTTTTACCTTGGAGAATTCGTATTTGTATCAGTTTTACTTTTCCGGACATGTTTTGTTTGTTTAATACTTTTTGAAAAATTGAAGTGGAAATATTTGGTTATCATTTTAATTTTCTAAAGTGCTATTGCAAAAACTATACACTATGTTTTCACTTTGAGTTACAAAACAAATTGATAAAAAAATTGAGTTTAAAGGTATGAAAATCTTTTTTGTTTCTGTAGGATTCAAGCGTTTGGTGCTTGTGGTGCCAATGCAAGCTGGCCATTTGCTTTTGGGACGACCATGGCAATTTGATAGAGATACTAACCACCATGATCGCACTAACAAGATTGTCTTTAACTTCTAGGTAAAAGAGTGGTACTTATGCCAATGACTCATAAACAGGTTTTTGATGATCAATTGGCTCTACAAAGGAGGAGAGAAGCTAAACAAGAACAAAATCAAGTTGTGTCCAACAATTAAAAGAAGAAAAAGAGTGGTGAGGTCAAGACTGTGAGAGAAAAAGGAAAGGAAAATAGTGGAAAGAAAAAAGAGAGTTTTTATGCAAAATAGAGTGAAATAAAGAAGGTTGTTTTTATAGTAAAAATCCTATGATGGTAATGATGTACAAAGAAGCATATATGAATCATTTAACTAGCCCTGATGAATCTGTTTTGCCTAATTCTATTGTTTCTCTTTTGCAAGAGTTCAATGATGTCTTTCCCGAGAAGATTCCAAGTGGGTTACTACCAATTAAAGAGATCGAACATCAAATTGATTTTGTTTCAAGATCAACAATTCCAAACCGGTCAGCTTATGGGAGTAATCCAGAGGAGACAAAGGAACTTCAAATGCAAGTAAGTGAATTACTTGAAAAGGGATATGTTAGAGAAAGCATGAGTTCATGTGTTGTACCTGTGTTATTAGTCTCTAAGAAAGATGGAACATGGAGAATGTGTGTAGATTGTAGGTTTATTAACAATATCACTGTCAAATATCGTCATCCTATTTCGATGTTAGATGACATGCTTAATGAATTGTATGGTGCAAGCATGTTTTCAAAAATTGATCTTAAGAGTGGTTATCATCAAATATATATGAAAGACGGTGATGAATGGAAAACGGCATTTAAAATAAAGCATGGTTTGTATAAGTGGTTGGTTATGCCATTTAGGTTAACTAATGCCCCTCTTTATGAGACTTATGAATCATGTTTTGCCCCTAGTACTTTTATGAGACTTATGAATTATGTTTTGCATGCTTACATTGGAAAATTTGTGGTTGTGTATTTTGATGACATCCTTGTATATTATAGGAGTTTAGAAGAGCATATAAGGCATCTTAGGTTAGTATTAAATGTGCTTAAGAAAGAAGGATTATTTACAAATATTAAAGGTGTGATTTTTGTCGAAATGAGCTTGTATTTTTAGGATTTGTTATGATAGTGCTTGACCTAAGAGATTGGGTTTGGTTGCACTTAAAAAAGGAGACGTTTCCGAAGCAACAAAATTCAAAGCTTATGCTACATGGGGATGGACCTTTTCAAGTTCTGGAGCGGATTAATACAAATGCTTACAAGCTTGATTTACCAGGTGAGTATGATGTAAGTGCTACCTTTAATGTTGCTGATTTATCTCCTTTTTATGCAGGTGATGATTTGAGGACAAATCATTTTCAAGAGGAGGGGAATGATGCAGACATGACTAGGAGCACCTCAAGATGGCATTGAGAGCGACTTCAAATCTCTACGGGACTGATAACCAGAGCTAGAGCAAAGTGGTTTAAAGAAGCACTAAATGGTTTAATCTAGAAGGTGTTCACATCTCAAGGAAGTAAGTTCATTACTGAAGATGAACCAAAATTGGTCCATATGATTGGGATGGAGGATGCCACCATGAAATAGAGCTTAACGTATGGAATCCTCCAACGTGGTGACGTGGCAAGTTTTGATGACATGGATGGTAACGTGGCATCATATGGTGACATAGCACTTTTGCCACATGGAGGGTGATATGCGCCTACATGGCATTCAACTAAGCTTGGTTGAATCTTATAGTTAGGACACATTAAATTTCTATGATTTGTTGATTGGATTTTGGCATGTTATCTATCTTACTTTTCTAATTTAGTTTTATTAGGTTTTTAAACTACTTTCCTATTTTTGTTAGAGTTGACTGGTCAAGGAATTAAAGGCTATTTAAATTAGGAAACTAGGAGTCAAATTAGGTTTTCTAAACATAATCAAATTAGGTTTCCTAAACGTAATCAAATTAGGTATCCTAAACCTAATCAAATTAGGTTTCCTAAACCTAACCAAATTAGGTTTCCTAAACCTAAATTTCGGCCATATTAGTTTAGGAAAGCTTTGTAATTTATTTTGCCTATTTAAAGGCACATAAGTCATGAATAAAGGAGATTACAATTTTGATTAAAAAGTAAGTGATTCTCTTGGTTCTCTAAGAACTAGATCAAACTTTTCAAACTTTGTTTGTGGAGTTCAAATTTGACTTATCAATAGGTTATTTCGCACCTTATTATGGCATCTTCACCATACCAAGATTTTTACCTCAAATATACGTAAAAGGTTGAGATCTTCCATTGATAACTTGTAATTAGACAGTCCAAATCAATCCTTGTTATGGGTTTAGAGGCAAGTCACTCTAGGTTCGTATCAGGTGGGTCCAAAATTTTTTGGCGTAACTTTTCCCCCAAAATATTTCAAATCAATTAGTGATAAAGGTTTATATGTTGTCACTAAGAAGATCCATATTAACAAGTCAATTGCCAATAATGATAGCAAAAATTACATCTATTTTGTTGTCAAAATAACAAACACAACAAAACATTCAAAATATAAAATAATGTAATAACTATTTTCTAGCCTCTCACACAAAACACAATATATATATATATATATAAGTTGCTAGTGTCTTTGTAGTATTAAAGATACCCTTACGAGGGCCAAGGATAGTTCATCAAATAACCATAGTCAAATGTATTGAACTAAATCACCGACAGGGTAACTCAGAACCTACAGTTTATGGTATTTAATTAACTTTCACTCCCATTCCATACGTCATATAAAGCGACCAAAACCACTGATAGTGTAGTCTAGTTATCCTATTGACCTTGGTTAACTAGTGGGAGATAATCAATATATTGGGAATTCGTGAAATAGGTAAATATAAAACATCCTATCCACTATGCCAGCATATATTACATTGGTATACAGAACGTGAGTAAAATTCCACACTATGATACTAACTAGGTATAAAGCCTCCCTAGGGAAGGCTAACATAGTTCAATTCTGACCATAGGTATTTAATTTAATAAAATTTTGGAATGGAATTCTTTGTTTAATTAATTAATAATCAATAAACATATAAATAAATAAATAACAAAATTTTTGTCAAAATTTTTTTTTCCTCAAGTTGCTAACGTTAGCATGATGACGTCAACATGGGGGACATCATCACACTGACATCATAAAAGTGGCCAGGATATGCATGCCATGCTGATGTCATCAATGACATCAACACCTCACTCGCAACGTATTGTCTAGTTTCATGATAACATAAGTGTACTGACGTCACTGCCACCAACATGTCATTTGGCATCATGCTAATGTCATCATGATGACATCAGCATCCCAGGCGACATGTGGTTTACATCTTCTTCCAGAACCAGTCAGGTCACCCAATCAAAACAGCCTTTTCGACTACCATTTCCTACCGTCCCAATGGTGATCCAATCTTTCTGGTGATGGACAAGTGGAATCCGGCCTTAATTTTAATCAATTTCAACTCAAAACAATGATTTATCAAGTTATTTATGCACGGGTTCAATGGAGTTTTTAATGGGTTTTTACTAAATTGTATGTTTCATGTCAAAATCAGGGCTTAGAAAATATTCCATTCCACATAGAAAACATGATCCCACAATACCCAGGCCAAGAATTTATCATAAATTAATTTTTTTTTTAAAAAAAGATGCAACTAACAATCAGATAACACATATATATATGTTTCAGATACCCCACAAAAAAAGCATGTAATCTCACAATCTCACATATCCATGTGGGAAGAAAAATAAAATAAAGAAACATATATTTGGATCACAAATCAATCAATGGCCGGTTTCATATATACACAAAATCATGTTTGCATAGAGTAATAATTATATGCATATACACAGACAATATAATAACAAAACAGGACAGAATTTACTATTCATCTAGGCTCTGATACCAATTGTTGGAGTTATTTGAATATGCGGATCATAAACATACATAATAAAATTCCATTAATATGTAAAACTACTAACCTTCAAACGCAGCTATTGATAAAATTAAATCTGTAACTTTGCAAAATAGAAAAACAACGTAATAGTAGTGCCTATGGACGCACTACTCTTAAACAATTCTCAAACTGATCTCTGAAAACACCAATCACGAATACGATGTGTACTGTTTTCTTGCCCTCACAATAAAACTTGAACCTTTTATAGACTAAAGTGACATGCAAGTCAAAGGTTTACCCATTTATTTTAACACACACCAAAATAATAATTTAATGATAAATATAATAATACTAAAAATATGGGTAAGTCAAATGAACTTCTAAAAAGAGCTGATCCTCCAGTCTAATGGGTTAACTAGAGTATTACAGAGAGTGTATGACCAAAGACCCTACTATATTAATCAATAGTGAAGTCAGTCCCATGAATGTAAAAATAAGCCCCGTAAGTGACTAATTGATTATGCTAAGTCCACAAAATATTTATATATCTAACATTTCTTTCCTTGAATTTCTTTTATTAAGCATCACCGAGCGAACTGCGGATTTAGAGTGTTAAAATTACTACTTGTGAATTGTGTTACAATTTACAATGGTTATATGAGCTACAATGAGCTAAATTGCGTATTATATGCTTTACAATTTTATAGTTTGTCTTGTGGCACAACTTAGATTCCCTAACAATTGATATAATTATTTTTCTAGCTCAAAGCCTCTTACATCAAAATATGTATACTTGTAGGCTATATACTTATATGGTATATGTGCACTTCTTTAAATTTAACCAATAAGAACTCTTTTTTAAGATAAAGACGGCCTGCCGACCAAATCGGCCATCTCATATAGTGTGAACAAGGAAATTGGTTCTGAATCTTTCTTGCATCTCCAGTAGCTTATTGATAATGGATATAAAGAAACTTTAGAGCTTATTTGACGGATTAAAGATTGTTCAATTAGTATAGCATATACTTATGGATTGTGGTATATAATTTACCAATAAGTGACATAAATTTAACTTCCTTCACTAATCTGTTAATAATTTCAAGAATAAGGAAGTGAAACAATAAGCTTACAAGAAAGTTTAATTTTTCATTTAACAGCATTTAGAAAAGTAAAGCACATAATTGTTCTATGTTTATGAGTGAAAACATATGCATTTAAATGTGATTATGTTCATTATGCCCTTAGTACTCTTAGTATTATTACTTCTTACAATGTAAATATCTACTTCTTCAATTAATGAATACAACCGAATTGTCCTTTTGGTAAACATTTGTTTCTATTTCTCTATATGGGTTTTCAGATTAATATGGAAGTCCGACTTTAATATGAATTTACAATTCAGTACTTTTGCTACGAGTAAAGTTTTTTTAGAGTTCAATGCTTGTCTTAAATATCTGTAAAATGCTTGAACAATGTTTTGTTAATCTAATTTGACAATTTTCTTGTATCTTCGAATACGAAAATTTCTAATATACTTACATTAGCTTGCTACTAATGTCTTTTTTTGTTCTCAATACTTGTGCATGAGCAAGATGGTGGTGATGAAATTGCAATAGAAGATGGAAATGAAGATGATTTAGAGAGTACGCAAGCACCATGTATTTTTTCTTTTTAGTTTATGCTTATTGTATTAAATGCACATTGTATAATGTACTCGGTTTTGGAATTTTAATGTACAAGATATTTGGTAGTGTACTAAAACATTACATTTTATGTAAAAAGCATTTTTTGTAAGTGCCATTTTAGATTTTAAAAGGAAATGCTACAATAATTAATTAGTGGGACCTAATAAAAACAACAAAACGTTTTTAAATAATTCATTTAATTTATTTATTATCAGTTACAACAAGAGCTTGTCATTGTTTGTAAAGATAGTTGTCAGTACTAAATAATTTAACCATGGTTAGTCATGAGCATTTTAGTAACAAGAAAATAAAATGTTTGTCACAAAATCATATGTAGTTTGTAATTGCAAATGTGGTCCACAAACAAAATGTGACAGATTCCAATAGGGACAAAAAAATTTTGTAACAAGGAGAAATTGTGACAAATGATTAAAGATGTCACAGAAATGTTTTGTAACAAGATAATTGTCACAAATTAGAACAGTGACAACTATATTATGTCACGGAAAGTAATAATGTCAAATGACAAAATTGTCACATCTATATTGAGTGACAATGCTCGTTGTCACCGGATGGGTATGTATGACAGATTATACGTGAAACCGGTGACACTTATAGCCCCTACAGTGACAACTACATAGTGCATATAGTGGCAACTCATGGTGTGACTAATAGGGTTACCATTAGTGACATCTTTTTTATTGTCACAGAAGAGGACCTTTCGGTGATAACCTATAGTTCTTGTCACTGTAGAAGAATCAGTGCTTGGTTTGTAGTGACAACCTAATTACAAGCGAATATTGTCACCGAAGGAGATACAATGCAAGAATTACTTCTAACTGTTGTTCCTGTCTTTTTTTTTTTTTTTTTGGTAATGGATTTATTTTACTTGCCTATAATTTTTAATGCTCTTGGTTAATATTAAGTATCCATATTTTCTAAGTAAATACAAAAGGCAAAATTACTTTTATACAAATGGATAATTTTAAAATATATATTGGATAAATTTTTAAATTAAGAAGCCACAAAAAACTGTAAATCAAAATACTTTTTACAACTTTTTTATAAAAAAATTATAAAATTTTTTGAATTATTGAATGTTGATAAATAATTAAATATTTTGTTATGGCAGTTTATATCTTTAATGTAAATAGCTAGCATTTATATATTGTTATAGCAATATTTGATTTTGAAAAAAAAAAAAAACAATGATATTATTGATTTGTTTCTTTATTTTTAAAATAACATAAAAGGAAAGTAACGTTATATCAGATTATTAAAAATTTAGAGAATTGTTTTCTTTTTTTTCTTTTTTTTAATGATTAGATTTAATTTCAGTCATTAGAAAAATATCAAATGATTCCGTAAAAAATATTTAAATTAATTTAAAATCATCAATTTCCATGGAGAGGATTTTGTCGGGGAGTGTGTCATGGTTTCCGCTTTGAAAGGACCCATAGCATACGTAATTCCCAGGAGATTTTATTGATCATTGAAAGTTGTAGGGTCCACAGACATCTACAGATCTTTTTATTTTAAAGCGCAAATATTGGAACATCAGTAGAGAAAGTTTCAAAATTTAAACTTTCTCGACCATTCAAATTCAAACTTGTACATCACTTAGATGCAATCGATTCAACATTCTCAAACGTCCTGATCACACATGTTCCTCGAAGCTAGTTAATTAAGATTAAAAATATAAAATCTATGCTAAATATTAACTTGCCGCGGACCTATCACATTTTTTTTAATATTGTATACAAAATATAAGAAGCTTGATATTGCCCTTCAAACCATTGTTTTCAAATAAGTTTGGATTAATAATAATAGTTTGCTCTGAAAAGTTTGATAACATTAGCAATAGTAATACTAATTGTACGAAAATGAAATAAAAATTATTACGAAAGTTTACTTTGTGTTTTTTCTACAAATTTCATTTCATAAAGACATAGAATAAATTTCAAGAAATTTTTCAATAAAAAAAGACTAAATTAATAAAATAATAATTCCATATACAATGTGACATTTATTTTATTATTTTATTATTATTTGAATAGTAAACACAAGACCATAGTTGGAGGTACCGTGCTACATTAGTTGTCCGAAAATCTATATAAAGCTCCCCTAACGCAATTTGAGATTACCAGTCCACAAAGGCAAATTAACATTAGTACTAGAGGCAGTGCAATGTGGTCTAGCTGGTGGGATATTGCTTTCAGTATGAATAATAAATATTCAGCAGAGCTTCTCACCCTTCTGCTGATCACCACTTCCGCAGTCCTATGGATCTTCCGAGCCGCCAAGAATCCAAAAAAAGCAAGTCCCAGATTGCCACCAGGTCCCCTCGGCTTGCCACTGGTTGGATACCTTCCCTTTTTAGGTTCCCAAGTTCACCGAGAATTTTCACAACTAGCAAAAATCTATGGCCCTATTTACAAGTTCTGGCTCGGAACCAAACTATGCGTTGTTGTAAGCTCGCCATCGCTAGCGAAAGAAGTGGTTCGCGACCATGATTCAGTATTTGCCAACCGAGACCCTCCTATTTCAGCACAATTTGTCACCTTTGGAGGAAATGACATTGTGTTTTCACCTTTAGGCAAAAACTGGAGGAAACTGCGAAAGATATTCGTGAGCCAGATGCTCGGAAGCACCGTGCTTGACAATTCATACTCTCTGAGAAGAGAACAAGTTATGAAATCTATTAGAAATGTCTATGCAAATATTGGGAACCCAATCGACGTTGGGGAATTGGCGTTTTTGACGTCCATCAACTCAGTCATGAGCATGTTCTGGGGCGGCACAGAGCAAGAAGAAAAAGGAGTTGTTTTTGGAGCAGAATTCAAGAACATGACCACGGAGCTTATGGTGCTGCTGGGGAAATCTAACTTATCAGACATTTTCCCTGTCCTTGCAAGGTTTGATATACAGGGAATACAGAGGCAAGTCAAGAAAGTGGCTGATTCATTTGAACGGGTTTTCGATTCCGCAATTGATCAGCGGAAGAAGACTATGGAAGCAGAGAAAGATGATGGGCGACCGGAAGGAAATGAAGAAAGGAAGGACTTTATGCAATTCCTCTTGAGGCTTCATGATGGTGAAGATAGGTCATCATCAATTACTATGCCCCAACTTAAGGCGGTTCTCATGGTATGTATGGTTTCTATTTTTCTTCCAATAACACACACACACACACACATATATATATTATACACACAATATTGGTCTCATCCGGATGTTCTAATGGGATTAATGTGAGAATTCAAGTATACACTTTTATAGATAATGATTATTTCAAAATATACACGTATCCTTTAAAAATATAGATTTGATTCTGTATGATAATCCTATCAGGATGTCCTGAAAAAACTGGTTTGTATATATGGTAATGATGCAGTGCAAATCAATCAATGAAAAGTTTACACAACATCCTATAAAGCCATGATATATTTTAACGTAATCAGGATTAGTTATATATAACATTAATTCTTTGCCATATTTATGTTTTTTAATCAAACAGGACACCGTCGTCGGTGGAACTGATACTACAGCAACAACAACGGAATGGGCAATTGCGGAGCTGATGCAGCATCCAGAGGCAATGAAGAAAGTCCACCAAGAACTAACACAAGTTGTGGGGTTAAACAATTTGGTTGAAGAGTTTCATCTTCCAAAGTTGACATATTTGGATGCTGTGATTAAAGAGACACTTCGTTTGCACCCACCACTGCCATTCCTAATACCTCGTTGTCCCAGTAAATGTAGCACCATTGGTGGGTATATGGTGCCCGAAGGTACTAGGATTTTCTTAAATATTTGGGCTATACATAGAGACCCTAACGTTTGGGAAAATCCTTTGGAATTTAGACCCGAGAGATTCCTCAATGGTCATATGGAGTTTGACTACAACGGTAATAATTTCGAATATCTCCCATTTGGATCTGGAAGAAGAGTTTGTGCGGGAATTCCTCTAGGTGAAAAGATGCTGAATTTTGTTGTGGCTTCATTCTTGCACTCCTTTGAATGGAAAATGCCTCTTGGAGAAAAGCTTGATTTGTCTGACAGTTTTGGGATGGTGACAAAGAAAATGACACCTTTAGTTGCCATTCCAACAACAAGGTTATCCAATTTAGAGCTTTACGCTTGAATAATAATAAGTCTCGATGCTGAGAATAAAGGTATAAGTACTTTCTTCAGTAATAATGGAGCGCATATGTTGTACTTCAACCGTTAGAACTTCCGTAACACTCATCTTATCTATTGTAATTAGCAATAGAGCTTGGATGAATGGATAATAAAGATGAACATGCAAGCATCGGATTTGCTTGTTACAATGTTCTTGTTCAATATATACTCAAATTATACCATGTTTTTCATTTTGAACTTAATCTATCTTTTTTTTTCTTTTTTTTTTCTTTTTTTTTTTTTTTTTTGTGTTACCTTCCATGCGTTAAACTCCCAAATTTGAATGTTGTTTTACACATAAAGAACTTTCCAATTTTACGTGAATTCAAAGACAAAAAATGCATGTGAAAGGCAAATGTAGGAGCATTGATGGTTATTTTACTTATGTAACCTTATTTTATTTTATTTTTTAGGAGAAGATGTCAATTGACGCCGAAGACAATAGTTACTTAGTTTAAGGGCTCATTGTCCC
This sequence comes from Ziziphus jujuba, assembly GCF_031755915.1. Lineage (NCBI taxonomy): Eukaryota > Viridiplantae > Streptophyta > Magnoliopsida > Rosales > Rhamnaceae > Ziziphus > Ziziphus jujuba. Next base: position 24,072,342 of record NC_083384.1, read on the forward strand.
CAATTTTTCAAAAATATCTAAGCAAACCTTCATATAAAGTTGTACTAGTAAGGATATGGGCTTCTAAGGTTGTCATCTTGGAGAGGTCCTATAAAAAAGGACGACCTTTGCAATCGTTATTAGGCCAATTATGTAATCTTGTTTGGAAAGGGCATATTGCAATAGTTATATAGTTTATTGACGCCATATTAAAATTATTTAGGCGAACCGTCATAAAAAGCGGTATCAATAAGGATGGGCTTCTAATGCTATCATCTTGGAGAGAATGAGCTTTCCCATCATTATTAGGTTAGAGAACTCTTTTCAAAGATTACGATAATTAATAGGCTTAGTTTTGATATCATCAACTTTATATTTTGTCCAATTTAGGCTTTTAATTTTTTGATTTAGCAATTCAGACCATTCATTTTTCAATTGGTTGCAATTTGAGCCCTTTTTTATGTTTGATTAATATGTTTGAACAATTACGTCACTGATATTCAAATGTATTAAATCAACTATTTCACATTATCTATGATTATCTCTATTTTGGGTATTCTGTAATCCTCCTTAATAGACAAAATATTCCTATTCTCTGAATGCCAATTGAATCAATGTTAATTTTGATCTAGAAGATATTAAAGTACAAAATTTTAAAAATTACTTCTAAAAATCTGCATTATTAATATTTTCTAATTTGGAATTCAAAATATTGTAACATCAATCAGGTAACTTACGGTAATTTTTTTTCTAAAAATAAAGGATAAAAAAGTGCAAAATTTTTAAAAATAGTTTTAATGTTTTCACTTTAGTGTCTTTTAATTTGGAAATTGATGCCAACCATATGATATGGCAATTAAACCCTATAGTTAAATGTTAAATAAAGCCCAAATTGTAACAATTGTAAAGCAAAGGCTCCAAATTGTTGAGTTAAAAAGTTAAAAGTTTAAATTGCAAACCCCACATACTAAGAGAACCAAAGTGTAATTCACCCTAGCTAATATTATGGGGGTCTATCATGTATTTTCTAATTGTAATTAATCATCACTGTAACATCTCAACATGAGAAAATGTTTCAAATTTAAACTTTGATCAAGTTTGACAAAGGTTCACCTTCATTGGTTGAGGTTGACATTTTTGTTTGGTAAAGGTTTGGTGTTGACCAGCATATCATCATGCAATGCTTGTTAATTAGAGTTCACAATAGCACGTTTACTGTTGAGTTATGGTTAGAAAGTTATAAATAATTGAGTGTCTTTTGGTAATTTCATTCAAAGAGTTATATTTATTTTTTGAAAATTGGTTTTAAAACAAAAAATAAATAAATATATATATGTATATATAATACATTATTTTATTATTTGATATGTATATACAGGTACATGGGTTCTAAGGTATATAAATATACATATATATCTAGAAACATAGTACTTTACTAATTAAAGTATTATTTCATTTTAGTTTTAATTTTAAAAAAAAATGAAAAGAAAGGAAAAAAGAAAAGAAAAAGAGACACCCTTCTCCTCAGGAAACTTTCTTTTTCTCTAGCCAGCAGCCCCAAAGCTTTGCAAAACCCATGCAGCCCAAACTTCCACTAGAAAAGCGCTCTAATCTTGATGCCAATCCACCACATCGCCACCTCATTGACCAAGCCTACCCAACCATGGTGTGATTACTCCAGATGACTACCCAATGTGCTGGGGAATAGCTAAACTACGATGATCAATATTTCAGCCCAATCACCGGAAATTAGTGGTTCTTAGATCTTAGGGCCGACCTTTTCAACTATTTTTTGACCCCTTAAGCTCAGATTGGCTCAAAATTTGCTCGTTGCAAAGTACAAAGGAACCCACTTTGACAGCAACTTTCAAGAAAAGTTTACGATTATCGGTGGCCATTGTTGAGCAAAGTAAGCTCACAAACTTGTTACTCTATTCACAAGCTTCACTTTGGTATATAATTTTCAATTATTATTGGTTATTTAAGATTTGGCCATTTTAGAGCTATGATTTTTCTTGAAATTAGAATGGAAGTTTCATTCAAGGATGTTACCAATTATATACAATAGTATTCAATGCATGATATTGCACGTTTTGTTATTGGTTTTCTTCAAGCTTAATTCGTTTCTTTACCATGACTATATATATATATTTGAAATTTTGAAAGCTATCTCCTAAGTAGAACATTTTACATTTTACATATATATATATATATATCCAATACAAAGATATATATAAAGCAAGAAAACAAGTGAACCCCTTATATATATATATACATATATGATTAATTGCATTCGATCAAAGCATGGAGAAGATGATGATATGGCAAGGTAATAGCTACTATCAAAAAGTGAATTTTAAAAATTGACAGTGGTTTGATGGTTGACATTGTTGCTAATTTGCATGTGAATATGATATTTAGTATTAAAATTAAACGTTTGTAAATATATATGTATATATATAGATACATGTGGGTATACTTTTGGGCAGGCGTATGGATGTATATATGTATGTATATGTATATTTGCTAAAAGATTGTGCATATATATATATATAATAAAAATGGTTCATGAGGTGGATTTTAACAAATTTAGCTATTATCAAAAAGTGAATTTTAAAAATTGACGGTGGTTTGATGGTTGACATTGTTATTAATTTGCATGTGAATATGATATTTAGTATGAAACTTATACTTTTGTAAATATATATATATATATGTGGGTATACTTTTGGGCATGCGTATAGATATATATATATATATATATCTATGTATATATGTATTTGCTAAAAGCTTGTGCATATATATATATATATATAATAAAAATGGTTCATAAATTGTGACTGACTGTGGGATGTTTTCATAAAGTTATATTGGGACAGTATGAAATAGTTTTAAAGTAGGGATGTTATAGAATGCTTATTATCTAATTAATATATATATATATATATATATATATATGCATACGTGTATAGATATATATATATATATATAGAGTGTGAGGTTATGTTTAGTCATATGTATGTATACCTATATTTATAATTTGCAAAGTCATCTACCTATATTCACCTGTATATATATAATATATATATATATATGTGTGTGTGTGTGTGTGTGTGTTTATAATTAAATATGTATATATGTATATCTATATACATATTCATTTAATTAGTAATTATTATAAATTGGATTTAAAGGAGTTATCTAACCAACCATTGTGAAATGAGTATTTTATAAAATTCCAAAAAGGGGTTTAGATGTTTACGTTTATTTAAAAGTAGCTTTATTAGTCTATTTTTTATTTTAATTGCAAAATAGTTTATTTTAGATTTTAGCATTGCATATATTTATGTATTTATATGCCTGAGTGTAAATGAATACATTTTTGTAAGGTTAATTATTCTTAATTATTGATATATTTAATTATGTAATTATTTATTTATCTATTAATTTATTTAGTTGTTCATGATGCTCTAAAAGAATTAAAAATTGTAAAATTACTTAATTTTAAAATAATATTACCGTAGTATACTTCCTTTAAAATTATGTTATGGGTTTCATAAATATTTATGTAATTAGTTATATATTAAAACATTTAATTGCGTTTTAAAAATATAATTTTGAGGAGTTGACAATTTTTTGGTAACTATATATATATAATATATATATATTATATGACTAGTTAGTATGTATATGCACTATATAGTACTAATATTCTATACTATTACGTTTATGGATAAGCTTGCAAGTTATATTTAGTCATTCTTTGTGAGGTGTGATAAGCTAGGATATGCAGGTATTTTGTTATGACAACATAAGCCATCTTTCCCTCAGTCAAAAGTCAGTAGGTTTAGTCATTCCTATAGAGGCTAAGGATGAGAGGGTTGGAAGGTATTTTGTACAGTGATTATCAGCCAACCCCCTTTGGCCGTAGGATGGCAGGTTATTTAGCACTAGAACTTTGGGATGCTGATGGAGCTATGTATAGGTTCTCTTCTCCCTTCCCTATTTATCGAGTGGTTTTTGGGACACCAGGCATTACTTGGTAGCACTAGTATATTGTATGGTGCATCAAGTGTTATTTCAATGTGTACATATATATATATATATATATATATATTACATTATATTAGTTGTACTAAACCGTATGGGAGCAACAACCTCATTCAACTCATGAATAGTCTAGTATCATATTTCTACTGCCTACAAGCCCAGCAAGTCGGATGGCCATTATAGGCAACTACCCTTGACCTTACTAGTAGCAGTATTGATGTGATTCCGCCCGAGCCCGCGCAACCGATAACTCGTTGGTGTGCTGACCCGACACAGATGAAAACTAGGCCAATCACAAGAGCTCAAATTAAGAGATTTAAGGACAACCTGGGAGCATTTATACAGGGGGTAATCAATCTCAACAGAGCTTGTCCATACTTAAAGATACAAAGCCTATTCTAAGCATCAAGTGGTGGAAGCCGATACGGATCCGGGTAGTAGTTTTGGTGCAAATATGGACAACGGGCAGCATGAAATGGTTCCAAATCTTTATGGATTCAATACATATGTCTAAGAGGATATGGAATCAAGTCAAGCCAGCTTCAAAGGCATTCAAAAAGGGGTTGTACGGACAGCTTTAAATTTGGCCTCTTTTTTACTGTATTTTGTGTTGGCTTTACTGTATTTTGCTGAGTTGGCTTTTTCTTCCTCTTCCAAGCATGGGCAATGTGTGGGACTTCATATTCAGCTTATTTGGCATCCTACAAAGCATATTGAAGCTGATTTGGAGCTCAATTTGGTCAAAGATTGGTTAAAGTCAACTTAGTCAAAAACCTAGTATTATAGTTTCCTAATTTGATTCTACTTTTTGTTTTAGGAAATTACCATTACTTTTTAGTTTTATTTATTTATTTTCTGGAACAATAAGTTCAAGAAAGTTATTATTTTATTATTTTCATTGTAAATTAATTAATTCCTAATTCAAAATAAAGGAATTAATTAATCCAAATTAGATTAGTAAAGGAGTGAGAATTTCGCCCACCATAGGAAACTACTTTGTATGGCCGGTTTTCCCTTTGGATTTAGGGTTTTATTTCGTGGCTTTGTAGCCTATTTAAAGGCTTATTTTTCAATAAGAAGGAAGCTTGAATTTTATACAAAAAATTATTTGTGAGATTGAATTCTCTTTGTTCTTTTGAACACCTAAAACACCATTAGTGAATGAGTGTTTTAGTTTGACTTATCAATACGCCTTCCATCACCTATTGTGGCATCTTCATTATATACCAAGGTTTCTAATCACAGGTTTGTTAGGGGTCAAGGTGACCATTAGAACTTGAACATAATTAGATCCGGGCTAATATAATACGGGTTTAGGAGCAGGTCGTCCTAGGTTCGTATCAAGTATACTCATGACAACTGATATCATGGAACTGTGCATTAACATACTATATAGTGCATCGAGTGTATCTCCGTTACGAGTGTTCATGTTATGCGATGTATTTATCAATTTTAGTTCTATTATGTCTATTGTTATTATTATCTGTTATTGTTATTGTTGTTGTTGTTGTTGTTATTATTATTATTATAATAAATTGTTATTGTTGTTGTTGTTATTGTTATTATTATCATTATTACTATTACTATGATTATTATGATTATTATTATTATTAATATTATAATAAGTATTGTCACTGTACAATTACCGTATTTGTCTGAATGGTTGAGTTACTAGACTTGGAGGTATTGTAGCTTTCGAGCAATTATCGTAGCATTCAGGAAAATATGATATCCTTACGACAGGTACGGTAGACTTCAAGCAAGTATGGTAGCCTTCAAGTAGGTATTATAACCTTTGAGTATGTATCGTAGCCTTTAGATAGGTATTGTAGGTTTCAAGCAAATGTTGTAGCCTTCAAACAGGTTATCCAAATTTCTCGAGAGGTTGTATTATTATTATTATTATCATCTATCTATCTTTATGTGTTTGGTATATTCGCGAGGTGCTGTAAAAACGTAAAAATGTAATAAGTGGTTGGTGTGGGCAGCCATAAGTTATACAAGTAGGAATGACCTATACTGAGTAAGGACTTGGGAAAGGTTAGAGATATTCAGGCCTTAGGTATTAAGGGGTCCCATGTATCACCTCGACCCGAGAAATTGCCCCAAATTTGAATTTTTGATCAAGTTTGACCATGGTTGACCAAGTGGGCTTCACGATTGACTTTTTGCTATGAGAGGAATTTTGTATTGCCAAGGTACCATGGAAAAGTACTCATTGAAACGAGTTCATAAACTAGCAGTACACCAAAATCAGAGCTCAGAGTAGAAAGTTATGGTCAAAACAAGATGCGATCCGGCTTGATCGACTAGCTTGGAGATGATTTTTTATTTATATGGATTTTGACGTTGACTCCTGTACTATGTGATAGTGATCGTTGCTTAATTTGGATCTACGGTTGAAAAGTTACGAATCTATAAAGTCATGCCTATCTTTTATGAGATTAACTTTACTAGGTAATGAAATATTTAAAGGGATATCTAGCTTATGCCATGTGTCACCAGTTGAAGGTGCCACATGCCACTTCTAGGAAGGCCATGTGTCATCATTAAATAAAAAAATGTTATTTTTCTTTTCTTTTTCTTTTTCCTTTCCTCACCCCTTCTCTTTTCTCCTTGCGTGCCAAAAAAAAAAAAGGGAAAGCAATTTCTCTCTCTCTCTCTCTCTCTTTCTTTCTCTTCCTCTCTTGCTCTTCTATCTTTCTCCCCCATCTCTCTCTCTCTCTCTCTCTCTCTCTCTCTCTTAGGACCCCACCAAAACCACCTTCTCTAGCCACCAAATGGCCACACACACCGGCCGGGGTGGTGACCCATGATCAAGTGATCTTGGCCATCCAATTTCTGGCCATTTAGCCTGTGGACACATTGGTCGCTGGTGTTTCTTTGGTTGGTCAGTTTTTCAGTGGTTCTTGGCCGTGAGATTGGTCCCCCTTTATTTTTCTACCCCTTGACCTAGAAAATGACCTTCATTCGTTCAAATTCTAAGCTGTTTGTGAGATATATGGAGAGAAAGTTTGGCCAAAACTTTCCGACCATTTCTTGGCCACTACCAGACGAGTTGAGCCCAATGGAAGTTGATAACGTGTTCTTCATCACTTTAGCTTTCCATTGATACTTTGTTTTTGAGTTATGGATGCGTATATGAAAAGTTGCCATTTTTTAAACCACATTAAATACCATAAATACTAAAAAATGGCAACCTTTCATGTATATGGATGCACATGCATATTTGTAATGCATATTCCTGTATATATATATATGCGTAAGTATGTGTGGGTACTCCACTGGTGTGCATGTAGATGTTTATATGAGCCTATATATATTAAGTATACAAATGAATATATACATATGTGTTAAAAGAATTTGTATTATATATATATACACGTGAGTACCTATGTCTGTACGTAAATATATATATATATATATATGTGTGTGTGTGTGTTGTGTTTATTTATTATGAAAGTTTATTTATTGTGTTAATTGGGACTATTGTATGAAAACTTGAGCTAGCATGTGTGTAGATTGATATATATAAAAATATATATATATATTGTGAATGCATGTATATATATATATATTTGTTAAGAGCTTATATATCTATATATATAAATATATATATTCATATATGTTTGTGAATATATGTGAAAATATATATAAATATATATATATATATATATATGAATATGCATATGTGTGAACATATGTAATCATATGTATATATATGTATGTGTGTGTGAGTATATGAATATATATATTTATTATATATACTTTTGCATAAATATGTATATGAGCACGCATATACTTGTTAATAAGATTATCTTTATATGTATATGACTGTATATGTATGTGAATACACATATGCATATGCAACCATATATATATATATATGAATGCATATAGATGAGTATATATATATATATACACTTGTGTACATATAGATGTTGTATATATATCTATATAAATTGTATTATTTAAAATTCTGAAAAATAATATGCATACTTTAAAATTTAAGAAAATTATTATTTAATTCTGCTATGTAAATTTTATGTGCTTTAAATATATTTGATGCTTGAAAATTATATGCATGGTTTTAAAGAAATTGTTATATTAAATTATTGTGCTAATTTATGGTGAGATTTATTGTTATATCTTATTATTAAATTTATTATAGAAATAAAATATATTTATGCGCGTTTATTTTTATATGGAATTTCATGTGATTTAATATGAATTTTCACAAATTAATTTTAACGATTTAAGAAGAATAATAATTTTTTTAGTGTATAAAATTTACTGCATATTTGGAGAATCGTGAAATTGATTATTGTAGGAGGAATTAATTTTATGAAATTATTGTAATTATTTTGATGGTTTAAAAGAAATATGGATTTTAATGGATTTAATAATAGTATATAAATTCATTTGTATTTTATTAGATTTTGCTATTTATAAAATTGTAAAATTAATTATAGCTTTTAGATGCACCAAACAGTATTGGTGCTCTGTATGGTATCCGTTAGCGCGCAAGTTTGTATGATTGTCCTATAGAATGCTATGGACCTGAAGGTTGGCAGCTATTATACAGTGACCATTAGCCACCCCCTCCATGGACAGGATGATTGTTATAAACATTGGCGCTGTTGGGATGCCAAGGTGACCATTTGCAAGTTTTTTCTCTTTAACCTCCCCATCAAAGTGGTACTTGGAATTCTCAGTACCACTTGGCACCACTGGTATATAGTTTGGTTCATCAAGTTGTTATGGTTTTAGATGCACTATACAGTACTGGTGTTCTATTTTGTATCCGTTATTAGCGTGCAAATTTGTATGGTCATCCTGTGCGATGTCATGGACCTGAAGGTTGGCAAGTATTATATAGTGATCTTCAGCCATTTCTCTCCATGACTAGGATGATTGTCGTAAGCATCGATGCAATTCGAATGCCAAGGGGACCATTTGCAAGTTTCTCTCTTTAATCTCCCCGTCATGTAGTACTCGGGACGCCGGGCACTGTTTAGGACTACTGGTATGTAGTATGGTGCATCAAGTATCATTTTCATATATATACGAGTATACATATATTATGTTTGTATGTACCATACTTTACGGGAATAACAATCAAATTTGGTCCATGAATAGCCTAGCCTCGTAACTATATTGGCTACGAGTCTAAGAGGTTTGACGGGCATTATAGGTAACCACCCCGGATTATATTGGTAACAGGGTACAGACGACAGTTGATATCATGGATCATATAGTATGTTATATGGTTTCGTACACCTCCGATACGAGTGTGCATATTTTGTAGTATATTTATAAATTTTAATTTTTTTATTTTACATTACCTTATCTATTTAGGACTTGATTTTCTAATATTACCTCTATTTGCCTTTATTATTATTATTATTATTATTATAGTTTTTATTAATATTGTTATTATCACTTATTTATTATTATTATCATTATAATTACTTTTATTGTTATTGTTATCAATTATTATTATTGTTATTATTATTATTATTATACGAAAGACTTTGGGCAAGTATGGTGGCCTATGGCTAAGTGTGGAAGCCTTTGGACAAGTGTGGTAGCGTTTGAGCAAGTTGTGCTATTATTGTTATGAATATTACTATTATCATTGTTATTTTGTTACCCTCCTATCTACATTATGCATTGGTACATTCATAAAATGATATAAAATGTACGGTACTAAATGGGTGGTACGGCGCAAAATAGAAAGGTATTCATGTTATTGTTAAGTTATTCCTCCTGTCCATATATATGTATTTTTTTTTTTTTTTTTGCAGGTAATTTTTGGGACATGCTTAACCCCTAGGGGAGATGTTGCCGGATGTTGTGTAGAATGATCCGGTAGGCTTTCCTCTGGGATCAGGACTTATTTAAGGTTTCGAAAAGGAATCTTGAATGTGTCTTGACATCCTGAGACTTATAAATGTATTTACTGTGTACTAACTATTTATTGTATCTACATTCGTATGCTGTTGTTAATTAAGTCCTGTAAATTTGTGAAAACTTATAGTAAGGTACGAGGAATAAAGCGGATATACATTTTCAGAATGTGTTTTTTGTGTGGAGAATATTGGAGCAAATTCAACCCGTTGGGGAAGATGTTGCCGAATTTTTCATAGCAACGTTCGGTAAGGTTTCTCCTATTCGGGACTAGCTTAGGGTTTCGGTAAGGAAATCTTGGGTGGGTCTTAACAATCACAATCAAAATCACATGTTCATACTAAGAATCCCATTTCAAGTCTACCATATCTATCAGGATCATAATATATCTCAATAACTATAATAGAGGAATTATATATATATATATATATGGGCATTATAATATTGGTCACAAATATAGTTATCATAATATATGTATATTTTTTGTTTTTCCCTTGTTCATTGGGATTGTAATTGTACAAATGTAAACCTTGTTCATCAATAAAGTCAAGCCTTGAATTGTTTACAAAGATATTTATGGTATCAAAGCTTGATAACCACCAAGCAACTATCATGTCATCATCATTGTCTCAATTTCAACCAACTCACAATCTAGTCCTTCCATTAGTGTGCCAGTTTGTTTTTGATTACTTAATTTTCCTCTCTAAGTACTCAGATTCTTCAATTGATGAAGAGCCTTAAAGTGCTTGATCAAATCAAAGATGTTGCAAATCCCACTATTGAAATCACTATAGTAAAGATAAAAGCAAAACAAATCCAAACCATGAATTGTAGACCAATAATGACAGTGTTCTGCCTACCTAATTTGAGGTACTATCATTGAATAAGCATTAAATCACCTCACTGAAGCAGAATCGATGTACGAGGTTTGGACATATGTTGAATAACAGCTTTTACATACCACAAATAAATAGACGGTCAATTTAAAAATATGTTTTTGATGTGGTTCTCTCACCATGGATGAAAACCTCAAGAGATACAAACACTTATATGACAATGTAGCAGCAATCAACCAAACTATGCATGATTTGGACAAGGCATTTCAATTGGCTCGAAGATTAGGTTTGAAATACTAAGACTTATGACTTGCAATGCTATTCAAACCATCATATCCAACATTCAATGGGTTTGTGTTAGGCTTTCAAAGGCATGAACAATCCATTTTAGCCATGCATAACCTAGCACATCCAAAGGGGGTCACTATGCAAAAATAGTAAGATAATGACACAAATTACACGATGCTACATAAAAATTACATCTTCCAAAAAAAGCCACGACGTTGAGATAAAGTATCGGCTATAATGTTACAATCAACCAACACTTTCACAATGTAAGCATCAATTAATAACAACAATAAACTATGCTTTTTTTCGATGTCTATTGTTCTTTGAATAAAAACAATTGGCTGATACTTTTATAAATAAAGTGCTTTAACAGTCGCAAATAATACGAAACTTAAAGCGTCACCTAAAATTAGTAATAGGTGCGACACTTCAAAAGATCAATAATGTTGTACAAAATATGAAGTTCAAAATTTAATCATTTAATTTTCAGTACATATTATTAAATACAATCATGTGGAAATAAACTAATTTGTTCTTCAATTTGATGATGGTGAATTAAATAAGTAATAGGCGATGCTTGAAGAGAAAAAAACATTGTCATTTTTTTTAGATTTAATAGAAAAAAAAAATTTGCTAGTTATATGAAATAAGATATATCAAATTAATTACTTGACAATTAATATACTATAAATGAATTAATGAATTATTGGGTAGCATTAAAATTATGTAATTGTGGAATTAGAGTTGAACAAGTCTACAAAGTAATTATTAAATATAAATATATATATATATATATAAATAAGTTATAAAATAATTAAATATTAAAAAAATAATTTTGGGCAATGCTTTTCATGTTAAAAGTGTCTGCTATTGTTTTTAAAATTTGTTTTTTCTGATTTTATATACTATTTAGTAGTATAAAAATATCTAATATTTCAATTAGAAATATACGCCAAAATAAATAAACTATTTAATTAATTGATTTTTCTTTTAATATTAAAGTAATTAATTTGTAAATTAAAAAAATTTGAAAATTTTATTTAAATAGAGATTGGGTGACATTTTTTCAACAAAAGTGTAAGCTATTGTCAATCTTTTTTTGAAAATTTAATATCATTTTATTTAGTTTTAAGTAGTAGAAAATAAATTAAATATATATTAATTAGTGGTATACAACAAAATAAATAAACTACTTAATTAATTGATTTGTGTTTCAATGTTAGAGTTATTAATTTGTAAATTAAAAAATGTGTAAAAAAATTATTTTAATAAAGTTTAGGCAACGCTTTTATGGTTAAAAGCATTGTCTCAAGCAACTTTTTTTTTTAATTTATTGTAAGTTTATTTACTATTTAGTAGTATTAAAATAGTAAAATATTAATTAGAAATATGCAAAAAAAAAAAAATAATAAAGAACTTAATTAATTGATTTTTATTTCAATGCTAAAGTAATTAATTTGTAAACAAAAAAAATTGGAAAAACTTATTTAAATAGATATTGGGTGGTAGTTTTTGACAACAGCGTCGACTATTGTTAGTTTTTTTTGAAAATTTAATCACATTTTATTTACTATTAAGTACTATAAATTAAATTAAATATATTAACTTTCAGTATACACTAAAATAAATAAACTATTTAATTAATTATTTTATGTTTCAATGTTAATTTATTAATTTGTAAATTAAAAAAAGTGTAAAAAAAGTTTTTTAAATAAAATTTCAGTGATGCTTTTAAGGTTAAATGCATTGGCTATTGCTTTTTTTTTGGGAAAATATTTTCTCATTTATGTAATATTTAATAGAATAAATACTCAATATATTAATCTTCAATGTTAAAGTTATTTATTTGTTAATTAAAAAATTTTGTAAGAAATTTATTTCAATAAAGTTTGGGCAACGCTTTTTAGGTTAAAAGCGTCGTCTAATGCTGTTTCTTTTTTGCAAATTTAATATAAGTTTATTTACTATTTAGTAGTATTGAAATAGAAATATATTAATTAAAATATACACCAAAAAAATAAGCTTTTTAATTAATTGATATTTGTACGGAAGTTTGAAGAAAAAAGCACCTTGTGAAGATGATCCATATAAGGATGATGCTGCCTTATTAGTAATTACCCTACCAATTCGTGAGTTGTTATATCGGATTAATGATGTCAATATGAATTATTTATGGACATTTCGGATGATTGAAGGAACTATGTGGTCTGAACAAGATTTGTTTATATCAAAGAAAGATATAATTGAGTTTTATTACATGCATGGGTTATTTTCCGAGTGCATTATGTTCTAAATAAGGTAACTTAAATTAAAATGCATTTGTTTCTAATTTTTTTAAAGCAATTAATTATAATTGTGATAATATAAAATTATATTTACTTGTAATTTGATTATGTAGACACTTATATAATGGATTTATGGGCATAGAAGTTGAAAGGAGGTATAGTTTTATGCATCTGGCTATCCTTGCACCTATTGATTAAGCAAATCCTATCATTGCACCAATTGGTCAAGCAAATCCTCATAAGAGGATGATAAATTTACTAAGTAGATGACAACGTGCAAGAAAATGTCATCTATAGTTTTTTCCATACTATGCAAGATATGTTGTGTTAAGTTATAATATATTTTGTTACATAATTAATTTAGTTGTATGACTTATTTACTAATAATTTATGGGTTTTCTTAGCAATAATTAGATGTTAGGCGCTGTTGATCTCTACCAAGCAGTCATATGGTTTTATGATTCATTGAATAATCATATTCCTAATGATTTTAGATCTTTGCTCGATGAATAAGTAAATTAAACAATATTTTATTTAATTACTTGCATAATAACTTATGATAATATTCAAATTTAATTTAAATATTTATATTTATATAGTGCATTTATTGAATGGAACTAACGGAAGACACTAGAAAAAAAAGCTTCCATAGGAAAACAACACAAAGGTGATTATTAAATTTAAAGTGAGCATTAGTTGTTTATTATATACTTGTCATCTGGCATACTTCTTATCTAATATTATTTTTAGATCAATGTTTATAAATTTAAACTCTTAAGTAGCCTAGAAATGCAAAATGTGGTTGTTATATCATAAAGATAATGAGAGATATGATTAGGAGAAATATACCTTGTCAGAACTTATGAACAATAGTAATTTTAACATTTTAATAATTATTTATTTTATACTAATTAATATTAATCATTTATTTTGTTTAGGTTTTAACAATTTTTAACATAATTTTTTCATGTGCAATATGAGGGTGTTATTTGGTCACAAGAAGATGTTAACTAGTTTAGAGATGAATAAGCATCAATTATGGTCTCAAAACCTTTCATCTCAATGAGTATACAGTAGTTTAATTGTTTTTGTTTGTACATAACTATATAAAATAGTTGATCAAGTAATAAAATTATTGCTTAAATTAATATTTAATTTGTTAGAATATTTTTTTGTTATGTAAATATTAATTATATTTGAGATTATGCAGGATTATACATGAAAGATCTTTTTTTGGCTCTCTTTGAATTTTGTTGTCTATTATTTATTTTTCAATGAAACTATTAAACAATTATGATTTGATAAAATAAAAAACAATATTTAAATTTAAAAAGAAATAAACAAAATCAAAGATGACGCCTTTAAACAAAAACATTGTTATAGGATATTAGGAGACACTTTTATTTTGAAAATGTTGCTAAATGTCAATATTAAGCAATGCTTGAATAAGGCAAACATCACTAAATACAACATCAAACAATGCTAAAAAAAATAAGCATCGACTAATACAATATCACTTGATGCTTTGAAACACAAAAGTGTCGCTAATTACCATATCATGTGATGCTGAGCTAGTATTAAGCGTCATTGATTATTGTATCAGACGATGCTTTTTTTTTTTTTTTTTCAAAAGTGTCGCAAAATATTACTTTAGGTAACACTTTAAACCATTAAAGCTTCAATATATATCATATCAAGCAACACTTAATTAATGAAAAGCATCACTACATAGAGTACTAGGCAATGCTTTTTCTTTTTAAGAAAAAAGTCACCAAATACAACTTCAGGTGACAATTTATCATACTTTAGTAAATGCTTTTCAAATAATGGGCAATGCTTATCTAGGTCTACTAATTTTTTTTTTTTTACGATGCTTTTGTAACTTCAAACAACACTTAAAGTGTGGTGTAATGCTTTATTAGCTGACACTTTTAAAAGAATCACCTTTGCTTTGGTAATTTTAGCAATACTATATCAAACGACACTTGATTGAGCATTGACTTTTATTTTAAACGACACCTTAATTGCTTGTATCATTGTTTTTCTTATAGTGGGTGCGTCCCTTTTATATGGCTTCATTACTAATGCAGGGAGTTAATTTACTATTCATTGTAATTCCCTATTAATTATTAATATTCCAATAAGTTGTCTGATGATGTAACGTGGAAGTGTTGCTATTTTATTGGTGTTGTGGTTGCATTCTCTTAAATAGCTATTAGTTATACTTTAAGGTTATGAATGAATGAAGTTTAATTCAACCCCAAAATTATATTGTCTTCTCCATTTCTTTCTCTTCTTCCTTTTGATTGTTAGGTTCATGACATTGGTATCAGAGTCATCACTTCATGGAGATCCAAGGGAAAACCAATGTTAAGTTTCATAACAAAGTTCAGGATATTTTGGCTAGGCTTATACCCATTTTGGTTAGATTAAACTTCACTCAACTCTTTTTGAATCGCAAGTTATGAGAATGCAAAATTCTCAATTGTAAGGGAAATCTTCACAAGTTCTTCCAAACGTACAGCCAGAAACCACCATTGCTTTTAATGTGATGGATAGACAACCTAACTTAAACTCCGTTTTCCATTCATATCTTTTACAAATCCTTTTACAGCCAAAGCAAAGACTTCTCAAACCAATTGTTCAACCATTTGTTATGACAAAGAGCACCCATTCATCAGTGGCAACCACTTACTAATGGCAAAGTTATTGCTCATAAGCACCATTCTATGCTTTACTAGGCTAGGCAATTTGCCAATGTTGAAGTTCAGTAGTTCTTTAGTTTGGGCTTTGCTCTTTCAATTTTAAGAGGTATTTCAAAGTGCAAGACTTTATGCCACATTATGCCATTTTTGGACAATAAAAAGATGGAATTGTCTTTCCCATCTCTTAGATGGAAGCAATAGAATGAAAATATTAGTGTATCATCCTATAGAAACTATATAAAATTCAAAGGCAAAAGCCTCAATCCTGTGAGGGCACTGGAAATATATAATAGAAGAAAACATAAATCAGCATCATACTTTCATTCTTATGCACAAAAATTATTTGGGGGCTAGGAATGAACAGTCCATTCTACAGAAAACGAAGAAGAGAAGTAGTATATTGATATGGTCTTCTTAATTAACCATGCATGACAAAGCACATCCAAGAGCGGGTGGGTCCATATTATTTGGCTTGACTACTGATGTAGGGAGTTAATTTACCATTTATTGTAATTTCCTATTAATTGTTAATATTCCAGTAAGTTGTTCCATGATGTAACATGGTTATGGTTAGTTTCTTTTAAATAGCTGTATGATTTATGTCAAGGGTAATGAATGAAGTTTAATCCAAACCCCATATGTATCTCATCTTCTTTATCTCTTTCTCTTTTTCCATTTGATTATTAGGTTCTTAATATACATTGAACATTCTCAAGCATTCTTAGAACAACGAGACTATAGGCACAAGAGCCATGGTCAACAACATTTTACTTCTCAAGGTCAAAGCTTCACACTAGGAGTTGGACATGGAAGCACTCAACATGTCTAGAACTCTTATCATAAATTTTGACCTTCAAAAAACACAAATATTAAGGGTCACAATAATCAATAAGAAAAACCTAAAGTTCAGAGCTAGATTTGTAAGTGTTTTCATCATACTACCATTGATTATTGGAATGGTTTCGTATTAGGTTAAAGGTGCACCACAAGCACTCATTACTTTCTCTCACATAATGTACAATAGGTGAGGCACTTTATATCGACTCAAAGCCACCTGACCCATAACTAATGGTGCATGTAAACTATCACATATCCAGTGGTAGATAGGTTAAAGTGACGTTAAGCCTTGACAAGTGTACCAATTTGTCCCGATGGATCTGAAATTTTAAAATTTTGATCAGGTTTAACTAACCTGACCATTTATGGGTCTTAGATTTGACTTTTTATATGGTTAGGCTTTGGTTTAACATGTGTATTTATGTGTAGACTCATCAAAACAAGTTCATAGATTGGCGACATAACCATTTTGAGTTAATGTTAAAAAGTTATAGTTCTGTGAAGTTTTAAGTATCAATATTATATTAGTGTCCAAATTATTAATGGATTTTTGTCTATTAGTGACCCAAGATCCTATATATATGTTTGGAAACATACCTAATAGTGAAGAAATTGTAAAATATGTATAAAGTCTCTTAAACCTTTACTAGACCTGGGAAAACTCGAACTGGGTCAACCCATATCCAACAAACTAACCAAAAATGTCAACAAGATTTAACTAGATGTGGACAATAGATGCCTACACACATAGGCTAACCATATTACCCACCTCCTAGTGACTTTGGCTATAACATTTCATGGCAATCTCGCCACCGACATGCCTAGATTGGGCTTGTGAAGCCATGATGGCAGCATCATAGGTTACCAATAAGTTCACTAGATTTTTGGCCATTTAAAGCCATGGGACGCACCCTTTATGGTGTTTTTGATCCTCTAAGCTAAAATCTGGTATCCATTTGTCAAGATTCCAAGAAGTCTAAGACATATGTTCATTTGTAAATTGGCTAAAACTTTTCATTCATTTCTTAACCATTGATGACTATTTTGGACCAAGGTAAACTTACTATCTGGACCTAAATGGGCTTATCATCTTGTTATCCATTCCACAAGCTTCCCATTGACATATAATTTTTGACTTTTAGACGCCATTTGATTGTTTTTTCTTTTTTGGGTAAGATAGTTTAATACTAGGTAAAATTAGATTGTGTTTGGACAATTTAGGGCTAAATTGGAGATGGTTTTGCATAATTAGATTTTAGTAGGACATATAGGAAAGTTAAATTTCATAACATTGGCTTTCAATTGAAAAAACCTCAATTTTGGGTGTAATTAGACCATTCAATGTCCAACTTATATAATTTCATTATTGTATAATTTATATAAAGATATTGATAGCACACTAATGTTCTTGGTTTGATTTTTGGTGCCTAAGAAAAATCTTATTATATTATAAGCACCTAAATTGCACTTTAAGGCTTTTGTAGAGGAGTGGAAGTGGTAATCAGTTATATCTGTGAGTGGTTTATATCTCTAAATGATTTTGGGCAAATTAGTATAATATATAAATGGTTTGAATATTATATACATTCTTTAATTTAAATGCTTATTTATGCATATATAAATATCTTCTTTACACATATGCATTAGCATTTTATTTGAAAAAAATTTAAATGGTTTTAAATTCTTATGAGTTCATATTGAACCTGTGAATCTTGGTATTTCAATTAATGTTTGAATCTCTTGGAAAATAATTGATTTTAACAAAGTAGATTGAAAATTTGAATCTTTTTGGAAAATAACTGATTTTGTGAAGGTAGATTCAAAATTGTATATTTTAAGCATGTTTAAGTAATTTATATTTCAAACTACTTAAAAATATTTTATGATGACATATATTTCAATGTTAGTATTTATGTTTTTGTATGAAATGATGATATGGAATATTTGAAATATTTAAATAAATGAATGGGTTTGAATATTAAATTCTAGTTTATGCTACCGTATTTGTTTGAGAAAATTAGAAAAGTATGATCTTTAAAAGATTGTTTATATTTCACTATTATTTTTAAATAATATACCATATAATACTATTGTGTTGGTTCTGTTATTATGTTATTAGCGCACTACATTTCCACATGCCTTTAGCTCGCTAAAGGTCATGAACTAGGTCATTTATGTTGGGGTGAGAAGGTTATGACCAAGAGCAAGCTAGCTTGAAGTGTTAGCAACAAGCAAGCTTTTGGTGATGCTCTTGGGAATGGTTGTGTGTGAGTTGTGTTTTTAGGTTTTGGTTATGGTGTTTTCTGGTTTTTAGGGTTCCTAGAGTGTTCTAAGGTGTTGAAGAAGAGATAAGAAGAAGGGGACCACGTTGCTTTTGAAAAATGAGGCTTAGATGTATAGCCATTTCATTCATTTTGCAATATAAGCTTGAAATTACAACTAGTTCACACATGCCAAGCATGTGAGCTTACAAAATGAATAAAGTATTTGAAATTTAAAAAGTA
Source organism: Ziziphus jujuba (assembly GCF_031755915.1). Classification (NCBI taxonomy): domain Eukaryota; kingdom Viridiplantae; phylum Streptophyta; class Magnoliopsida; order Rosales; family Rhamnaceae; genus Ziziphus; species Ziziphus jujuba. Next base: position 24,091,736 of record NC_083384.1, read on the forward strand.
AAATGGTCAACACCTAACTTTTCATACACAAAAGAGGTAAAAACCAGCTGCAACATGTCTATTCCAATTATAGTAAAAAGTGGCACATGGTTTGAACTAAGTTCCTATTGTTTAACTAGTTTGGGTAAACAACCAAACGAGCTTCACCTACTTAGTTCCCCTTTGTATCTGCCTATGAAACCTGGTTTGAAGCATCTTTGGTCATCAATAAATATTTTTCCAAGAGCTAGGAATGTTCTGGAACCGGATCATGGGCCAAACAGCTCCAAAACTGACCCATACTCTGCATACTGGGCCCATCCGATACAGCAATCTGTTCGGAATAGAAAATGGACTTTCCCATGTCATTTGGACCTAAAATTTTAACCATAGTCTTCTATATAGGTCTGTAGACATCCCTCAAAATTTCAGCCCAAAACGCCATTTGCAACCTGAGATATAAGATAAATAGTGGAACTATGTTGCTGGAAATTATGAATCCAGCACCATAGGCATTTCAAGCATAACATTCCTACTTTTTTGTGCATAATTTTGCCTATACTTTTGCATACATAACTTAGGCACAAAACATTATCAAAATATACCTTGCATCAATTAAAAACATACAAAAAAATATAAACTCATAAAAGGAAAGGATTTGATACCAAGGTGTGCATGCTAGCCGGTGACATGCACCATCAAGTGGCAAAATTGCCACACTTCAACACTCCTCCTTGGCAATTTTGTATGAGACATTGAGCAGTCCTCTCAATATCTCAAATCTCTTCTTTCCCAATGGCTTGGTGAAGATATCCACCAAGTTCTCCTCGGAAGTCACATACTCCAACTTCACTTCACCACTTGCTTCAAATTCCCTTAAGGAATGATACTTGACCGGTATATGCTTGGTCCTCCCATGTTGGACTGGATTTTGTGCAATTACTATTGCTGAAGTATTGTCACACAATATTACCGTGGCTTCCTCTTGCTTCAAGCTCAAGTCCTCCAATAATTTCCTAAGCCAAACACCTTGATTAGCACAACTTAAGCAAGTAATATACTCGGCTTCCGCGGTGCTTTGTGCAACGGTTTGTTGCTTCTTGGAATTCCATGAAAAAGGACCATTTCCAAGAGTGTAAATGTAGCCTGATGTGCTCTTGCTATCATCCAAAGAACCAGCCCAATCACTATCACTATAACCAAGCAAAGCTTCATTCATGTCATCCTTGTACCATATACCAAAATCACTAGTACCTTTCAAATACCTTAGGATTCTTTTTGCACAACTAAGATGATTTTGTGATGGACTATGCATAAATCTTGACAAAACAGCCACACTAAACATGATATCCGGTCTAGTAGAGCATACAAATAAAAGGCTACCAGTTAAACTTCTATAGATGGAAGGATTTACCTTTGGAGAATCATCATCCTTCACCAACTTAGTGCCTTCATTCATAGGTGTGGCAACGCTATTACAATCTTCCATGTCAAACTTCTTGAGCAACTCCTTCACATAGCTTTCTTGAGATATGAAGATGCCCTTGGATGATTGGACAACTTCAATTCCAAGAAAGTATTTCATCTCTCCAAGGCTAGACATCTCAAAGTTCAATTCTAGCTCACTTTTGAAATTGCTCACTTCTTTCTCATTACCACCGGTCACTAGGAGGTCATCAACATAAAGAGACACCAACACCATGCAACCATGAGTCCTAATATACAATGTAGGCTCATTAGGACTCCTCCTAAATCCATGCTTTGTCAAAAAACCATCTATCTTGGCATACCATGCCCTAGGAGCTTGTTTAAGGCCATACAAGGCCTTGTGTAGCTTGTATACCTTCTCTTCAGTTCCTTTCTTCACAAAACCTTCGGGTTGCACAATATAGACCTCCTCCTTCAATATTCCATTCAAGAAGGCTGACTTCACATCAAGGTCATATACTTTCCAAGACTTTTATGCCGAAATTGCAAGAAGAAGTCTTATGGTTTCCATCCTTGCAACCGGTGCAAAAGTCTCTCCATAATCCACACCGGCTTGTTGTGCATATCCTTTGACAACAAGCCTTGCCTTGTGCTTATTTATGGACCCATTCGGATTGTACTTGGTCCTAAAGATCCACTTCACCCCAATAGCATTCTTTCCCTTCAGTTTTGTTACCAAGCTCCAAGTGTCATTCTTGTTTATCACATCGATTTCATCTTGCATGGCTTGTCTCCACTCTTTTCTTGCCATAGCCTTATGGACATTGATTGGATCACTCAATGCCACATTACACCTTTCATAAATCTCATTAAGAGGTCTTGTGCTTCTCACACCATCACCAATCTCCAAATCAGCCCCTATGGAGATTTCTAGCTCATTCTCATCATATTCATCATCATGGGCAGCACCTTCATCATTTCCTTGTTCCTCATCATTATCATGAGCTTCAAGCCGATTGTCTTCATCCATACTAGCCAACTCCTCCTTACTACAAACCCATTTAGCTTCCTCATCAACTTTCACATCTCTACTTATCACAAGTTTCTTGGTTTCCAGGTTATACACTCTATATCCCTTGGTCATATCACTATAGCCAACCAAAACACCAACTTGTGACCTTTCATCAAGCTTTCCTCTCTTCTCTTGTGGTACTAGGATGTAACAAATGCTTCCAAATACCCTTAGATGATCAAGAGAAGGCTTATATCCAAACCAAACCTCAAATGGGGTTTTACTCCTCAAAGACTTGGAGTAAAGCCTATTTTGGATGTAGATGGATGTATTAACTCCTTCGGCCCAAAACTTCTTTGGCAAGCCACTTTCAAACAACAAACATCTAGCCATCTCCATGATGGTACGGTTCTTCCTTTCACATACACCATTTTGTTGTGGTGTGTATGGTGTAGTGAATTGATGAACTATACCATGATCCTTACAAAGTTGTTTGAAAGTCTCATTTGTGTATTCCCCACCATTGTCCGTCCTTAACACCTTTATAGTGCAACCGGATTGATTTTGCACTAACTTCATAAATTCTACAAACTTCTCCAAAGCTTGTGATTTTCTTTCAAGGAAATACACCCAACACATTCTTGAGTAATCATCAATGAAAGTTATGAAATACTTGCTGCCATTTAAGGATGGAAAACTCATAGGACCACAAATATCCGAATGTATAAGTCCTAACTTCTCCTTTGATCTCCAAGAACAAGATTGAAATGCTAGCCTAGTATGCTTTCCTTTTTGACACACTTCACACACATGTTCTGGCTTCTCCACCAATGGCATGTCTCTAACAAGTTCATGTGTGCCTACCAATGACTTAAAGCTAGCATGGCCTAGTCTTTTATGCCAAAGTTGAGGGTGTTCTCAACTTTGGTGTTCAATGCAACCGATGCACCATTTTCATCCATATTCAACCTAAAATTCTTGTTCTTCATTCCAACACACATTAATTCATTTCCATGTGGATCAACTATAGTGCATGTCATGTTTGAGAAGTGTAATGCATATTTGTTCTCAAGAATTTGACCTACACTAAGTAAGTTCTCACATAAAGAAGGTACATAGAGAACATCATGGATAGTTTTGATACCTTTGGTGGTGTGTATCACCACATCTCCTTTGCCTTTCACTTCCATCAAGGCTCCATTTCCAATTTTGACTTTGTTGTGGCTGCTCCTATCCAAGTTTGTGAACCACTCATGCTTGTGAGACATATGGTGTGTTGCTCCACTATCAATGATCCATCCTTCATCATTCTTGATGCTACTAAAACAAGTAGCAACAAACAACTCTTCGGATTTACTATCACTTGCATTATCTTTAGCAACATTTGCTTGTTGCTTATCTTCCTTGTTTGCCTTGCATACTCTCTCCACATGACCCTTTTGTTGGCATTTATGGCAAAATGCATCCGGCCTCCACCAACACCTTCTTGGATGATGACCTTTCTTCTTGCAATGGTGACAAGGTTCATAGGACTTCCTCTCGGGTTTGCTAGTTTCACCTTTCTCCTTTATGACCTTAAGCTTGTTCTTCTTTTGATTTTGTGTCTTTTGATGTTGTTTAGACACAAATGCAGCCTCCATTGATTCTTCATGTCTAATCCTCCTCCTTTGCTCCGTAGCTTGCAAGGCATTCACCAACTCGGTTAAGGAAATTTCATTTAGGTTCCTTGACTCCTCCAATGAAGATATCTTAGCTTCAAACCTCTCGGGCAAGGAGACCAACACCTTCTCCACAATCCTTTGGTCACTTAATCTTTCACCTAGCACCCTAATTTGATTCACCACATTAAGAAGCCTTGTGGTGAACTCCTTAACCGTTTCTTTGTCTTTCATCTTGATAGTCTCAAACTCCCTCCTTAGGTTAAGGATTTGCATTTGCCTTGTCCTTGCACTCCCTTGGAACTCATCTTGAAGTTTGTCCCAAGCTTCTTTGGCACTCTCACATGCCATTATCCTTGTGAAAATGGTATCACTAATACAAGAATGAATGGCGGTGAGAGCCTTGAAACCTTTAGCCAATTCCTCCTCATGGTGCTTGATTTGGTTGACCGTTGCCCCTTGTCTCAAAGGCTCGGGTTCTTGGGGATTTATGGTGACCTCCCAAAGACCATAAGCCTTCAAGTAGGCTTGCATCTTGATACTCCAAATGTTGTAGTTCTCCCCATTGAAGATAGGAGGAGAAGGAGTTGAAAAACTTGAAGAAGCCATGTGAATGTTGCTTTCGAGTATGAAGGAATATGAAAATATATTTGTGCTTTCAAGTATCTCTTCACTCTCAAGGAATGAACCAGCCCAAAAACCTCACAAATGTCACAAAAATGTGTCTTGCTCTGATACCACTTTGTTGGGGTGAGAAGGTTATGACCAAGAGCAAGCTAGCTTGAAGTGTTAGCAACAAGCAAGCTTTTGGTGATGCTCTTGGGAATGGTTGTGTGTGAGTTGTGTTTTTAGGTTTTGGTTATGGTGTTTTCTGGTTTTTAGGGTTCCTAGAGTGTTCTAAGGTGTTGAAGAAGAGATAAGAAGAAGGGGACCACGTTGCTTTTGAAAAATGAGGCTTAGATGTATAGCCATTTCATTCATTTTGCAATATAAGCTTGAAATTACAACTAGTTCACACATGCCAAGCATGTGAGCTTACAAAATGAGTAAAGTATTTGAAATTTAAAAAGTAAAATGGTCAACACCTAACTTTTCATACACAAAAGAGGTAAAAACCAGCTGCAACATGTCTATTCCAATTATAGTAAAAAGTGGCACATGGTTTGAACTAAGTTCCTATTGTTTAACTAGTTTGGGTAAACAACCAAACGAGCTTCACCTACTTAGTTCCCCTTTGTATCTGCCTATGAAACCTGGTTTGAAGCATCTTTGGTCATCAATAAATATTGTTCCAAGAGATAGGAATGTTCTGGAACCGGATCATGGGCCAAACAGCTCCAAAACTGACCCATACTCTGCATACTGGGCCCATCAGATACAGCAATCAGTTTGGAATAGAAAATGGACTTTCCCATGTCATTTGGACCTGAAATTTGATCCATAGTCTTCTATATATGTCTGTAGACATCCCGCAAAATTTCAGCCCAAAACTCCATTTGCAACCTGAGATATAAGATACATAGTGGAACTATGTTGCTGGAAATTATGAATCCAGCACCATAGGCATTTCAAGCATAACATTCCTACTCTTTTGTGCATAATTTTGCCTATACTTTTGCATACATAACTTAGGCACAAAACATTATCAAAATATACCTTGCATCAATTAAAATCATACAAAAAAATACAAACTCATAAAAGGAAAGGATTTGATACCAATGTGTGCATGCTAGCCGGTGACATGCACCATCAAGTGGCAAAATTGCCACACTTCAACAATTTACATGGTTTCTCTTTTTCCACGATAAAAACTAATGGTTATAATATGGGTCTCATAGTTTATTTCTTGCTACAATGCCTTTAGGATATTAAGGTTGTGAAATGGATTCATCCCATGGTTTCTATTTCTTTCTTGTCACTACAGGTGGTGTTCAAGGATGCCATGTACCACTTGATAGTACTAAGTATATTATGTAGTACATTGTTTATTTTTCTTAGTAGCTTATTGGTTTATTGATATAATTGTGGTTTTATTGCACTTTCCATAATTAGTTTATGAAATTATATTTATATTATTTTATGTCCAATATTTAAATCATGATTCATCAATTTATAATAATTTAATGCTTTATGGATTTGTAAAATTTAAACATCTACTTTATGATATTGATTTCAAGTGCAAGTTGGTTTTTGTGAAATGCTTTTAGAAATAGAAGTTTTTAAAATAGTGGAATGGGAGGTTTTGAGAGAGTGGTTTAAAGAAATTATAGCTTATTTTCATATTGTACTATGCTGAGATATATTTATCTCATCTTCTATTTGTTTTTAATTTGTTACCTTAGGTTCAGACAGTTAGGAACAGTCTACCTCTTACATCACTTATTGATCTATGTTTTCCATGTCAATGTCAGTGATATGAACCTAGGTCGACTTGCTCTTTAGCCTGTATTATATTAGCTCGGATCACAATTAAATTCAGGTTCTAATGGTCACCTTAATCCCTAATCAACTTGTGATTAGAAATTTTAATATATGATGAAAATGCCACAATAGGTGATGGATGTCCTATTGATAAGTCAAACTAAAACATTTAATCTCTATTAAGTGTTTTAGGTGTTCAAAGAGAACAAAAAGAATTCTTCTCATAAATAATTTTAGAATAATAATCTAAGCTACCATTCCATTGAAAAATAAGCCTTTAAATAGGATAAAGTTACCACCCAAAAAAAAAAAAAAAAAAAAAAAAACCTAAATCACATTAGGAAAACTGGACAAAGTTGTAGGAAACATGGTGTGGCTGAATATTTATTTCTTTTCTCATCTAAATTGGATTAATTAATTCCTTTATTTTATAATAGGAATTAAATTGGATTAATTAATTCTTTTATTTTAGAATAGGAATTAATTAATTTACAACCAAAATAATAAAATTCCAACTTTCCTAAGGTAATTTTTCCGCAAATAAATAATTAAAAACCAAAATAAATGACTAATTTCCTAAAACAAAAGTCAAATTGCAGATTAGGAAACTAGTTGACTAGTTTTACAATTAAGCTGTCTTTGTTTAATCACCAGCCAGGTTAGGCTCCAAATCAATTCCAATATGTCATGTAGGATGCCGAATAGAATTAATATTGATTCCCATACGTTGCCTTTGATTGGAATAAGAAAAACTTGCTTGAACAACAAGAAAGACCAAAGGCAGTGCCAAAACCATGCATTTTCGGCCAAATTGAACTCCATGCACAAATGATGTGTTTGAATGCTTTTTCTTCTCCCTTGATATGATTTTATGGCTGCTTGGAGTGCTCAATCACATTCATAAGCCAAAAAATTCATTCCTTGCTTCCCAACATCCAAAAATGTACCAAAATAGCTTTTTGGGTCCATTTCCATCTTCATAACTTGGATGCATAAAACAAGCTTTGGATCTTTGGATATTGTCATGCCCTTTTGAGAACTAATAACACCTTATATGAAGCTAACTAGGTTATCCTTAAATCTCTTAGCTTATGCTTCTGTGATTGGTCCCTTCTTTAATTGTACAGGATCAGCACCCCAGTGGGTAGTTGGTTGTATGGGTACAGGCTAATTCTCGTCAGCTAGTATTTACCTTCCCTATTTATCTTTTTTTACTAGATTTGTTCGCATCATTTGCGTCATCTAATTTTATGAAAACTTTTAAAATTCTCTGATTTAATTTATGGATACAATAGTAACCCTATATGTAAGCATGGTAATGGTTTGTGGTATAATGGGCTATAAACGTTAACTGTAGTTGGAAACTTGCATGTTATTATAGTTTATCTATCTATTGTGGTATTATCTTATATCGCATGTATTGGTTGTTGACAATTTAAATGACATTCCAATGAGATTTCCCTTAAAGATGCCTTAGTGAGACTCCCTTAGGTAGGACAATCCTAGAGTTCCTAGAATGGTTTCCAAGGTGGGTCATGTTAACTTGCTATCAGAGTTCTAGGTTTTAATTTCCTTTATTGTAATGCATTATTACACGACTAATCCTATGATTGACCTTCTTTCCTACCTTTTTTATTGGTTTTAATTTCCTATATTATGATTACAATTTTATATAAAACCCTTTTATAATGCTGCAAGGAGGTAGATTTGGTCCACAACAAGTTTTAGCAAGAAGTATAGATGCGTCTACTTATGAGAAGCATCTAGTTGAGGAGTGGGTTTACTAGACATTATGTTAATCAAGCTCATAGACTTGAAAAAGTGTGTTCTGATGGCTTTATGGACCTTATTATGGCTCTATCTTAGCTAGCTAAAGTGGAGACAATCTTGGATGAAAGTATGCAATGTCTGGATGAAGGCAGGGATTAGGACAGCTAGCTTCATGCTAAAAGGGAATGCAAGAATGTGGACATATTAGAGGACTAAGAGACACCATATTTGAGCATAGTTCCAGGCTGATTTCACATTTAGCTCTTCCTTCCAACCTTTGTTCAGATTAAGAGGCTAGAATTTGCGATGCCTACTCAAGGTAGCATGAAAGTTTCTAAATATGAGTGGAGATTTAAGAAGTTATCACAGTTCTACCTCAAATTGGTTTCTAATAAGGTCAATAAGAAGATGAGGTAGCTTGATGGTTTGAGTAGCCTATAGCTTTGAGCATTTCTGGTGTAGTTCACTTTTTGTATCAGTTTAAGAAAGATGCTGCTTTAAAAGTAGAAAGGCAGACAGTGATACATAGGTCTAAGCATCAGTTCTCTAATGGCATGTTTGCTGGGCTTGTAGTTAAAGATTGTCTAAAAGTGGTGGTTTTGACTTAAGGACATCAGGTAGCAGAGAATTTTTAGGAGATAGCCATAGTTCTAAAGGCAATGTGGTGGTATGTCTCGTAGAGGTGGTCACACATAGGGCTCTAAATAGTAGATAGTGGGCAATGGCAGTAGCCATTATTAGAGACCTACAAGCTAATACAATTTTCATTCTACATGTAGCATCGATAACAAGTTTCATGATGGACTATGTTGGTGGGATGGAACATGCTTTCATTGTGGGCATTTATAAAACTTAAAGAAGGATTACCTCTATCGAGGACATAGTGAGGTTAGAGCCTTTAGATCGGGTATTTAGTTCTAGCTGATTGGTTTTTGGCTGATTAATGGGTACTAAAGCCAAGGTACACAGGCAAGCTAAATAGTAGTTGTTCCACCAAAATCAAGCAACAATCCATGGTTGCATTTAGAGTCGGAAGTTAGAAAGGACATTTAGCAGGTTGAGGAGGAGTATTTGCCATGGGATGGCATGATGCTTGTGTAATTTAAGACAAGGATATAGGTATAACTCTTACTCCCAAGGCTAATTTGTAATCATATTAACTTTGAGGCAATAAATTCTTTTATATCATGTAGTTTAGTAGCATGAAATCATAGAGGACTTTTGAGCATTGTGGTCTATTCAATTATGAAGTTGGTATCAAATCATCAATGATAATTAGAGGACGAAGGTTACATGATTGCTCGAGTAATACGAGGCAAGTTCACGATTGATATGTTTTGTGTTTCTAAAGTATGGAATTCAGAGGATGAAATTTTTATAAAGAGAGTAGATTATAATAACTCATCATGGTAAAAGGTTGAAATTATAAAATTTTGACTGGCTTTGACCAACTGGACCATTTATGGTTCCGAAATTTAATTATTTATATGGTTAAGTTATAGGTTTCATCAGTATGCAAATAATTAGAGCTCATTGGAACAAGTTCATAAACTATTGACAAAACTAATTTCGAGTTATAGTTGAAAAGTTATGGTTTTATAAAAATTTCAAACATTAATATTATATTAATAGCCAAACCAACCCCATATTTTTGTTTATTAACATCGCAATGCCTATGATGTACCTAGCAATGAATATATTGCAGAATACTTATCAAGTCCCTAAAACCCTTCCTAAGCATAAGAGAACTTAATCAGGGTCAACCTATATCCAGCTAACTAACCAACCGGGCCAGCCAGATTTCACCAGTTCTGACCACTAGAAGCCTAGACACGCTAGCCACCCATATCATCCACCTCCCTTTGAAATTGGCAGTAAAATTTTAAGACAATCCTATAGACGATGGGCCAATATTAGACTAATGAAGCCCTGTGGCCTTGTTGTGGGTTACCTGTAGCACACTATCTCCACTGTTAGACTTGTCACTCTCTACTGATATTTACCTCAATTTAGCTACCGCACTTGGTATGGGGGCCTTTTTATCAAAGCATCCCAAAAGGTCACCTATCATAGGATTGCTCTTGCCTAAGCATGCTAAACTTCAGAGTTATATTGAACCCTGAAGCCCACTACTCTAAAAAGGCCTTGGCATTATGAGAGTGACTATTATTTCGAACCCTAAAGCCCACCACTCTAAAAAGGCCTTGGCATTATGAGAATGACTATTATTATATTTGAATCATCCTCTGATCTACACATAGGTAATGTGGGATTAGATATTAAGTAGCTTGCTAGTGCTCTGCATTCGCCCACACTGGTCGTCATATTGCCGACTACTTATTTAAATGTTTTGCCATGTCATGGCATGAGACTGACCTCTCCCTTTTAGTTTGAATCCTCTAAGCTCTAATCTAACCTCCCTTTGTTAAGATTCCAAGTTGCTTAAGAGATATGTTGATTTGAAAGTCACCTAAAACTTTCCATTCATTATCTAACCACCAGCGATATTTATGGGCCAGGGTGAGCTTCCGATCTTGTTACAATCCCACATGCTTTCCATTGACATACAATTTATTAATTTTAGACATATTTTAATATTTTTTACCATGTTTGGATAATCTTGGACCAAATTGGAGTTGGTTTTGCATAATTAAATTATTACAAACTTAGTGCACGGTTCAAATTTATAAAATCAACCTTTAGATGAAAAACCTTGATTCAGGGTAGCAAGTTCTAAGACTTCGTATGATAATTAAATCACTTAGTGTCCAAGTTATATAATTTTGTGGCTATATAAATTATGTTAAGATATTTGGAATGCACTAATATCTTTGGTTTGATTTTTGGAGCTTATAAAATATTTTGTGATATTATAAACACCTGTATTGTACTTAAAGTTAACCCTATGGAAGAGCAAGAGGAATCTTCGATGGTAACTATAAGTGATTTATATTTTAATATAGTTTTGGGTATATTAGTACAATATATAAGTTGTTGGATTATTTATTTATTATATTGTATGATTAAATGTTTATTTATGCATATATGAATATCTGCTTTTACATATATATGCTATTATTTTATGTGATTTTGACAAGATTTTAAATGGTTTTAAAATTCTTATGAGTTTATCTTAAACTTGTGAATCTTAGTATATATTTTGGTATTTGTATTGATTTTTTTTTTAACTCTTTTGGAAAACAATCGATTTTGAGAAAGTGCATTGGAAACTATATATTTTAAACATCTTTAAGTATTTTATATTTCGAAGTGCATAAAAATGATTTATTGTGGTATATATTTCACTGTTGGTAATTATGTTTTGAAATGAAGTGATGATTTAGAATATTTGAATTATTTAAATAAATGGTTGGATTTGAATATTGAATTTTTGTTTACAGTATCATATTTGTTTGGAAAAAATATAAAAGTATGATCTTAAGAGTATTATTTATGAATATTACATTGTTGTTTTTAATTGATGTACTATATACTATCGGTGTCTTGATTTTGTTATTATGTTATTAGCAATCTGGATTGCCACAATACCTTTGGTACACTAAGGGTCATAAGATGGGTTATTCCCATGGTTCTTTTATTACCATGATGCCTCTAGTACATTAAGTGTTATGAGATATATCATATGGGATAATAAGGATCGTGAGATGGGTTCACCCCATGGTTTCTGTTTCTCTCTCGTTATTTTCAATAATGTTTTGGGATGTCATGTACCACTTGGCAGCATTAGGTATATCTATGGTAAATTGTTTATTTTTCTAAGTATATTGTCGGTTTACTAGCATATTATGGTTTTATCACACTTTCCATTATTATTTTATGAAATTATATATATATATATATATTATTTGATGCGAGTATTGAAATCATGAATGATTTGGTTTATAAAATTTTAATGGTTTATTGATTTGTAATATTTAAATACATTCTTTACAAGTTAGGTTTTTGGAAATGCTTTTAAAAGAGGTACTTTCAAAGGAGTGGAATGAAAAGTCTTAAAAGAGAATTTTAGAATTAAAATAATATTTTTATATTATACTATACCACTCACCGAGATATCTTTATCTCACATTTTGTTTATTTTTTAATTCATTCCGCTAGGTTTACATAGTTAATGGATAATCTACCTCGCACATTGCTTGTTGTTATGTGTTTTCCACATTAGCGGCAATATTTATCTTTCCATATTTATCTTTTTTTTTATAGACGTATTCACATAAGTTTTATTACTTAATTTTACAAATACTCTTAGAATGCTCTAATTTAAATTATACACACATTAGATCTAAGTTATGGACACATTAGTATGCTTTAATTTAAATTATGTACACATTAGATTAGTTATGGATACATTAGTGACCTTAGTATGTATGTGTAGTAACGATTTGTAATGTAACAGGCTTTAGATGTTGATTGTAGTTTGGACCTCGCATGCTATTATGAATTTATTTACATATTAAGGTATTATTATATATTTCATGCTTTGATTGTCCACGATTTAGATAAGGTTCCATTGGGTTTTCCTTAAGGATTGTTTAGTGGGCTTCCCTAAACGAGACAATCTGGGATTCCTAAGAGGGTTCCAAGGTGGATCCTGTCATAGAACTATGGTTACTAAAACTTTTTTTACTATTATTTTTTTATAACTATATATGTAAACACAAAGAATATGGAGAAAAATCATTATTTTCTTGGCTAAATAGATAATTGAATTGTTGTTTTCCGTTCCAAAAAAATTATTATTATCTTAGTACATTGCAAACATCTTTTTGTGTAAGTATTTTACCATTCTAAATTATAACGTATTAATTCAAGTTATATATTGTCTTATATTTTGTAGCAGTTAAATTTTTACTAAAAGAAAATAATTCAAAATTTTAAATTTAGATTTTCTATTTCTTTTCAACATGTTTGTTTATGAAGTTTATTATTTATGACATTTGTTTCTTAATATATTATTTCTGCTGGTGTCCTCTCTTTGGCTAGCTAAATCCATTAAATAAGAACAATATCAAATTTTGGTAAAATTCAATCAGCAATTTTTGTATTACTAAACTGTTAATTAATGTTAGATATATTATGCTATGTCAAAAGATCTATATTATTATTTCCTTAACATGTGTATTTATAATTTTTGAGTATATATATATATAAAATAAAAATATTTATTATAGCAGCTCCTAAAAATATTATCTAGTAATCATTGTATAGTTGATTGTTTAAATTTATATGATGTTTATTTTTTTTGTAAAATAAAATTATATTTTTATTATTTTGGACCATTAAATTTATTTCTTGGAGATTAAGTTATGTTGATTGGATAATAAGTCAACATTTTAGCAAAGTTCCTGCTTATTAATTGGTATGTTGGTTGGGATTATAAAGATGAGTTTTATGTTTGTGGTTATTATGGATGTTGTATGGTTGGTATTGTATTATAAGATACCAAACTCATTAAATGGAAGATATTGATAAGAAGAGAAACTATAAATAACGGTGTGTTGTTTTAGTTGGTTTGAATGACTCGGAATGGAAATGATAATATATAAGGTTCTCCACTCCTCTATTCTTAAATGTATGTGTTTTGGTTGAGAAACTTAGAGTGGAAACTAATTAGAATATGTTGGTTATTTATCAGATATGGAGTATCATCTTGAGACTGAGCAAGGGATATTTTAGGCTGGAAATTTGAACTGTAGTTTGAGTGGGCATTTCCTGAACCCTACTTATATATATATTTTTTTTAATGTGTGTATATGTTGAAGTGATGCATGCATGAATTCATAGGCATGGTATTTATAATTGGTATATGTTTTGCATGAAATATAAGATACACTTTTTGATTTTCAGTTTATGAAATTATAGTTACTATTTGTCTTCTTTGAAAAGGACACATTAAATACATTGTGTTTAAAATAAAATAGAAGTGATATATGCATATTTCATCATGCCTAACATGCGTTGAGAAATACCATATGAGTCTATTTTATGAAAGGTGATTTCTAAAATTGTTTTTTAAAAGTGCTTTGGTCTACTTTTGGAAATTGGTGTTAAACAAACCTTAAACCCTTATAATACAACCCATGACATGTGGATATGGATATGACTGGATATGATTGATAATTTGATTTTGTTATATGAATTTTTTTATGAACTCAAGACTTAGTTTGACCAAAATAAGGATTAAAGATAGGACTATCCTGTGTTGTTGGATTGGTCACCTAGGGAGACCTGCAAGGCTGTTTTATGGCCATGGGGTTGATTAGTGCTCGGAGATATACATGTCTAAAGTTAGAGGTTATGTTATATGATGATCATGATTATTTCGATTATAGAATTATTTTCCTTCAACTTGGTGTTTAGTATATCTAATGGATAATTAAGATGAGGTTGGTTATTTACACACTCATTGTAATACCCCGACTTGAGAAAGTGCACCAAATTCAAATATTTTGACCAGGATTGACCGAGGTTAACCAACTGGATCTCACAGTTGATTTCTTATTATAAAAGAAATTTTATATTGATCGAGGTACCATAGTAAAATACCAATCGACATGAGTTCATAGACTAGTATTACGCCAAAATCGAAGCTAAAAGTAAAAAGTTATGGTCAAAATAAGATGTGATTCGGACTGATCAGTGAGCTCAAAGTTGACTTCTTATTTATATGGATTTCAATGTTGACTTCTGTACTCTATAATAGTACTCATTGATACGAGTCTGTAAATTGGCAGCACGCTTAATTTGAACCTACAGTTTAAAAGTTATAGGCCCATAAAATGGTATTTATTTTTCTCGAGATTGATTTTACATGATAGTGAAATATTTTAAAGAAGTTTTTAATTTGCACCATGTGCCACTACTTGAAAGGTGCCACATGTCATGATGAAAGAGGGCCATATGCCACAACAGCAGACTGACATGTGTCATCTCCAAAAAAATAAAAAAAATAGTTTCTTTTGTCTTTTTCCTTTTCTTTTTCTTCCCCCTTCTCTCTCACATGAATCTCTCTCTCTCTCTCTCTCTCTCTCTCTCCCTTTCTTCTTCTTCAGGTGAATGGCAACTGTCTACATTCCTGTCGCTAAACTGCCACACGCATCGGGCGGCATGGTGACCCAAGGTCGTGGGACCTCAGCAGACTAATTTCTGACCATTTGATGGGCGAATGCACTGGGAGCTACAGTTCAACACCGGCGGTCAGCGTTTCCATTATTGGTTGGTTTTTTAGTAGTTCTTCAATGTGAGATCAGTCCCTCCTTTAGTTTTCAACCATCTGGTCTAAAAAATAACCTCCATTCTTCCAAACTCTTAGCCATTTATGAGATACATAGTGGGGAAGTTTGGCCAAAAATTTTCAGTCATTTTTAAGGGCACCGTTGGTCGAGTTGAGCCGAATGAAGGTTAGTAACATGTTCCGCATCTATTTAACTTTCCATTGATACCTTGTTTGCAAATTATGATTGTGTATTGAAAAGTTGCCGGTTTTGAATAAATTATTAAATTAAAGGTGAAAATATGAAAAATTGAATTAGATCGAATGTATATATATGCATATATATGTTTATGTACACATATGTAAATACGTTTGTAAGTACATACTTTGTATATATATATGCGCATGTGTGTGTTTTTAAATGTATGTGGGTACACTATTGAGATGTGTGTAGATTGCAATACATATAAATATATATATATTTTAAACATTTATGTATAATTGTCGAAGGAACGCCTATACATATATATATATATATATATATATATAGATGAATATGTGTGTTAATATATTTACAGATATCTATAGATAAATATAATTATATAGATATACAAACATATTTGTGTATATATATGTATGTGTATATATGTATATATCCGTATATGGATGTGTATACATTGGCTAAAAGGTTTTACGTATGTGTATGTATGTGTGAATGTACATTTTTTGTTATTTAACATTTTGGAAAGTGTTACATATGTTTTAAAAATTAAGAGAAATTATTATTTGATTTCATTGCGTTATTTTTATGTGATTTAAACATATTTATTATATAAAAATCATTATATGGTTTTGGAGAAAATATTTGTGTGATTATCTAATGTTGAATTTATTGTTAAATTTTACTGTTATGTTTATTTTGCATAATAAATTGCATTTGTGTGAAATTAAGTTATATGTAAATTTCATGTGATTTAATATAAATTTTGCATAAATAAATTCAAGTATTTGAGAAGGATAAAAAATTTTAGTGTATAAAATATATTGTGTATTCAGATAATTGTGAAATATATAATGTATTTGGATAATTGGATAATTGTGGAAGAAATTTATTTTATGAAATTTTTGGATTTATTTTTTATAATTTAAAGGAGATATGGAATCTAATGGATTTAGTAATAGTATATAAATATGAATGTATTTTATCCGATTCGGCATTTATAATATTATAAAATTTTTATAGTTTTTGATGCACCATATAGTACTGGCATTCTGTACTGTATCATTGTTAGTGTGCAAGTGTGCATGATCGTCTTGTGAGAGTGATGGACCTGAGGGCAGGCAGATATAATGTAGAGTGAGCATCAGCCGCCCCCTTCCATGGCCAGGATGATCGTTTATTATATTATGGCTATCCTTTTGGTGTCACGAACCTGAGGGTTTGTAAGTATATTGCATAAGGAGTATCAGCCACCCTCCTCCTTGGCTATAGGATGGTTGTTATGGGTTAGTGCATAGGTTACATTCATGATTGTCCTTATGAGGGTAGGCAGGCATAATGTAAAGTGAGCATCAGCCATCTCCTCCCTTGGCCGCATGATGGCTTTCATTATGAATTAGCATGCATATATCTATGGGCTCGAGGTATGGCAGGTATAGTGCAAAGTGAGCATCAACTTGTCTCTCGATTGAAGGATGATTGTTTTAACCATGGCAAGTTACAAGCAATCGGTGCCGTGGGATGCTAAGGAGACTGATTGCAGGTTTACCTTTTTAATCTCCCTGTCAGGTAGTACTCGGGGCACTGGGTACTGTTTGGCACTATTAGTATATCGTATGGTGTATCAAATATCTTTTTCATATATACACACATACATATTTATCTATATATAAAGTTATGTTATGTTTGTATGTACCATATCGTATGGGGACAACGATCCGTTCTGCCCATATGTAGCTTAACTTCGTGACTCTACTACATATGCGTCCATGGGTTGGATGACCATTATAGGCATCCACCCCGAACTATATTGGTAGCAGGGCACCAGTGACAATTGATATCATGGGATCGCGTATTAGCATGTTATATGCTATTATATGTTCCTTCAATATGAGTGTGTATATTTAGTATATTTATGAATTTTCAAATTTTATTTTACTTTAACTTATTTTATCTATTCATAATTACAACTTTCAAGTATTACCCTTATTTGTCTTTGTTATTATTATCATTATTGTTGTTGTTGTTGTTGTTGTTGTTGTTGTGATTAATGTTGTTATTATGTAATTATTATTATTATTATCATTGTTATTGGTTATTATTATTATTATCATCATTATTAATATCATTATTATTCTTTTTATTGTTTATTTAGTCATTATTGTTAACACTTATATTACTTGTATTTATTATTATTATCATTATTAGTATTATTATTGTCGTTACTATTATTATTGTTATTATCATCATCATCATCATTA
This sequence comes from Ziziphus jujuba, assembly GCF_031755915.1. Lineage (NCBI taxonomy): Eukaryota > Viridiplantae > Streptophyta > Magnoliopsida > Rosales > Rhamnaceae > Ziziphus > Ziziphus jujuba. The sequence goes on from NC_083384.1 coordinate 24,109,719, forward strand.
TCATTATTATCATACAGTAGGCTTCGGGCAAGTATCATAGCCTACAAGCAAGAACAATAGCCATCGGGCAAGTATAATAGCCCTTGGGAAAGTGGTAACCATGGGCAGGTGTGACAGCCTTTGTGATGAGAATCTCCCCGCGGTCGCACAACTGACTACCTGCTAGGATGCTGATCCAATAAGATGAAGTCTGGGCTGATCACTAGGGCTCAAGCCAAGAGATTTAAAGACAACCTAGCTGCCTTTATACAAAAAGTTATCAATTCTAAAAAAGGCTTGTCCATACCCAAAGATACAAAGCCTGTTTTAAGCATCCAAGTGGTGGAGGCCGATACGAACCCAAATAGCTGTTTTAGTGTAAATAGGGACTCTGGGCAGCAAGGAATGGATCCAACACTTCATGGATTCAATGAATATCACTAAGAGGTCATGGAAGCAAGTCAAGGCATAATCAAAAGCATCTAAAATGGGCTTGTGTGCATAGAAGGAAGACATGGCTGGTTTTGCTGTATTATTTGATGACTTTATTGTATTTTCCTCAGTAGGTATTTTCTCTTTGTTCCAATCTAGGGCAACGTGCGAGACTCAATAATAATCTTATTTGGCATCCTACACAGAATATGGAAGTTGATTTGGAGCTTAAATTGGTCAAAGATTGGTAAAAAATAGCTTAGTTAGAAAGATAGTCAAATAGTTTCTTAATTTGATTTTGACTTTTTGTTTTAGGAAATTAGTCTTTTATTTGATTTCTATTTATTTATTTGCTGGAAAAATCAACTTAGGAAGGTTATTATCTTATTATTTTCATTGTAAATTATTCAATTGATACAAATTAGTTTAGCAAAGTAGTGTGAGAATCGGCCAACATGTTCCCTTTTCTCTTTGGTGGGCGGTTTTAACCTAAGTTCTAGGGTTTATTTCTTGAGACTTTAGCTTATTTAAGGGCTTATTTTTTAGGATGAACACACCTTTAATATTATCCAGAAAATTATTTCTAAGAAAGAATTCTCTTTGTTCTCTTTCAACACCTAAAACACCTATTTTGGCGTTTGCAATATACCAAGGTTTCTAGTCATAGGTTGATTAGGGGTTGTGGCGATCATAAGAAGTTGAACATAATTTTTTGATCCGGGCTAATATAATATGGGTTTAGAAGGAAGTCGACCTTAGTTCGTATCATTTAGTATTAGAGCTGAATTTTGTTTAGGTTTGATCTATCTATATTTGCTTTATTTATCTTATGTTAATCTACAATTTTAGCATCAGTTAAGATTGCTTCTATCATCATACATGTTCTGCATCTTAAAAAAAAAGTTTCATTCATAGCCAAAATTAGTTTCCTTATTTTACGTATTTTTGCTTGCTTCCTAGTTTGTTGGTTGTTTTTCATCTTTGTTCTTAGTAATTTACTTTATTGTTGATTTTTCTTTGCTGGTTTTTATCTTAATTATTTGCATTTATATATTCAAAAAAAAAATTTTCAAGTTTAAACTTTGTTGGTCACGGGTTTGTGGAATTTTGGTGATTGGAGTTGCAATTTTCTTGTTGTTGATTTGCTACTGCATTTGAGTTTGAGTCGTTGAATTTGGAGTTTGAATTTGTTTGCTGGAAATTTGTTGGAGCTGCTGAGTTGTTTCTTATTTATTCAATATTTGGAGTTGCTCAAAACTAATCTTGCTGTTAGATATTTGAATTTTGGGTGCTAAAACTATTTGGATTAAAATAAGTTAGAGGATTTGATACAAAAACTAGAATTACAAAGAACGGCAACCAACAACTATCCTATATTTTTGTTTGATTTTATTCAAGTTCTTGTTTGATTTTCTTTCTCTATATTTATTCCTTGAATTATTGCTTCATTAATATTCTGAATAGCTTTTAATTCATTCCCAAAATTTGCTTGTTGATTTACCATTATTTTGGTTAGTTAGGCCTAGAATAGGTATTTCATTCTGCTCGGTAATTGTTTGATTTAGTTGCTGTTTTATTGATAAGTTTAAATTAAGGTACACTTGTGATCTCCTTGCTATTTAAATGTGTTTTAATTAGAACTTTGAGCTAATTCTTTGAGTAGAAAAAAGGCACGAGAGTGTGAGCTTAAAAGAGGGTAAAAGCCGAAACTAGTGTGCAAACACGAGTGTCAAGACCTTATTTGAGTGAAACACTTGAATTTGGTGAGGATTTATTTTATTTTTACAATATTTAGACTAACATGGCAGATTCAAGGATGAGGAGAGGAGAAACACCATTGAGAATTAATGAAGAGGAATCCATATGATTTAAGGGTGATTCCTGAGCTTCAGGAAGTGGAGGTGAGCACACGGACATGATGGCGGTCTTTGAGCAATCATAGCAGATGAATGCTCATTTTGATCACTTAGATCAAAGATTGGATAGAGTTGAGAACTCAGAAGGAGGGCCAAATACAAGGTTTGATATACATGGAGGCCAAGGTCGAGGTCGAGATGGCGGGGGAGACCTAGAGAGGAATTCGGGGAAGGTAACTTTGGAGATAACCTTGATGAAGAATTGGATGAAATTTTTGCTTACCAAGGAAAGACAAACTGTGGGAGACCAGCAAGGAAGGAGGATGATGATCTTGGAAATATTAAGGTCAACATACCACCTTTCATGGGAAAAAGTGGTCCGGAAGCCTACTGAATGGGAGGAGCATGTGGTGATGATCTTCGATTGTCGCAACTATTCCGAGGCACTCCAATGGTTTTTCATTATGCACTCCAATGGTGGATAGATGAGCAAAGTACCCGAAGGAGAATTGGAGATGAACCCATCACCACTTGGCGACAAATGAAAGGAGCCATGAGAAAGAGGTTTGTATCAAGTACCAAAGGTTGCTACATCAAGGTTACAATCTTTATCACAAGGTAATAGGTTTGTGGATGATTATTACAAGAAAATGGAGATGCTCATGATGAGATTGAGCATGAATGAAGAAAAAGAAGCAACCATGGAATGGTTTCTAGGTGGATTGAATCGAAAGATAGCCAATCAATTGGAATTACAACAATATATGGAATTGGAAGAGATGTTGCATGTGGCTATCAAACTTGAGAATCAGTTCAAGAGGAGAGACATAAGTACATGGCTTGGAGGAGTATCCAACAGTGGGAGGTCAAATCCAAGTGCTTGGAAAAGCAACCCCACATATGATTGCAAGCCAAAACCGAAACTAGTTGAAGAAAGCTCTAATCAGCCAAAAAGGGAAGCCAAGGCCGAATCTGTCCAAGCACCAAGGTAAATCTGATCCTAAAACTTTTAGAACTCATGATATTATTTTTTTTAAGTGCCATGAACAAGAACACATTTCCAATTAATGCCTGAATAGGAGAATCATGGTGTGCAAAGGTAATGGTGAATTAGAATTCGAAAGTGATGAAAAAGAGTGTGAAACTGAGCATGAAGAGGAAGAAATTGAAGATGAAGCCGAAACACTAAATGCTTCTAATGCCGAATTGAGTTTGGTGTCTATGAGAGTCTTGACCATATACAAAGATGAGGATCAAATACAAAGAGAGAACATCTTCCACACTCAATGTGAAATCCAAGCTACGGTTTATAGTATTATAATTGATAGTGGAAGTTGTGCAAAAGTAATTAGTAATATTTTTATGGAAAAATTAGGCTTAACAACAATTAAACATCCCAAACCATAGAGATTACAATCGCTTGATGTTAGTGGTGAGATGAAAGTTAATAAACAAGCCAAAGTAAAATTCGGCGTTGATAAATATGCGGATGTTGTATTGTGTGATGTTGTTCTAAAAGCTGAAAGAAAGAACTAGTGTGGCACCAATGGCTTCAACTCCAATCCAAAGGGCCAAGACTAAACATGACCAATGAGGTAAGTGTCCTAAACTTAAACTTTGGGGGAAAGAAAGAGAGAGCAAAACCCGAGAGTGAAAGTGGAAAAGGTGAATCCGTGAGTGGGAAAGAAAAAGAAAGAAAAGAAAAGAAAAATAAAAATTTTTATCTTAACTTTGGTGATGTTAATAAAGCAATTTTGAATCAAAAACCATTGCTGGTCATGATTTATAAAGATGCTTATTTAAAGATGCTTTTGTTGTATAGAATTTTATCTACATTGTTGAGAGCTTTACTTAGTAGAAATTTGAAATTTTGGGATATATTATTTGCTAACTTTAAAAAGTGTGATTTTCTGCACTATAAATTGGTATTATAGGATTTTTTATGATAGTATTTGACCCAGGAGATTGCGTTTGGTTACATTTAAAGGAGAGGTTTCCCGAACCCAAGCTTATGCCACGTAGAGATGGACCTTTTCAAGTTTTGGAGCTGATTAATGAGAATGCTTATAAACTTGATTTACCGGGTGAGTATAATGTTTGTACTGCATTTAATGTTGCTAACTTGTCTCATTTTGCTGCAGGTGATGATTTTGATTTGAGGGAAAATCCTCTTCAAGAGGAAGGGAATGATGAGAATCCACTTGCGGCTTCACAACTAACTACCTGCTGGGGTGCTGATCCAATACGAGTGAAGTCTAGACCTATCACTAAGGCTCAAGCCAAGAGATTTAAGGAGAACCTGGCGGAATTTATACAGTAAGTTATCAATTCTCAAAAAGGCTTGTCCATACTTGAAGATACCAAGCCTGTTTTAAGCATACAAGTGGTAGAGGCCGATACAGACCCAGATAGCTATTTTAGTGCAAATAGGGACTCTGGGAAGTAAGGAATGGATCCAACACTTCATGGATTCAATGAATATCACTAAGAGGTCATGGAATCAAGTCAAGGCAGAATCAAAAGCATCTAAAATGGGCTTGTGCGCATAGAAGGAATACATGACCGGTTTTGCTGTATTATCTGCTGGCTTTACTGTATTTTGCCGAGTTGGAAATTTCTCTTTGTTCTAATTAAGCTCAACGTGTGGACTCAACAATAATCTTATTTTCCATCCTACAAGGCATACAGAAGCTGATTTGGAGCTTAATAAATTAGTCAAGGATCGGTAAAGAACAGCTTTGTTAGAAAGATAGTCAAATAGTTACCTAATTTGATTTTAACTTTTTATTTTAGGAAATTAGTCTATTATTTGGTTTCTATTTATTTATTTGCTGGAAAATTCAACTTAGGAGAGGTATTATCTTATTATTATCATTGTAAATAATCAATTCCTTTCCAAATAAAGGAGTTAATTGATATAAATTAGTTTAGAAAAGTAGTGTGAGATTCGGCCAACATGTTCCCTATTCTTTTTGGTGGCCAGTTTTAACCTAAGTTTCTAGGGTTTATTGCTTGTGACTGTAGCCTATTTGAGGGCTTATTTTTTAGGATGAACACACCTTTCATATTATTCAAAAAATTATTTGTGAGAAAAAATTCTCTTTGTTCTCTTTGAACACCTAAAATACCATTAAAGAGTGAGTATTTTAGTTTTGACTTATGAATAGGATATCCATCACCTACTGTGGCATCTTCGATATAGAAAAGTTTCTAGTCACAGGTTGATTAGGGGTTAAGGTGATCATAAGAACTTGAACTTCATTTTTCAATCTGGGCTAATATAGTATGGGTTTAGGAGGAAGTCGACCTAGGTTCTTATCACTTTGGGCAAGTGGTGGCCTTGGACAAGTGTGATAGCCCTTGGGCGGGTGTGATAGCCTTTGGGCAATTGGTAGCTTTCAAGCAAGTATGGTAGCCCTCGGGTAAGTACCGTTATATGGTAGCCCTTGGGCAAGTTGTACTAATACAATTATTATCATAACTATCATTAATACAATAATAATATTTATTGTTATTGTGGTTGTTGTTTTGTTACCTTCTTTCTACATTTTTACATTGTATGCTCAATAAACGTTATGGAGATATAGAACTATACTAAGTGGGTGATGTGGGCAGACATGAGTATTTAAATTTCATATTTGTTTATTAAATTATTTATAGTATATATATTTTTATTTTTTGGTATTGAAGTGCTGCTATTTGTGGAACTATTTGTAGTACGATGGCAGGAATATGGTAGTGCTTTTAGAAGTGTGTTTTATGTGAAGGGAATTTTGTGTCATGACCAACCCTTAGAGGAGATACTGCCAGATTTTTGGACAGTTCGGTAGGGTTTCCCCTTGGATCAAGGCTTATCCAAGGTTCTAGGAAGGGATCTTGGATAGGTCCTTATAGAGTTGTATCAGAGCTCTAGGTTAGATTACCATTAGGAGTTTTTGGGATATAGCTGGTGGTGTACCTCAGGTGGTTAGTCATCATCGTATAGTTATGGTCAAGCAGGGGATAACATGACCAAATAGTCCAAGTTGAGGTTGCAAGTTCTCGTTGACTTTGCTCCTAAATTAGGTTTATCAAATTTTGAGGATGAAACTTTTATAAGGGGGTAGATTGTGACACCCCTATTCGAGAAAATGCTCCAAATTTGAATTTTGGACCAAGTTGGATCGGGAATGACCAAAATTGACCAAGTAGGTATCATGGTTGACTTTTTATTGTGAGAGAAAATTTGTATTGACCGAGATACCTTGACAAAGCAGTCATCAGCATGAGTTCATAGACTAGTAGTATGTCAAAGTGGAAGCTAAAAGTAGAAAGTAACGGTCAAAGCAAGATGTGATGCGAACTGATCGGTGAGCTTGGAATTGACTTTTCATTTATATGGAATTTGACATTGACTCTTGTACTAGTGATAGTGCTCGGCGATACAAGTCTGTAGACTGGCGGCACACTTAATTTGGACCTATGGTTGTAAAGTTATGGGTCTGTAAAATTGTATCTATTTTTCCCTTGACTGATTTCACTTGGTAGTGGAATATTTAAAGAAATCTCTAATTTGCACCATGTGCCACTACTTGCACACGTTATTATGAAAAAGGACCACATGCCATGACAAGAGAGGGACACATGTCATCTTTAAAAATAAAAACAGAAAAATAAAAAATAAATTACAAAAGTATTTTTCTTTTTTCTTTTTTTGTTTTCTTTTTCATCTCCTCCCCCCCCCCCCCTCCTACCTGAGTGTCTCTCTCTCTCTTTCTCTCTCTCTCCTTGTCCCTTTTAAGGTGAATGGCCGTTGGCCGATTCCGACCACCAACTAGCCACACACACCAGTAGGCATGGTGACCCCTGACTCTCCAATTTCTAGAATTTTGGCCGATGGACATGCGGGATCAGTGAACCAATGCTGGCAGCCGGTGTTTCCCTTGTTGGCAAATTTTTCTGTGATTCTTGACCATGAGATCAGTACTTCCATTTAGATTTTGACCCCCTGATCTAAAGAATGCCCTCCATTCATCCAAATTCTTAACTGTTTATGAGGTACATGGAGTGGAAATTTGGCCAAAACTTTTCGAATATTTTCCAACCATCACCTGTTGAGTTGAGCCAAATGAAGGTTAGAAGTGTATTCCTCATCTCTTTAGCTTTCCATTGATAACTCGCTCGACTTGCTCCTAAATCCGTATTATATTAACCCGGATAAAAAATTAAGTTAACATTTTTACGGTCACCTTAACCCCTAATCAATTTGTGATTAGAAACCTTAGTATATGATGCAGACGCTACAATAAGTGATGCATGTCCTATTGATAAGTCAAACTAAAACACTTGATTTCTATTAAGTATTTTAGGGGTTCAAAAAGAGCAAAGAAAATTCAATCTCACTAATAATTCTATGTATATTATGTATGCTGATTTTTCATTGAAAATAAGCCTTTAAATAGGCTTCAAATGAACAAAATAAAACCCTTAAAAGACTAGGTAAAACTGTCTAAGTGTTTAGGAAACAAAGGTGTGGCTGGATTTTACCTCCTTTCCTAATCTAAATTGGTTAATTAATTCCTTAAATTTTGAAATAGGAATTAATTAATTCACAATGAAAATAATAAAATTCTAACTTTCTTAAAGTAATTTGTCCAGCAAATAAATAAATAAAAACCAAAATAAAGACTATTTCCTAAAACAAAAGTCAAATGTTCAAATTAGAAAACTAGTTGACTAGTTTGTCAAACAAGCTATCTTTGACCAATTATTAGCTAGTTTAGGCTCCAAATCAACTCCGATATGACATGTAGGATGTCAAATAAAAATCAAAGCTAGTGCCAAAATAAGTATTTTTGACCAACATGAAGCATCATGCCCAAATGTGCTGTTTGAATGCTCTTGCTTTTGTCTTGGCATGATTTCATGGTCCCTGGAGTGCTTAATCATGTTCATAAGTCAAAAACTTCATTCCTTGCTGTCTAGAGTCCATAAGAGTACCAAAATAGCTTGCCGAGTCCATTTTCACCTTCATAACTCGGATGCATAAGATAGGCTTTGGATCTTCGGGTTTTATCATGCCTTTTGAGATTGAATCACTCATTGGATGAAGCTAACCAGGTTGTCCTTGAATCTCTTAGCTTGTTCCCTCGTTATTAGCCCTATCTTCATTTGTACAGGATCAACACCCCAGCGGGTAGTTTATTGTATGGGTACGGGTGGATTCTCATCATTCTCCTATTCTTAAAAAGGATTTGCCCCCAACTGAAAGTCACCGCCTGCAGCAAATCAAGATAAATCAACAAACTTAAAGGTGGCACTCACATTATATTCATCTAGTAAGTCAAGTTCGTAAGCATTCTCATTAATCCTTTCCAACACTTGGAAAGGTCCATCCCCTCAAGGCATAAGGTTTTACTTTCTTTATTTTGGAAACCTTTCTTTTCTTAGATGTAACCAAAGCCAATCTCTAGGTTTAAATATAAGCTTTGAACTTAGAGATTGCTTCATAGGTGGGATTGCTTCTCAAAACACTTGAATTAGTCTTCTCACTATTTGAAACATCTCCAAACCATGAGCTTGTAATTCTACTTGGTTTTCAATCTTGATAGCCATATGAAGCATCTCCTCCAATTCTACATATTGTTGTAATTCTACTTGGTTGGATACGTCTCGATTCAAACCACCTAAAAATTATGCCATGGTTGCCTTTTGGTCTTCGTTCATGCTCAATCTCATCATGAGCATCTCCATCTCTTTGAAGTAGTCCTCCATGGTTCTACTTCCTTGTGATAATGATTGAGGCTTTTGATCAGTAACCTATGGTAGTGAGTAGGCAGAAATCTCTTTCTCATGTCTCCTTTCATTTGTCACCAAGTAGTAATAGGTTTATCACCAACTCTCATTCGGGTACGTTGCTCATTAGTCCACCATTGGAGTGTATAATGTCCAAATTCTACAGCGGCCAATTTAACCTTCTTTGCCTTAAAGTAATTATAGCAATTGAATATCATCTTCGTATGCTCCTCCCACTCTAGATATACCTCTGGATCACTTTTCCCCAAAAATGGTGGGATGTTAACTTTAACATTTCCAAGGTCATCATCCTCATCTCTAGCTTGCCTCCCACGGCTTTGCCTTCCTTATAATGCAAAAATATCATCAAACTCCTCCTTTAGATTGTCTCCAAAATTACCTTCCTCAAATCCTACTTTAGGATGTCCAGGCCCTCCTTGGCCTCATCCTCAGCCTCTATGTAAATCCACCCTAGGATTCAGACCACCTTGTGAGTTCTCAAATCTGTCCATTCTTTGATCTAGGTGATCAAAGCAAGCATTAATCCTTGGAAGTTATTCCAAGATCGCCACCATGTCCGTAGGTTCACCTTCAATTCCTGCTGCTCTAGATTCACCCTTGAACCTTACGGATTCCTCTTCAAGATTCCTTAATGAACCATCTCCTCTTCTCATCCTTGAATCTATCATGTTAACAAATATAATACATAAATCCTTACCAAAATCACTCTCTCATGTGTTTCACTCAAAGAAGGTCTTGACACTCGTGTTTGCACACTAGTTTCGGCTTTTAACTCTCTTTTAAGCTCACATTGATACGAACCTAGGACGACCTGCTCCTAAACCCGTATTATATTAGCCCGGATCTTTAATTAAGTTCAAGTTCTAATGGAATGGACCTCAACCCCTAACCAACCTGTGGTTAGAAACCATTGTCTAATGTAGACGCCACAATAGGGGATGGAAAACCTATTGATAAGTCAAGCTAAAACAACCAATTCTCTAATGGTGTTTTAGGTGTTCTCAAAGAACAAAGAGATAATTAATCTCACAAGTATTTTCTTAATCAAATCAAAGTTTACAGTTATCTTATTAATGAAAAATAATCCTTTAAATAGGCTTTGAAAGAAACAAAATAAACCCTAAAAACCCTAGGAAAAACCGGCCACTCAATGAAGAATTCTACCTTGGCCGAAACTTTCCTTTTCCTAATCTAATTTGGATTAATTAATTCCTTTATTTTGAATTAGGAATTAATTAATTTACAAAGAAAATAATAAAATAATAACTTTCCTAATCTTATTTGTCCAGAAAATAAATAAATAGAAACTAAAAAATAATGGTAGTTTCCTAAAACAAAAAGTAGAATAAAATTAGGAAACTAAAATACTAGCTTTTTGACTAAGTTGACTTTGACCAATCTTTGACCAAATTGAGCTCCAAATCAGCTTCTAGATGCTTTGTAGGATGAAAAATAAATTGAATATGAAGGCCCACACGTTGCCCATGCTTGGAAAAATAAGAAAAGGCTAATATAGTAAAATACAGTAAAGCCAGCAAGCAATACAGCAAATTCGGCCAAATTGTTGAAGCTGTCCGTACAAGCCCTTTTTGATTGCATTTGAGGCTGCTTTAACTTGATTCCATAACCTATTAGGCATATGTATTGAACCCATAAATCATTGGAACCATTTCATGCTTTTCGGACTCCAAAAATGTACCAAAACCGTCACCCGGGTCCGTATCGGCTTCCACCATTTGGATGCTTAGAATAGGCTTTGTATCTTCAAGTATGGACAAGCTCTGTTGAGATTGATTACTCCCTGTATAAATACTTCCAGGTTGTCCTTAAAGCTCTTAATTTGAGCTCTTGTGATTGGCCTAGTCTTCATCCGTGTCGAGTCAGCACCCCAGCGGGTTATCGGTTGAGCGGGCTCGGGCGGAATCACATCACACATTCTCTTACTTTTTTCCACTCAAAGAATTATCTCAAAGTTATAATTAAAACACACATAAAATAGGAATTAGATCACAAGTATGTCCTAATTAAATTTATCAATAAAACAGCAACAAAAACCAGCAAATATCGAGTGAATTGATAAAACCTAGTCTCGACTTAACTAACTAAAACAAAGGTAAAATTAACAAGGAAAATTTTTGGATTTAACAAGGGATAAATCATAATATTAAGGACCAATAATTCAAGGATAAAATATGAAAAAAGAGATTCAAATAATGAACAAGAAACAATTCAAATAAGATAAAGAATAATTGTTGGTTGTAGTCATTGTAATTTGAGTTTTTATTTCAAATCCTTTAGCAATTTTAATCCAGACAATTTTAGCACTCAAAATTCAAAATCCAGCAAGTAAATATTGAACCAATAATCAGCAACCCAGAAGTTACAAGTGTGTTTCCTGAAAATAATCAATTTCCCAACAATATTTTGCCAAAACTGGCCTTTGTACAGTAATGTTTTTTTTTTTTTTTTTAATCTTCAACTTTTCTTTCTTTTCTTCTTCTTCTTCTTCTTTCTCTTTTTTTTTTTTTTTAAATCACTCATTGAATGTAAACACCAACTCCAGTAGCAAGAAACAACACCAAACTCTGGGACAAACTTTCAACAAAAACAAAATTGCAAAAATTTGTAGGTTTTATGCAATATGTTTTCAAACTCCTTTTTTTTTTTTTTAAATATATGGATGCAACTAATTAAGATTAAAACAGTAAGGAGAAATCAACAATAAACCAAATTACTAAGAACTAATATACAAAACAACCAACAAACTAGGAAGCAAAATTTGGCTAAACAAAGAAACAAATTCGACTAAGTAGAAATTTTTTTTTTCTTTTTTGTAATACAGAACGTGAAGAAGATAGAAGCAAGCTTAACCTAATGTTAAAATTGCAGAATAATACAAAACAAAATAAAGCAAATAAGATAGATCAAACCTGAACAAAATTATGCTCTAATACCAAATGATACGAACCTAGGTCGACTTGCTCCAATACCCATATTATATTAGCCCAGATAAAAAAATTAAGTTCAGATTTTAAAGGTCATCTTAACCCCTAATCCACTTGTGATTAGAAACTTTGGTATATGATAAAGATTTCATAATAAGTGATGCATGTCCTATTGATAAGTCAAACTAAAATACTTGATTTCTATAAGTGTTTTAGGTGTTCAAAGAGAACAAAGAGAATTCATCTCACAAATAATTTTTTGTCTATTATGTATTCTTATTTATCATTGAAAATAAGCCTTTAAATAGGCTATGAATGAACAAAATAAAACCCTAAAAGACTAGGTAAAACCAGCTAAGTGTTTAGGAATCAAAGGTGTGGCTGAATTTTACCTCCTTTCCTAATCTAAATTGATTTAATTAATTCCTTAATTTTGAAATAGGAATTAAATAATTTACAATCAAAAGAATAAAATTATAACTTTTCTAGAGTAATTTTTCCAGCAAATAAATAAATAAAAACCAAAATAAAGACTATTTCCTAAAATAAAATTCAAATGTTCAAATTAGGAAACAAGTTGACTAGTTTGTCAAACAAGTTGTCTTTGACCAATCACCAGCTAGTTTAGGCTTCAAATCAGCTTCAATATGACATTTATTATGTCAAATAGGATCAATATTGATTCCTATACATTTCCCCTTGATTGGAATAAGTCAGACTTGCTTGATCAATAAAAGAAATCAAAGTCAGCGCCAAAATAAGCATTTTTGGCCAACATGAAGCTTCATGTGGAAATGTGCTATTGAATGCTTTTGCTTCTATCTTGGCATGATTTGATTGTCCTTTGAGTGCTCAATCATGGTCATAAGTCAAAAAATTCATTCCTTGGTGCCCAGAGTCCATAAGAGCACTAAAACAGCTTGCCGGGTCCATTTTCATTTTTGCCTTCATAACTTAGATGCATAAGATGGGCTTTGGATCTTTGGGTTTTTTCATGCCCTCTTGAGATTGAATCCCTCCTTGGATGAAGCTAACAAGGTTTTCCTGGAATCTCTTAGCTTGTGCCCTTGTTATTGGCCCTGTCTTCATTTGTACAGGATCAGAAACCCCAGCGTGTAGTCGGTTGTACAGGTATGGACAGATTCCCATCATAGGGACATTAAGATAGTTAATGTCATGGAAGTAAGATCTTAAGAAGACCCAAATCCTATAATTTTCTATTAAATAAAGAAGATTATAATTAGACGATAACACCTCGATCCTGAAAAAAGTTTCAAATTTGAATTTTGACTAAGCTTGACCGAAGTTGAACAGACTTTTTCCATGAGCGAAATTTTTTTCAGTAACTAAGACATCATTGCAAAGAAGATATTCCGAGATAATAGACTAGTAGCATGCCATAATCGGAGCTGAAATTAGAATATTATGATCAAAACAATGTATTGTTCGGACTGATCAAACGAGGCCAATGTTGAATCTTTATCCGTATAAATTATGGCTTTCACTCCTGAACCATCACATAGTGCTCATCAATATGAGTCCGTAAACTAACACTACACTTAATTTGGATCTACGTTGAAAAGTTATGGATCTATAAATTCGTATTTATTTTTTTGGGGACTAACTCTACCAGGTGGTTTTTATCAAAAAGTGTGTAAAGGTCCCAACCTAACCTATACCACTAACCCTCCTATTTTGGACTCATTGGTTCCAAATATGGCGTCCAGACTATTTAGGTGTTATGTTGATTTGAAATTTTACCAAAATTTCCAGGCCATTTTCCAACCATAGGTAGCGAGTTGGGCTTTTTTGAGCTAAGTATTCTTAGTTTCCTTTTTACTAGCTTTCATTTGATATATAGTTTGCTAACTATTATTGAGTATTTAAAAGTTTACTATTTTTTAGCTAATTTTGAAAATTGCTGTAAAATTGGTCTATGATGGAAGTTTTTCCTAGGAAAATTATTGTATATAGATTCCCAGTAGCTCATAGGGGTTAATGGAATGCTCAACTTCATAAAATTAGGCATAAATGAGAGAAACACAAAATTTGCTGGCAATAGGCCATTTGAGGTCATTGATTACCAACTTTAGGAACCCGAAGTAATGAAAGTAAATTTTAAAATAATTAGTGTATTCTGGTACCTTGGAAGAACGTATATGATATCTAGAAAATATTTTCTGGTGTATGTTAGGTATCCGACGGGAGTAGCAGTAGACCTTACAGTAGAGCAAGGATGAATAAATGCCATTACTATGAGTGACATATTTCTCTAAGTTTTATTTTGGAGTAAAATAAATATTTACATATATATATATATATATACATATTTATTTATTTATTTGTTCATTATTAAATTTGGATTTAAAGGCGTTATTTAAAAAATCATCTTGACTGGGTATTTTAAAATTTTTTGAAAGGATTTACATACTTATGTTTAATTAAAAAAAATTATTTATTAATTAATTGTTGTAATTGCCGATCTACATTTTTTTTAATGAACTTTAAACTATTGGGTTTGTTGTAGAGTTAACAAGATATTAGTTTATGTGGTTTCTTTTTTAAGGCTTCCGTGCTTTAATTTTATTTATAATCTATGTTTAAAATGCAAAATTGTTTATCATTAATTTTAGTTTTCGTAAAACAATGAAGTTAATTAAACATTCTATTTATATGGATATATATATATATATATATATGTGTGTGTGGGCGTATGGGTACATAACTAAGCTAATGTATATCATTATTTGTTTATTTATTTATTTATACATTTATTTATTAATTAACTTAAAAGTTGATTCTAAAGAACTAAGAGTTATAAAAGTATTTATTATTAAGATGATCTTAATGTGGTTTATTTTCTTAACATCTTACATTTAGATTTTCAAAATGTTATTATTGGTTATTGGATTTTAGGTAGCACTTAAATGTGTAAAGTTATGTTTCATTTTATGGGATTTGCCAAATTATTCATTGTTTTTAAATTTTATAAGGAGTCGATATTTTCGCATTTGTATTTTTATACATGACTAGTTGGTTTATAGGTACATCATATAGTATCGATTTTCTGAATATATACGTAATCATTTTAGCCTGCATGTTATATGTAGTCATCCTTTGTTAACTGTGGTAAGCGCGAGTAGATAGGTATTATGCTGTGATATTATTAGTCACTCTCTCTATATCCCAAGGATGACTGCTTATATTTAGCCATCTTATAGGCGCTAAAGCGAGTTTTTTTTTTGGGGGGGTGGGGGGCGTTGGGGGGGGGGGGGGGGCAAGTATTTTTGCAATGATGATAGTAGTTACCCCTTTATCAATAGGATGTTAAGTTATTTAGCATCAACACCTTTGGGTTGCTGAAAGGCCCGTGTACAGGTCCTCGTCCTTTCTCTATCTTTTGTTAAGTGATGTTTGCGACGCTAAATATCACTTGATAGTATTGGTATATCATTTGGTGCATCAAGTATCATTTTGACATATATATATATATATATTATAATATGTATATATCATATGGTGCATCAAGTATACAACACCTGATGAGAACTCGCCTGTACCAGTACAACCGATAACCCACTGGGGTTCAGATCCTATACAGTTAAAAAATCGGGCCAATCACTAGGGCAGAAGCCAAGAGATTTAAGGACAACCTGACTGGATTTATACAAGGAGTTATCAATCCTAAAAATGGCTTGTCAATATAAGAAAATTCAGAGCCTATTTTAAGCATTCAAGTGGTGGAGGCTAATATGGACCCGTGTAGTTGTTTTAGTTCATTTATGGATTTTGGGCAGCAAGGAATGGATTCGTAACTTCATGAATTCAATTGATATCAAGAAAAGGCCATATAATCATGTCAAGGTAGAAGCAAAGGTGTCTAAATTCAGCTTGTGCGCACAACACCTCAATTTTTCTGAAAATGCATTAAATTGGCACTGACTTTGCTATATTTTATTGATTTGACATTTTCTCTTTGTTCCAATCAAGGGAAACATATGGGAAACATAATTAATCCTATTTGGCATCTTAAATGGCACATTGGATATGACTTTGAGCCTTTACAAGCTGGAAGTTGGTTAAAATTAGCTTAGTTGTCAAACTAGTCAACTAGTTTTCTAATTTGAATTTGACTTTTTGTTTTAGGAAACTATCTTTTATTTTGGTTTTTATTTTTTTATTTTTCTGGACAAATCAACTTAGAAAAGTTAGAATTTTTATTATTTTTCTTGTAAATTAATTAATGCCTAGTTCAAAATAAAGGAATTAATTAATTAAACTAGGATCAGGAAACTAAAGAAATTCGGCCGCCATTGCTTTCCTTTGTTATTGGCCAAATTTTACCCTAGGATTTTAGGGTTTTATTTTGTTCATTCAAAGCCTATTTAAAAACTTATTTTCAATAAGAAATCAACTTACATTATTACTCATAAATTTATTTGTGAGATAGAACTCTCTTTATTCTCGTTGAACACCTAAAATACTTAATAGAAATCAAGTGTTTTAGTTTAACTTATCAATAGGACATCCATCACCTATTGTGGCATCTTCATTTTATACCAAGATTTCTAGTCTTAGGTTGATTAGGGGTTGAGGTAACCATAAGAACTTGAACTTAATTTTTCGATTTGGCCTTATATAATACGGGTTTAGAAGTAACTCGAACACCATACTAAGTCCATGATCTGGTTTGGCTCATGAGAAGCTTAGTATCATATTTTTACTCCCTATAGATTAGTGGGTTTGATGGCAATCATAGATAACCACCCTAGCCGTATTGGTAGTGGTATACCTACAAACAGCTGACATCATGAGATCATGTATTGGTATATTGTATAGTACATCGGCTATATTTTCGCTACAAGTGTATGATTTTACCTAATTATCATTATTATTATTATTTTTGTTGTTGTTGTTAACTGCAAGATTGTTGTGTTTGTCCAAATTGATGACTTTATGGATTTGGAAGTATGTGTGTAACATTATGAAATAAGAGGAAGGTTTATACAATATTGGTAACAAAAATCCATATCAACCTTTAGGCAAGTATGAGTTTTCAGGTAGGTGTATTAGCTTTCGGGCATTTCACTCAAATTCTTTAAGATATCTTATGTGTTAACGTAATTTCTTTTATTTAGAGATATCTTACAATTTATTGCCTTTTAACGGTATAAATTTGTATCTATATATTTCCTAGATGTGTAAAAAGTAACTATATGATTTCGGATATGGCACCTAAGTTTCATGGGCAAGGAAACCATCACCTTCTCCATGATCCATTGGTCACTTAGTCTCTCACCTAGCACCATAATTTGATTCACCACATTAAGGAGCCTTGTGGTGATCTCCTTAACCTTTTTTTTGTCTTTTGATATGAACCTGGATCGACTTACTCCTAAACACGTATTATATTAGCCTGTATCATAATTAAGCTTAGGTTCTAATGCCCACCTCAACCCCTAACCAACTTGTGATTAGAAACTTTGGTATATGATGAAGAGGCCACAATAGGTGATGGATGTCCTATTGATAAGTCAAATTAAAACACTTGATCTCTATTAAGTGTTTTAGGCATTCAAAGAGAATTCTTCTCACAAATAATTTTTTAATAATCTTCTAAACTCCGTTCCATTGAAAAATAAGCCCTTAAAAAGGCTAAAGTTACAAAACAAAATCCCTAAATCAACTATAGTAATTTTCGGCCAACATGGCTTAAGAAACAAAGGTGTGGCCGAATTTCCTATATTTTCTTAAACTAATTTGGATTAATTAATTTCTTAATTTTAAAATAGAAATTAATTATTTTACAATCAAAATAATAAAATATCAACCTTCCTAAAGTAATTTGTCCAGCAATTAGATAAATAAAAATCAAAGTAAAAGATTAATTTCCTAAAAAAAAAATCAAATTTCAGATTAGAAAGCTAGTTGACTATTTTTACAACTAAGCTGTCTTTGTCCAATCACAGCTAGTTTAGACACGAAATCAGCTCCAATATGCCATGTAGGATGCCAAATAGGATTAATATTGGTTCCCATACATTGCCTTTGATTGGAATAAGGAAAACTTGCTTAATTCAAAATAAAGGTCAAAGTCAGTGCCAATACCATGAATTTTAGGCCAAATTGAACTCCATGCATAAATGATATCTTTGAATGCTTTTGCTTCTGCCTTGACATGATTTTATGGCCATTTGTGTGCTCAATCACTTTCATAAGCTAACAAATTCATTCCTTACTGCCCGGAGCCCATAGTTGCACTAAAATGGCTTCCCGGGTCCATTTCCACATTCATAACTTGGATGCATAAAATGGGCTTTGGATTTTTGGGTATTGTCATGTTATGCGAATCCGCTCATGCTCGCACAACTGATAACCCACTAGGTTGCTGTCCCGATATAAATGAAGACAGGACCAATCATTAGGGCTTAAGCTAAGAGGTTTAGGGACAACCTTGCTGCCTTTATCCAGGGGGTAATTCATTCTCAAGATGGCTTGTCCATATCTGAAGATCAAACACCTATTTTGGGCATACAAGCGGTGGAAGCCGATACGGACCTGGGTAGCCGTTTTTGTGCATTTATGGATTTTGAGCGGCAGGAAATGGGTTAAAATATTGTTGAATACACTTGAAATCACTAAGAAGTCATGGGAACTGGTCAAGGTTGAAGCTAAGCTGGTCATTTAAGTGGTATGCGCATGAGAGAGAAATTGGCCGGGTTTTGCTCTATTTTCCGCTCGCTTTACTGTATTTTACTGAATTGGCTCTTTCTCTTTCCTCCAAGCAAGGTCAATGTGTAGGACTTCATGATCAGTCTATGTGGCATCCTAAAAAGCATATGGAAGCTGATTTGGAGCCTAAATTGGTCAAAGTCAACTTAGTCAAAAAGATAGTATTTTAGTTTCCTAATTTGGTTTCTACTTTTTGTTTTAGGAAATTACCTTTACTTTTTGGTTTTTATTTATTTATTTTCTGAAAAAAATAAGTTTAGGAAATTTATAATTTTATTATTTTCATTATAGGTTAACTAATTCCTAATTCAAAGTAAAGAATTAATTAATCAAAACTAGATTAGGAAATAAGGAAACTTTCGGCCATATTAGGAATCTTCATTGTATGGGCGGTTTTACCTATTGTAATTAGGGTTTATTTTGTTTTCTCTTAGCCTATAAAAGGGCTTGTTTTCTAGGAAGAACACACTATTAATAATACTAATAATTTATTTTTTGACATTGAATTTCTCTTTGTTCTTTTGAACACCTAAAACACCATTAGTGAATGAGTGTTTTAGTTTGACTTATCAATAGGCCTTCCATTACCTGTTGTGGCATCTTTATTATATACCAAGGTTTTTTATCAATAGGCCTTCCATTAGAACTTGAACATAATTAGATCCGGGCTAATATAATATGGGTTTAGGCGCAGGTCGTCCTAGGTTGGTATCATTTGGTATCCGACCCAAATTTTGTACAGGTTTGATCTGTCTTTATTTGGTTTCTTTGTTTTTATGTTAGTCTGCAATTTTAGCATTAGGTTAAGGTTGCTTCTATCATCATACACATTTTACGTATTTTTTTTTTTTAAAAAAATCCATTCCTATTCAAATTAGGTTTTCCTTGTTCTATAGTATTTTTGTTTCCTAGTTTGTTGGTTGTCTTTCATTATTGTTCTTATTAATTTTTGTTTTTTGTTGATTTTTTCTTTGGTGTTTTAGTCTTAAATATTTGCATTCATATATTAAAAAAAAAAAAAACTGCACAATTTGTCTTTTGTTTGGGAGGTCACGGGTTTGGTGATTATCTAGTGTTGGAATTGCAATTTTGGTGTTGATTCTTGCTATTGCAGTTGTCTTATTTTTTGTTAGTAAAAAAAAAAGAAAAAGAAAAAGAAAAAGAACAATCCGAATAAAAAAATCGGTTTATTGAATTTGGTGTTGAAATTTTTTGCTGGAAATTTCTTGGAGCTGCTGTTTTATTGATTATTTATTCAATATTTGGAGTTGCTAGAAAATTATTTGTGTTGCTGGATAATTGAATTTTGGGTACTTAGATTATTTGGATTAAAATTAGTTAAAGGAACTGATACAAAACTAGAATTATAAGAACAACAACCAACATTATTCTTTAATTTTGTTTGAATTGACTCTTGTTCATGTTTGAAATTCTTTTTCTAAATTTTTATTCTTGAACCTTTAATTTCTTACCATCTAGTCCAGCTCTTATTGATTCCAAAAATTTTCTTGTAATTTGCCTTATTTTGCCTAGAAAAGCCGAAATTTAGATATTTTAAATTCATTCAGTATTACTTGCTTTTTGCTATTGATTTGTTGATAAGTTTAATTAAAACATACTTGTGATCTAATTGCTATTTTGTGGGTGTTTTAATTAGAACTTTTAGATAATTCATTGAGTAGAAAAAGGCAAGAGTGTGTGAGCTTAAAAGAGGGTAAAAGTCGAAACTATTATGAAAACACGAGTGTCGAGACCTTGATTGAGTGAAACACGTAAGAGAGTGATTTTTGATGAGAATTTATTTTATTTTGTATTATTTATACTAACATGGTAGATTCAAGGTTGAGAAGAGGAGATCCACCACTAAGAATTAATGAAGAAGAATCCGTAGGATTTCATGGTGATTCCCGAGCTATAGGGAGTGGTGAGCAACGGACATGAGGGCTGTCTTGGAACAATTGCAGCGGATGAATGCTTAATTTGACCACATAAATCAAAGTATGGATAGAATGGAAACATCTCATGGTGGACCAAATTTGAGGCAAGAGTTCCATGGAGGTCAAGGTCGAGGTCGCGGAGGCCGTGGACAACCTAAAGAGGAGTTTGAAGATCGAGGAAGGAATGGATGAAACACTTGCTGTCCAAGAGAGGCTAGGCCATGGGAGGCATAAGAGAGTGGAGATAGATGATGATCTTGGCAACATCAAGGTAAATATACCACCTTTCATGGGGAAAAGTGATCCGAAGGCTTATTTAGAACGGGAGGAGAGTATGGAGATGATTTTCGATTGCCACAACTATTCGAAGGCTAAGAAGGTGAAATTGGCAGCAATGGAATTTCGTCATTATGCACTCCAATGGTGGACCAATGAGGAAAACACCGAAGGAGAGTTGGTGATGACTTGATCACTACATGACGACAAATGAAAGGAGCCATGAGGAAGCGGTTCGTACCATCACACTATCATAGGTTGCTGCATCAAAGACTTCAATATTTATCTCAGGGAAATAAGTCCATGCAAGATTATTACAAGGAGATGGAGATGCTTATGATGAGGTTAAGCACGAATGAAGATAAAAAAGCAACCATGGCAAGGTTTCTTGGTGCTTTGAATGGTGAAATACCTAATCAACTAGAATTGCAACAATATGTGGAATTGGAGGAGATGTTGCATGTGGCTACTAAATTAGAGCATCAATTCAAGAGGATGGGTGTAGGCTCACAGTTTGGAGGTGTTTCCAACAGCTGAAGATCAAATCTAAGTGGCTGGAGAAACAATCCTACCTTTGAAAGCAAGTCAAAGCCAAAAGGTGGAGAACAAAGTTCAAATTGGCCAAAAAGGGAGTCCAAAGCCAAATCTGTCCAAGCACCAAAGAATGAGGTAAAATCTTGTCCTAAACCTTCAAGACCTAGAGAAATTATTTAAGTGCCAGGAACAAGGACACATTAGTAGCCAATGCCCAAATAGAAGAATCATAGTGTTAAAGGGTAATGGTGAGCTAGAATCAAAAAGTGAAGAAAGTGGGTGTGAGACTGAACAAGGATAGGAAGAACTTGAAGATGAAGCCGAGACACTCCATGTATCCAATGCTGAATTAAACTTGGTTTCTAGGAGAGTACTTACTGTATACAAGGATAAGGATCAAGTTCAAAGGGAAAATATCTTCCACACCCAATGTGAAATCTAACATAAGATTTGTAGTTTGATTATTGATAGTGGAAGTTGTACAAATGTAATTAGTAATATTGCGGTTGATAAATTAGGCTTAACAACTATTAAACATCCCAAACCATACAGATTACAATGGCTTAATGATAGTGGTGAAATTAAAGTGAATAAACAAGCCAAGGTAAAATTTAGCATAGATAAATATGTGGATGTTGTTTCGTGTGATGTTATGCCTATGCATGCTAGACATATTCTATTAGGTAGACCATGGTAATTTGATAAAGATGCTACTCATTATGGTTGAGAAAATTCTAGTATTTTTAGATTTAAAGGTAAGAAGGTCAAGCTGGAGCCATTGAATTCCAAGGAAGTGTATAGAGACCAATTACAAATATAACAAAGGAGGGAGGCCAAAAAAACTCAAAGAGAAGGCTAGTATGGCACCAATGGCTTCACCAACCATCCAAGAAGTTAAGTCCAAGCTTGCTGTTAAAGATAAGTCTTCTAAGACTCAAATTGAATGGAAAAATCATGAGAAAACTGAATGTGGGGTGAGAAAAATGGAGAAACCCGAGAGAGAGGGAAGTTATGTGGTGGCCGAGAGAAAGAAAGGAAAAGAAAGAAAAGGAGGGAAAAATAAAACTTTTTATTTTAGTTTTCGGGATGTTAATAAAGCTATCTTGAGTAAGAAACCATTGCTGGTCATGATTTATAAAGATAATTATTTTAATGATCAAGCTAACTTTAAAGAACTTGAATTGCCAAGTTCAATTATTTATCTTTTGCAAGATTTTGGAGATGTCCTTTCCGATGAAATTCCAAATGGATTACCACCTATTAGAGGGATTGAACATCAAATTGACTTTGTTCCAAGGGCTGTCATACCAATTAGACCTGCATATAAAAGTAATCCCGAAGAAACAAAAGAGCTACGAAGGCAGGTAAGTGAGTTACTTGATAAAGGTTACATTAGTGAAAGTATGAGTCCATGTGTTGTTCCTGTTTTATTAGTGCTTAAAAAAGATGGTTCTTGGAGAATGTGTGTTAATTGTAAGGCTATAAATAATATCACCATTAAATATAGACATCCAATTCCTAGATTAGATGATATGCTTGATGAATTGCATGGTGCTTGGATGTTTACTAAAATTGATCTTAGGAATGGATACCATCAAATTAGGATGAAAGACGGTGGTGAATGGAAGACCGCATTTAAGACTAAATATGGGCTCTATAAATGATTGATCATGCCTTTTGATTTAACTAATGAACCTAGTACTTTCATGAAGCTTATGAATCATGTTATGCATCCATATATTAGTAAATTTGTGGTTGTGTACTTTGATGATATTTTAGTGTATAGTCGAAACTTAGATGAACATATAGAACATCTTAGGCAAGTTTTAAATATTATTAGGAAAGAAAGGTTATTTGTTAACATGAAAAAGTGTGACTTTTGCAAAGATGAGCTGTTTTTCTAGGATTTGGAGTAAGTGCTACAGGAATCAAAGTTGACCAATCTAAAGTTCAAGCAATCAAGGAGTGGCTGACACCAACCTCTATCACTCAAGTAAGGAGCTTTCATGGTTGGGTAGGTTTCTATTGAAGATTTGTCAAGGACTTTAGCACTATCACAGCACCTTTGAATGAAGTTGTAAAGCAGAATGTTGGTTTTAAATGGAGGCAAGTACAAGAAAAATCTTTTAATTTATTGAAAGAAAAATTACGTAATGCACATTTACTAGTTTTGCCAAATTTTTCTAAGACTTTTGAAATTGAATGTGAGCTTTAGGTGTAGGTATTGGAGCTGTATTAATGCAAGAAAGAAGACCCATAGCCTATTTTAGTGAGAAATTAAATTGAGCTGAACTAAACTACCTGACATATGACAAGGAGATGTATGCTTTGGCGAGGGCTTTGGAAACATGGCAGCACTATTTCATGCCAAAAGAATTTTTGATTCATACGGATCATGACTCTTTGAAGCGTATTAAAGGTCAAGGAAAGCTCAACCGAAGGCATGCCAAGTGGATTGAATTTATTGAGGCCTTTCCATATGTGATCCGTTACAAGAAAGGTAAAGAAAATATGGTTGCCGATGCATTATCCTGAAGGTATGTTCTCTTTTCTACCTTAGATGCTCGATTGCTTGGTTTTAAACAATTAAAGGAATTTTATGAGCATGATAGTGACTTTGGAGAAATATTTAGAACCTGTTTAAAACATGGATTTAATAAATTTTACATATTTGAGGGGTCTTTCTTTAGTGAAAACAAATTTTGTGTGCCTAATTGTAGCATTCGGGAGTTACTGGTTTGGGAAAGTCATGGGGGTGGTTTAATGGGTCACTGTGGTGTTTTTAAAACTTTATCCTTGCTGCAAGAGCTTTTTTATTGGCCTAACATGAAGGGGAATGTTGAGAGAATATGTGAAAGATGCTTGAAATGCCAAAAGACCAAGTCCACCTGAAACCGCATGAATTATACCATCCTTTGCTGATTCCTTCGTATCCTTGGGTAGATTTTTTTTACGGATTTTATTCTTGGTTTGCCTAGGTCAAGGACAGGTAAGGATTCAATTTTTGTTGTTGTAGATAGATTTTCTAAGATGGCACATTTTATTGCATGTAATAAAACTAATGATGCATCTAATATTGCTGATTTATTTTTCAAAGAAATTGTGAGATTGCATGGAAGCCTAAGACTATTATTGTTTCGGATAGGAATGCTAAGTTCTTAAGTTATTTTTGGAAAACTTTATGGGTAACTTAGGTACTAAGCTTTTATTTTCTACTACTTGTCATCCACAAACTAATGGACAAACTGAAGTAGTGAATAGAACTTTGTCTGCATTGTTGAGAGCATTAATTAGTAGAAATTTAAGAACTTGGGAAAAATGTTTGCCACATTTTGAATTTGCTTATAATAGGTCTTTACATTTAGCGACTAAATTTACTCCTTTTGAAATTGTTTATAGGTTTAAATCCTTTAATTGCATTAGATTTAACACCTTTACTTTTAAGTGAACGTGCTAATCTAGATGGAAAACAAAAAGCTAATTTTGTGAAGCAGATTAATGAAAATACCAAGGAAAATATTGAGAGGAGGACCGAGCAATATGCAAGGAATGCTAATCAAGGCCCAAAAAAAGTTGTCTTTAAACTTGGAGATTGGGTTTCGTTGCACCTAAGAAATGAGAGATTTCCCGAGCAAAGGAAGTCGAAACTTATGCGACGTGGAGATGGACTTTTCAAATTTTGGAGCGGATAAATGACAATGCTTACAAATATGATTTGCTGGGTGAGTATAATGTTAGTGCTACATTTAATGTTGCTAATTTGTCTTCTTTTGCTACAGGTGATGATTTTGCGTATGCCTGCACAACCGACAACCCGCTGGGTTCTGATCTGATATGGATGAAGATCGGGCCGATCACTAGGGCTCAAGTTAAGAGGTTTAGGGACAACCTTACTACCTTTATCTAGGGGGTAATTCATTCTTAAGACAGCTTGTCCATATCTGAAGATCCAACACCTGTTTTGGGCATACAAGTGGTGGAAGCCGATAAGGATCCGGGTAGCAGTTTTGGTGCATTTATGGATTTCGGGCAGCAGGAAATGGGGTCAAATCTTCTTGAATTCACTTAAAATCACTAAGAAGTCATGGGAACTGGTCAATGCCGCAGCTTAGCTAGTCATTTAAGTGGTGTGCTCATGAGAGAGAAATTGGCCGAGTTTTGCTGTAGTTTCCACTAGCTTTACTATATTTTGCTAAGTTGGCTCTTTCTCTTTCCTCCAAGAAAGGGCAACATGTGGAATTTCATGATTAGCCTATGTGGCATCCTAAAAAGTATATGGAAGCTGATTTGGAGCCTAAATTGGTCAAAGTTAACTTAGCCAAAAAGATAGTATTTTAGTTTCCTAATTTGGTTTCTACTTTTTGTTTTAGGAAATTACCTTTACTTTTTTTTTTAATTTCTTTATTTGCTGGAAAAATAAGTTTAGGAAAGTTAGTATTTTATTATTTTCATTGTAAATTATTTAATTCCTAATTCAGAATAAACAAATTAATTAATCAAAATTAAATTGGAAAGGAGGAGACTTTCGGCCATATTAGAAATTTTCATTGCATGGCCGGTTTTACCTATTGTAATTAGGGTTTATTTTGTTTTCTCTTGGCCTATAAAAGGGCTTGTTTTTTAGGAAGAACACACCATGAATAATATTTAGAATTTATTTTGTGAGATTGAATTTCTTTTTCTTCTTTTGAACACCTAAAACACCATTAGTGAATGAGTGTTTTAGTTTGACTTATCAGTAGGCCTCCCATTACCTATTGTGGTGCCTTCATTATATACCAAGGTTTCTAATCACAGGTTGGTTAGGGGTCAAGGTGACTGTTAGAACTTGAACATAATTAAATCCGGGCTAATATAATATGGGTTTAGGCGCAGGTCGTCCTAGGTTCGTATTATGTCATGCCCTCTTGAGAATTAATAACACCTTATAAGAAACCAACTGCGCTATCCTTAAATCTATTAGCTTGTGCCCGTGTGATTAGCCCTGTCTTCAGTTGGACGGGATTAGCACCCTAACGAGTAGTCGGTTGTATGGCTACAGACGAATTCTCATCATTCCCCTCCTCTTAAAAATGATTTGTCCTCAAATCAAAATCATCGCTTACAGCAAATGGAGATAAATTAGCAACATTAAATGTAGGACTCACATTATACTCACTTGGTAAATCAAGTTTGTAAGCATTTTCATTGATCCTCTCCAAGACTTGAAAAGATCCATCCCCTCGAGAAATAAACTTTGACTTTCGTTGCTTCGTAAACCTCTCCTTTCTTAAGTGCAATAGAACCCAATCACCTGGATTAAACACTATCACAACAAATCCTATAAATACAAGCTCATCTTGGCAAAAATCACATTAGCTTTGTAGTTCCTTTGTCTCCTTAAGATTATTTTTTTATACATGCCTATTAGGAATTACAGCTCTAGGAATATAATCAATTTGATATTCAATCCCTCGAATAGGTTGTAACCTGCTAGGAATTTCCTCCAGAAAGATATCTTCAAATTCCTGCAAAAGAGAAGAAATAGAACTTGGCAATTCAATATCTTTAGGGTTAGCTTGATGATTTAAATAAGTATCTTTATAAATCATAACCAACATAGGTTTCGTTTCTTACTCACAAATGCTTTATTAATATCACCTAAACTAAGATAATTTTTTTTCTTTTTCTTCTCTCTTCTCTCTTTTTCTTTACCTCTCTCGGCCACCTCTCTTTTTCCCTCAGTCTTGGTTTTCTCACCCTTTTTCTTTCTCTCGGGTTCATCTCTCTTTTCCTCTCAAATTTAGTTTTAGAAGAATTACCTTGATTTAGTGGGTCAGCCTTACCTCCTTTTTTCAGTTGGTAAAGCCGTGGGTTCCACACTTGCCTTCTCCTTTTGCCATTTGGCTCCCCTCCTTTGTTACAATTGTAGTTGGTCTCTCAACACCTCTTCTGGAGTCAACGGGTCAAGCTTAATCTTCCTTCCTTTAAATTTAAAAAAAAAATAGCATTTTTTCAACCATAAATGTATAGTATCCTTATCTAGTTTCCATGATCTTCCTAATAAAATATGTCTAGCATGCATAGGTACAACATTACATAAAACAAGATTCACATATTTGTCAATGCTAAATTTTACCTTGGCTTGTTTGTTCACTTTCATCTCACCACTATCATTAAGCCATTAAAGTCTACATGGTTTGGGATTTTTAATTGTTGTTAACCCTAATTTCTCAACCACAGCATTACTAATAACATTAGCACAACTTCGACTATCAATAATCATACTACAAATATTACCTTGAATATCACATCTAGTATGGAAGATGTTTTCTCTTTGGATTTGATTCCCATCCTTGTACATAGTTAGAACCCTCCTTGCCATCAAGCTAAGTTCGACCCTTGATGCCTTTAGGGTCTCGGGTTCTCCATGTTCTTCATTTTCAATTTCTTCCTAAACAAGTTCAGCTTCCTCTTTGGATTCTTCACTTTCAGACTTCAACTCTCCATTACCTTTCAGTACCATAATTCTTTAGTTTGGACATTGGTTGGCAACATGTCCTCATTTCTAGCACTTAAAACAAACAATATCTCAAGTTCTTGAGGGTTTAGGATAAGATTTACCTTCAAACTTTTGTGCTTGATTAGAATCCGGCTTTGTATCTATCCTCGGATGATTGGAACTTTCACCTTCAAGCTTTAATTTTTGTCTTGAATCAAAGGCGGGATAGCTTTTCCAAATACTTAAACTTGATCTCCTATTATTAAAAACCCATCCAAACCATGAGCTTGTACCCCTCCTCTTAAATTGGTTCTCAATTTTAATGGCCACATGAAGCATCTGTTCCAATTCCATATATTGTTGTAACTCCACTTAGTTAGCTATTTCTCGATTTAAACCTCCCAAAAACCACCCCATGGTTGCCTCACGGTCCTCATTCATGCTCAAACTCATCATGAGCATCTCCATCTCCTTGTAGTAATCCTCCACGATCCTACTTCCTTGTGATAATGAATGGAGTCTTTGATGCAACATCCTATGGTAATGGGTTGGCATAAATCTCTTTCTCATGGCATCTTTCAATTGTAGCCAAGTGGTTATAATCGCATCACCAACTCTCCTTCGGGTACCTTGCTCATTATTCCACCATTGTAATGCATAATGACCAAATTCCAAAGCAGCCAATTTCACCTTCTTTGCCTCAGAATAGTTATGGCAATAAAAAATCATCTCCATGCATTCCTCCCATTCATGTTAAGCCTTTAGATCACTTTTACCTAAAAATGGTGGGATATTGACCTTAATATTTTCAAGGTCATCATCTTCCTCCTGGGCTTGCCTTCCATGGTTTTGCCTTCCTTGGAGTGCAAAAATATCTTCAAACTCCTCCTCAAGGTTATCTCCAAAATTACCTCCTTCGAATTCCACCTTAAAATGTCCGCATGCTCCACAACCTCGACCATGTCCTCCATGTAAGTCCATCTTTGGATTCAGCCCAACTTGTGATGTTTCAAATCTGTCCATCCTTTGATCAAGTTGATCAAAGTGAGCATTCATCCGTTGTAATTGTTCCAAAACCACCATCATGTCTGTAGGTTCTCCTCCACTTCCCATTGTTCTAGATTCTCCTTTAAATCCCATAGATTCTTCTTCAATATTTCTTAATGAGTCTCATCCTCTTCTTATTCTTGAATCTATCATGTTAGTAAAAATAATGAAAAAATCCTCACTAAATTCACTTCCGTATGTGTTTCACTCAAACAAGGTCTCAACACTCTTGTTTGCATATTAGTTTTGGCTTTTGACCATCTTTTAAGCTCAAACTCTTTTGCCTTTTTCCACTCATAAGAATATCTCAAAGTTCTATTGAAACACACTCAAAAAAGCAATTAGATCGCTAGTATGCCTTAATTAAACTTATCAATAAAATAACAAGAAAAAGCAAGCAAATACCGAGTGATTTGAAAAAAATCTAGTCTCGACCTTACTAACCAAAAATAAGGTAAGATAACAATGCAATTTTCAGAATTAATAAGGAATAGACCAGAATATTAAGAAACCAAAAATTCAAGGATAAAATTTAGAAAAGAGATCCAAACAGCGTATAAGAAACAATTCGAACAAAATATGGAATAGTTGTTAGTTGTAGTTCTTGTAATTTAAGTCTTTGTATCAAATCCTTTAACCAATTTTAATCCAAAAAATTTTATCACTCAAAATTCAAATCTCCAGTAGCAATATAGAATGAATAACAGCAACTCCAAATAATCACAATTGAAATTCCACACTAAACAACCTTCATTCTTCAATCCTTCAAAAAACCAACCCTTTTACTATTATTATTTTTTTTTTTATCTTCGTCTTTCTTCTTTTTTTATTTTTTTTAAATCACTCATAGAATATAAACAAAATCTTCAATAGCAAATATCACCACCAAAAATTCCAATTCCAATGCCAAAATTTTACAAAACCCAATCCACATTTTCAAACAAAAACAATTGCACAAATTTTAAGGTTTTATGCATTATGCTTTCAAAACTCTCACTTCCTTTTTTTGTTTTTATATAGAACATGAATAGATAGGAAACAACCTTGACCAGATTTTAAAATTGCATATTAACACAAGACAAAATAAAGCAAATAGGATAGATCAAACCTGAGCAAAATTCTAATGGCCACCTTAACCCCTAACCAACTTGTGATTAAAAACCTTAGTATATGATGAAGATGTCAAAATAGGTGATGGATGTCCCATTGATAAATCAAACTAAAACACTTGATCTCTATTAAATGATTTAGGTGTTCAAAGAGAACAAAAGAATTCTATACTTAATCTCTATTAAATGTTTTAGGTGTTCAAAGAGAACAAAAGAATTCTTCTCACAAATAATTTTTGAATAATCATCTAAGCTCCATTACAATGAAAAAATAAGCTCTTAAGTAGGCTAAAGTTACAAAACAAAAATCCTAAATCAACTATAGTAATTTTCGGCCAACATGGATTAGGAAACAAAGGTGTGGCCGAATTTCCTATCATTTCCTAAACTAAATTGGATTAATTAATTCCTTAATTTTAAAGTAGGAATTAATTAATTTACAATCAAAATAATTAAATACCAACCTTCCTAAGGTAAGTTTTCTAGAAATTAGATAAATAAAAATCAAAATGAAAGACTAATTTCCTAAAACAAAAGTCAAATTTCAAGTTTAGAAACTAGTTGACTAGTTTAACAACTAAGCTGTCTTTGTCCAATTATCAGCTAGTTTGGGCTCCAAATCAGCTTCAATATGCCATTTAGGATGTCAAATAGAATTAATATTGGTTCCCATATGTTTCCGCTTATTGGAATAAGGAAAAATTGCTTGATTCACAAGAAGGTCAAAGCCAATGCCAAAACCATACATTTTCGGTCAAATTGAACTCCATGTGCAATGATGCATTTGAATGCTTTTGCTTCTGCTTTAACATGATTTTATGGCCCATTAGAGTGCTCAATCATTTTCATAAGCCAACAAATTCATTCCTTGCTGCTCGAAGTCCATAATTGTACTAAAACAGCTTCCGGGTCCATTTCCACCTTCATAACTTGGATGCATACAATGGGCTTTGGGTCTTCAAATATTGTCATGCCCTCTTAAGGATTAATAAAATCTTGTATGAAGCTAACCGGGTTGTTCTTAAATCTCTTAGCTTGTGCCCGTGTGATTGGCCCCGTCTTCAGTTGTACAGGATCAACACCTCAGCGAGTAATCAGTTGTATGGGTATAGGCAGATTCTCATCATCTTTCATCTTGATAATCTCAAACTCCCTCCTTAGGTTAAGTATTTATATTTGTCTTTTCCTTACACTCCCTTGGAACTCTTCTCAAAGTTTGCCCTGAGCTTCCTTAGCACTCTCACATGACATTATCCTTGTGAAAATGGTGTCATTAGCACAAAAATGAATGGCAGTGATGGCTTTAAATTAGCCAATTCCTCTTCATGGTGCTTGATTTGGTTGACCATTGCTCCTTGTCTTAAAGGCTTGGGTTCTTGGAAATTTATGGTGACCTTTCAAAGACCATAAGTCTTCAAGTAGGCTTGCATCTTGATACTCCCAATTTTGTAGTTCTCCCCATTGAAGATAGGAGGAGAAGGAGATGAGAAACTTGAAGAGGCCATGTGAATGTTACTCTCAGATATGAAGGAATATGAAGATATATGTGTACTTTCAAGTATCTTTTCACTCTCAAGGACTGAATTAGCCCAAAAACCTCATAAATCTCTCAAAAATATGCCTTACTCTAATACCACTTTGTTAGGTTGTGAAGGTTATGACCACGAGTAAGCTCGCTTGAAGTGTTAATAGCAATTAAGCTTTCAGTAATACTCTTGGGAATGGTTGTGCGTGAGCTTTGTTTTTAGGTTTTGGTTCTCATGTTTTCTTGTTTTATAGTTCCTAGAGTATTCTAAGATGTTAAAGAAGAGAGTAGGAGAAGGAGAGCATGTTGGTTTTAAAAATAAGACTATCATGTGTAGCCATCTCATTCACTCAACAATATACAGCATGAAATTACAACCAGTACATACATGCCAAGTATGTGAGCTTCTAAAATGTGAAAAACATTTAAAATTAAAAAAATACAATGGCCAACACCTTTTCATACATAAATGAGGTAGAAACCAGCTACAACATATCTATTCCAAATATATCAAAAGATGGCACGTGGTTTAAACTAAATTCCTATTGTCTAACTAATTTGGGTAAACAACCAAACTAGCTTCACTTGCTTAGTTCCCCTTTGTATCTACTTATAAAACTTGGTTTGAAGCATCCTTAGTCATCAAGAAATATTGTCTCATGAGCTAAGAAGGTTTTCGATCTGGATCATGGGCAAATAACTCCAAAATGGACCCAACCTCTGCAACATTGGACCCATCAGATACAGCAACTTGTTTGGAACAAAAAATGAACTCCCTAGTGTCATTTTAAGCTGACATTTGGATCATAGTCTCCTCTATATGTCTATAGATGTCCTCAAAATTTCAGCTCAAAAATTCTTTTCCAGCCTAAGATATAACATGAATAATGGAGCTATGTTGTTGAAAATTATATATCTAGCATCATAGGCCTTCCAAGCGTAATGTTCCTACTCTTTTGTGCATATATATTATAATAATTTTGTACTTGCAAAATTTTGGGCACTAAAAAGTATATATTAATTTGCATAAAAATAAAAATAAAATAAAATGTATAAAATATAATAGATATTTATTTATATAGTCATGTTCCTAAATCTAGCACCATCAGCCTTCCAAGTATAATGTGCCTATGCTTTTGCATACATAACTTAGGTTCAAAACATTATCAAAATATATCTTGCATAAATTATAAAACATACAAGAAAATATAAATTCATAAAAGGAAATAAAGTGATACTAAGGTGTGTATGCCAACCAGGCAATGCATGCACCATCAAGTGGCAAAATTGCCATACTTCAATAGTTGGCAACGAGGAATTATCATCAAATTAAAAAGATAAAGAATGAAGAAGAATAGCTTAAGCATAACTCTAAGATATTTACTTTCTTGTATTTTTATCTTGTATTTATTGTATAGAAACTATAGTAACTGATGTATCTTATGTATTTTGTTTATTGTATTGATTTGATAAGACTGTTTGATTACTTGGGTTGTATAAATATTTGTTACAAGTTAGTCAATACACAAGGGTGAAAAGTTACAATTCATATACATATTCTTCTGTTTTTCAAAAATCATCAAAGTCCTATTGTAGTTCTTCTTTTTTTCCCCATTTAATAATAATAATAAGGG